>NW_028317802.1:15913437-16221250 GCF_062004578.1 Staurois parvus
CACTATAACTTTCACACAAACCAATTAATATACATGTATTGAGATTTTTTGTTTTTACCAAAGACATGTAGCAGAATACATTTTAGCCTAAATTTATGACTAACTTTGAGTTTATTGGATATTTTTTATAACCAAAAGTGAAAAATATCAGTCTTTTTTCAAAATGTTCTGTCTTCTTTTGTTTATAGCGTAAAAAATAAAAACCGCAGAGGTGATCAAATACCACCAAAAGAAAGCTCTTTTTGTGTGAAAAAAGGACATAAATTTCGCTTGGGTACAGCATTGCACGACCGTACAATTACCAGTTGAATTAGTGCAGTGCCAAACAGCAAAAAATGCCCTGGTCAGGAAGGGGGGTGGGTAAATCCTCTGGAGGGCAAGTAGTTAAAGTAGTGGTAAACCCTTACACATACCCAGTGAAGTGACTGGCCTCAGGATACAGAGTTGAAACAAATCCTCCTACATAAGTTGTACCTGTTTATCTGCAGTTTTCTCCTCTCCACATCCAATCAAAGTGCAGAATTTTAAAGCTTGCCTGAGCGTTCAGAAAAAAGGGTGCAGAGAGCTTAAGTTACACTCTGCAGAGCTCAGGGAGAAGAGTTCTGATAGCTAAATGGAAGGGAGTAACACTCCAATCAGCCCTCAGAACACAAATGGTGACCAATGAAACAGATGTGAAAATATGTTCACCATTAACACCTGCGCTGAATACCTTAAACCATATACTACAGCTGCTGTATTCCACACAACCATGTGCTTAATCAATAATTCTTATAATATACAGCACTCCAAAACTATTGTGCTAAATCCTAATGTAAACACAATCACATGTAAAGTGCTCTATAGTCCATACAATCAAAGATGTGAAAATATTGTTCCAGAAAGTGTTTTCACAGCTCCACCTTATATATAGCAAGGAACCTATAGGGTTGATGTATAAAGGCAAAAAGACTGTTCACTTTGCAAGGGAAGGTGCACTTTGTAAGATAATTATTTTCCAGAGCTTAGTGAATGTGGTACAATTTCACTATGTAAAAAATACCCATTCAAATGCAAGCTAAAAAACAGTTTATCATAATTGGATGATGGAAATCAGTAGAATGTTACCTTATTTACTAACCTCTGGGAAAAATTTCCTTTACAAAGTGAACAGTCTATTTGCATTTAGTAAATAAACCCTTATGTCTTTCCAACATTATTGTGACTGACTGTGAAATATTGCTATTAATCTCTAAAGTGTGTATTACAGCCTATGTAGTATTTTTTGTGCAGTTTCTCTGAAGCCCTATATATTTGGTAGCCCTGGGGGGACACCGAATGGCACTTTTCCACTGTTTGGTGGAGAGTGTCAGATCAAACTCCTTTTCCCATCTTTCCATGCTTGGCTGTATAATAATATGATTAGAATCAGACAGGGGTCCTCACTAATTGGGCACATGATAGGAAGTGTCTAATTTTAAGATATTTATAGAAGTCTTTATAGAAGCTGTTGTATGTGTTACAGGGTTCGCTAATGGGCTTGAGGATCATATTTTTTTAGAGATCACCTACTGTGCTAAGACCTGCTAACTTCCAGTACTTAAAAAAGAAGTATGAGGTAAACAAAAATATATACACTCACCATGACTTTATGAGGTACACCTCTTCAATTGCTTGGTAACACAAATTGCTAATCAGCCAATCATATGGCAGCAACTGAATGCAATTAGGCAACTAGATGTGGTAAAAATGACTTGCTGAAGTTCAAACTGAGCATCAGAATGGGGAAGAAAGGGGATTTAAGTGACTTTGAACATGGCATAGTTGTTGGTGTCAGATAGGCTTGTCTGAGTATTTAAAAAACTGCTGATCTACTGGGATTTTCATGCACAACCCTCTCTAGGGTTTACAGAGAATGGTCCGAAAAAGAGAAAATATCCAGTAAGTGGCAGTTGTGTGAATGAAAATGCCTTGTTGATGTCAGAGGTCAGAGGAGAATGGGAGGGCCTCTTTTGAGATAATAGAAAGGCAACAGTAACTCAAATAACCACTCGTTATGACTAAGTTATGCAGAATACCATTTCTGAACACACAACACATCAAACCTTGAATCAGATGGGCTACAGTAGCAGCAGACCACACCAGGTGCCATTCCTGTCAGCTAAGAACAGGAAATGGAAGGTACAGTTCACACAGGCTCACCAAAATTGGACAATAGGAGATTGAAAAAATGTTGCCTGGTCTGATGGGTTTCAATTTCAGCTGCAACATTCAGATGGTAGGGTCAGAATTTGACATAAACAACATAAAAGCATGGATCTATCCTGCCTCGTATCACTGGCACAAGCTGGTGGTGTAATGTAGTGGGGGATATTTTCTTAGCACATGTTGGGCCCCTTAGTACCAATTAAGCATTGTTTAAACACCATGGCCTATTGTTGCTGACCATTTCCATCTCTTTATGACTACAGTGTACCCATCTTCTGATAGCAACTTCCAGCAGGATAATGCACCATGTCACAAAGCTCAAATCATCTCAAGATGGTTTCTTGAACATAACTATGAGTTCACTGTACTCCAATGGCCTCCACAGTCACAAGATCTCAAACCAATAAAGCACCTTTGGAATGTGGTAGAATGGGATATTTACACCATAGATGTGCAGCTGACAAATCTGCAGCAACTGTGTGATGCTATCATGTCAATATGGACCAAAATTGTTGAGAAATGTTTACAACACCTTGTTCAATCTATGCCATGAAGAATTAGGGCAGTTCTGAGAGCAAAAGGGGGTCCAACCCGGTACTAGCAAGGTGTACCTAACAAAGTGACTGGTGAGTGTATATTACTCACCTAGGTGGATGCATCATTGATCCCAGCTGAACCTGTCCCTCACCACTTGTAAGACTGAGAACTGAACAATCAATGACTGCTGGTCGCTCCATTCACAGCCTGGTGACTGTCATTCACAGCTCTCTGGAGCATCAGGCTGTGGAAGGGGCAGAAGCTCCTGGCTCACATTCTCAGGTGTTAACTGAGAAGCTGAGCCAGCTGCCAGTCCAGATATCTGGGTGGATCCTGACCATATGGTCGGGATCTTTATAGAGCCTGGACCGGCTGAGTGACATCAGCTGACAGAGGGCTTTAGCCTGCAGAACAAATTGCTATCCTTTGATCCATAGGAGAAGTATAGTTAAAAGAGCTTTGACCATACATCTCCATTTAACATCTATGTTTTCAATAGCCAGCTCCTTCATTATAAGAATAATATGCTTGGTAGTGTCCTTATGGAGTTTTTTTGGTGATACCATGAGTCCACTCAGGTATTAGGAACATACAGTATGTTCTTGCTTATGCACAGTCATTTGATTCCCCATATGTAGCAGTTTGCTTTGTAGCTGTATATATAATGAGGATAACAGAATCGGCAGGGCTCTGAACATATAAAATATATGTAGAAGCACAAACATGTTAATCAATGGAATCCCGTCTAGGAGACTTGTGCCCCTACATTCTTCTGACACTTTATTTAGTAGGGTAATTAATTAATAAGTAGGAGCTTGTTAGTGCTAAATTAATTTAAACAGACTTCCAGGTAGTTTAAATATATATAGGGTGCCCATGAAAATGATGTGAAAACAGAAAATTGTACCATGTTTACTGTAATTTTCCTTTCCTGGTGCCTATCCATGGCAGCATAGCTTTGATAATCTCTGCCTTAGACTCCTCCTTTAGGACCAGTGAATATATAAAAAGAAAGGATAAGGTACCCCCAGCATTTTATTTTGTAATATACAATACCGAGGGCGGGATTGTATGCTGCCATGGATAGGCACCAGGAAAGGAAAATTGCGTTAAGTATGGCACAGCGTTGTTTTCTTGGTGCCTTTATGGCAGCATACCTGTGATAAATAATTAGCTGAAATGGGTGGGATCATGCTTAGAAAAAAGTTTTATTCAAAAGGTAGGAGGATTATTATTTTGAACAGGCAATGGCTACCCTGATAGCTTGACTGCCGAACTCCACAGATGAGAGAGCCCCTGGGTCCACTCTGTAGTGCCTCATAAATGTGTGTTGAGATGACCATATAACTGCTCTGCAGATGGTCCCGATGGATACATTTTCCCTGGCTGCCCATGAAGCGGAGATAGACCTGGTCGATTGCACCCTGATTGAAGAGGGGGAATCCAAACCCCAGGCCCTGTACACCTTATGAATTAACTTGACTTTCCATGAAGCAATTGTTCTTGATGAAGCCTTCTTTACCTTGCTTTTGCCCCAAGGGATGACAAATAGATTAGACGAATACCTAAAGGATGCTGTAGCTTGAAGATAACATCTTAACACACTGGTGATGTTGAGCTCTTGGAGGGTACCTGATTCCGGGTCTGAAAAGATTGGCAGAGCCCATGGTTCTGGAAGATTGGAAAATTAAGAGACCTTCGGAATGAATCCACGCCGTGTTTTAAGTTCCACCCTATCTGGGTAGAAAGTAATGTGGTCCTCTTCCACCCCTAGGGTTTGAAGTTCTGACACTCTGTTACCAGATGATACTGTTATTAGAAAACCCACTATTAGAATCACATTCCACAAAGAAGCTGATTCAGACAGAGAAAAGGGTTGGCTGGATAAAGCCTCTAGAACTACAGTCAGATCCCAGGTGGGAAAATCTCTTTTGACGGGTTGACGTATCTTCTTAATGCCTTTGAAGAATTGAACCACAAGTGAGTCTTTGGCCTAACTCTGTTGCCGCCGAGATCACTGCCACCTGCACATTTAAGGTGCCCAGGCCTAAACCTAGGTTAACACCTGCCTGCAGGAAGTCATAAAAGCTAAGAAGTGGAGGGAAGATCTGGATTGGAGTTCCTGCTAGCTGAAAAGGCCTTAAACTTGTTCCAAACCTTGTCATACATATTAATTGTAGAGGGTTTTCTGGCTTTGAGTAGAGTTGAAATAACCTCCAAAGAACATCCTAGGGCCTGAAACCTCTGCCTTTCAATAACCATATATGAAGATTCAATTTGTGAGGATTCAGAGGTGTGTATTGATTCTGACACAGAAGAAAAGGTATGAGTGGAATTTTTATCGGTGAGCAAACACTGAGAAACACCGCTACAGGAAACCATGGACATCTTAGCCAGTACGATAGGACTGCCATCACTGTTGTGACTTCCGTCAGAAGTCTCGAAGGGAACTTGGCGATAAGAGGCCCGAGGGGGGGGGTCCTCAAAAAGTTGATTGTGTGCTTCTCCAGACCTTCCTTGAGTCTCTGCCCTGTCTGAACTACCTGTAATCCTTGCCACTGAACTGCTGAAATCTTGAAGTAAATCCCATGGTACGTCTAGGTCTTCTGTCTTGGGGCAACAGGCCTGATTTTCCTCCTGTAACATGGGAAATGGCCTTTTCCAGCCTCTCTACAAACAGTGCTTTACCATTAAAAGGGATTTTACACCAATTCTGTTTTGACACCATGTCAGCTGCCCATGGCTTCAACCATAAGGCCTGTCTTGCCATTACGGCATGCAGCATTGATCTTGTAGAAGATCTTATTGTATCGATAGCTACTTCACCAATTAAGTCAGCCAAGAGCTTGAGCTCATCCAAAGCTTTGACTATGTCTTCCTGGGGAACTCCCTGCTGGATAGCCACCTCTATGTTGTCCGTCCATAAATGCAAAGCATTGGAGACAGATGTCAGTGCAATCGCTGGCTTGCAGGCATTTCCAGCAATCTGATAGGCTCTCTTTAGGTCAAGATGTACTCGTCTGTCTAGGGGATCTTTAAATGAGGTTGAGTCATCCATAGGCAATGTTATGTGTTTTTCTAAACGGACCACTATCGGTGGACCATCCAACACTCTGGAGTCTGCTTCTGAAAGCAGATATAGCTTGCTCAGGTGACAGAGAAAATCTTTTCTCTGTCCTCTTCCATTCCCCTTCTATGACATCCCTGATTTCATCCATCAGAGTAAAGAAGGTGATTCACTTTTTAAGAAATGGGAAGCAGCTCTTTGATTTCCTTGCTAGAGAATCAATTTCTTCCCAACCAATGGCAAGCTTGACTGCCTGGACATAAGGCTAAACCAGGGAAAAGCTAAAGCCTGAAGGATCTGATTCATCTGAGCAATCTTCTTCTCCAGATTATTTAGATGGCCGGTTCACTATTTGGTGAGAGGATTCACCCGAGGATGGGCCTGGTAGTAGCGCATCTGATGCCTCCGCCTGAGGAAGCCGTGATGATAGTTGTGACAGATTAGCTGCTACAAGTTCTGTGAGTGAATCTTTGACCACTTTTTTTAGTAAGTCTACAACCTGATGGCTCTCTGAACCTCTTTCCGCTGCATAATCCCTGAAACAGTCTGTGCAGACTAGCTTGCCTGGTAGAGAGGTAGCTTCACATGCCCGGCATTTTCGAGGACTAGGGCTTGGGGAACATGAGGATCGTTGTCTTTTGGCAGAAGAACGTGCCCCAGTTGAATGGCATCTGGAAGATCGAGCTTGGCTCGGGCTGCCCTCGTTGGATTCCTCATGGCGCCTGGATGTCCTCTTGGACCTCTTCTGGCATACAAGGAGGAAATACATAAATGTACCAGCATAAGCGCACTCTTTTTTTTTTTACTTACCCAGTCAGACACCCTTACCTTTGAAGTAGAGGAGGGTCTTGTTCGGGCGGCGAACGGCTCATCTTAAGCAAAGGGCAGAAATAGCAGCTATAAGACAGGAAGAAGATTTAGATTACGGTTTTTCCCCCTCCCCCCTTTTTTTGGGGAGAGAATAAAGAGGAAATGATAAAAGAGGGTGTATGGGAAAAGGAAGAGGGGGAGAGGGGGAGAAAAAAGAAAAGAGGGGAAGAAAGGAAAAGAAAGAGAAAAAGAGCAAAGAAAAAAAGAATTACCGCCGGTGAATAGTGGCAATTTTTCCAGGAGCTCTCAGCCAGGCCAACCTACACTGAAGCCGCACGAGGCCACGCTAAATCTCCCGGGACTAAATAGTGGAAGGGGCAGGGTTAAGAGAAAAAGATTCCTCCCCCATCCTAGAAGGAAAAAGCTAGGAATGTAAGGGCAAAAATAGCCTTTTTGCCCATAGCCAAGGTGGCAGCTGTAGCATCGAGTGCACCATGCATGCGCGAACCATTGGCCCTAGGACCCCGCTAGCAGCTTAGACTCAGCAGGCATGTGTGCTGTGCCCGAGCAGACACCGGGAAATTCAGAAAAGCCAGAGGAGGGAGCTCACCTGCTCCTTTAGGGGAACCAGAAAAAAAAGAAAGGCCAACGGAGGAGGGGGAAAGACAAATATCCAGGGAGAAGCAGCCAGACCACAAAAATGCAGCAACTAGAGGAAACAGAGAAGGAGTAGGAAGAGTGCATGAAAAATCATGGAGAAAGGAAAGGTATAGCTGCTCTCTCTGTCTTAACCCCAGAGAATGCCATGAAACTGTTGGCAGATACATTGTTGCTGGATGAGTGACAACTGCAGTCCCAAAAGACCCCCAGAAGGGACTCCCTACCTTATTAGCACCTTTAGCTGCCCAAGAGTAGGGCCTGCGACTGGGAGAGGCTGAACCCAGAAGCTGCTCACGGCAGAGGTAAGGACGACCGACTTACATTCACTGACCATAAGGTATGAGGTAAAAAAGGAGAACGCAGGGAGTACCTTAATCCTTTCTTTCTATATATTCACTGGTCCTGAGGGAGGAGTCTAAGGTGGAGCTTATCACAGTATGCTGCCATGGAGGCACCAGGAAATATATTTGCTTTAGCCAATAAATTTAAATGTATACCTAACATTTGAGAGTTAGAATTGTTCACTTTGTAAAGGAAGAGATCAAACTGATAAAGTCATATTGCTCAATAATGCGAAGCCTCAAGTTCTCTTGTAAAGAGCGTAATTGAGATAGTATGGCCTGTTTGGGGCATTGTTTATGTCTTGTTTCAAGGAGTTTGATTTGTGTTAGTATATTTGTTTAGCTTTCAATTTTTTTCTTGTAAGCTCCCATGTTGATGAATATTCAACTTATGTATGCTATATGTGCGTTCCATAGAACATAGTCACCTATATCATCACTAGAATTGGTTTGGAAATAAGAGAGCAGCTCTTTATCTATCTGGGATTTGTAATTGTGATTTGTGAGTAGGGCTGAGTTTAATTTCCATATAGAAAGATTGTTGGGGTATGGTGTTGTAAAGACTTCGGAGGTAAGTGGGGCATGGTCTAACCATGTTATGGACCCAATCTCCATTTTAGTTACTTGTTGTAAGGATTGTTTATCCACTAATAGTAGATCAATCCGTGAATATGAGTGTTGTGATTGAGAAAAGTATGTAATCTTTCTCTCCTCCATGTGTCAATGACTTCATTAAAGTCTCCACATATGAATAAAGCTCCTTGTCTGAATAGTTTAATTTTGGCAGAGAAAGTTTTAAGGAAGGATTTATGTCCCTTGTTAGGGGCGTATACATTTACTAGTGTCATTAGGAAATTGTCTATTTTTGCAACAAAATAATATATCTGCCACATGGGTCTGAAAATATTGAGTGAGTTTGTATTGCTATGGTATCTTTTATTGCAATCATTACCCCCTTGCTTTTTTTATTAGCATTTGCAAAAAAGTAATGTGTGAACTTTCGATGTTTGCATATAGGTGGGTTAGCCTTATTATAGTGTGTCTCCTGTATACACATGATATCACATCTAGTGTTTAAGGATTCTCTCCATAGAGATGTGCATTTGTAAGGGCTGTTAAGTCCATTAACGTTAAAGAATGTTATGATTTTGGATTCTATAGTTTTGCATTAGAGTATCCAGAAAGATTATTAGAGATTGTAGGTACCAAGTACAGCACTGGTTATTCCCTCCCAAACCTGTGAGGGAGTTGATTTTCTCAGATGTATCCATCAGTACAGAGATACATTTCTTATTGACAGAAGGAGTATGTAGCAAAAATAGTAATAACATGGAAAAATAACAAGCAGAAGAAAACAACGAAAAAAACTGGTTTGAGCATGCATAGCAGACTCATTAATCGGTGGGGTGTATAGTATACATGAAATATACAGGAGCTATCTTTTCCCTGTTAATAAGAGTGGTAGGCAGCAAAAAGAATAAAGGAACCATTGTTCAAGTGTTAGAGATTGCATCCCAGTCTGATGAAACGTTTGCATGTTTTTCTTTGCTCATGTGTTGCGATTCTGTTGGTACAGAAATGTTCCAAGATGTCAGGACTTTTAGCCCATCATTGGGAGTCAGGATCAGATTTTCTTGATAGGTGACTAGGATTTTTGTAGGGTATCCCCATTGGTATTTTATTTTATGTTTTAGAAGTGCCGCTGTAATGCATTTAAATTCCTTGCGTTTTCGTGCAGTGTAAGTGGATATATCTGCAAATATCGCTAAATTTTCGAATGGAGCAGGGAGGGCTTGAGTTTTCTCATGGCCATTATGAGTGCTTCTTTGGCATAGTAAAAATGTACTCTGGCAATAATGTCTCTAGGGATGGTGTCTGGTAGATGCTTAGGTTTCATTACTCTGTGAGCTCTATCTATAAAAAGCTCAGATGGTGACATAGATGGTATAACCAAGTATAAGGGTAGCTCAGATGGGGTGATTGAATCAGGGATTCCCCTTAATTTTACATTGTTTCTCCTTGAGCAGTCCTCAATGTCAGCCATTTTTTCTTTAAGTTTTATGATCTCTTGTGATTGTGCCTCATATGCATCTATCAGGGTATTATGTGCAATTACATATTCTTGAATTTTTCTTTCTGATGCATCTGTACGTTCTTCAAGGTGGCTGACTTGTGTTTGGACATGGTGTACCGATTTTTGAAGATCGATTTGTATATCTTTATGTAAGGATAGTAGCATTTGTTTCATTGTAAAGGCTGTGATGGGGGTATCTGGGGCTGGCAGCTCTGCCATTAAGTGTATAGGTTCCATTAATTCTGGTGTTTCATCAGAAATGTGTATTGATTTCTTTTTACTTACTGGAGCCTTTGTACAGGGTGAGTGCAGAGGTGATGAAGCCGGTCTTTTACACATGCATTTCACTGGAGACACATGTCTGTGTCAGAGGCTGATGGGGACAGTGAGGTGTCTTCCTGTTGCAGCTCTGACAGATCATCCTGTGTCCCTGAGTCGGCGCCATCTTGGCTGGATGCTGTGTGAGGCCACAAAGAATTCCATAAGTTTCCTTGGTCCCTTAGGGTTTTTTTCCCCTTAGTCATCTTGGGTGGGTTGTGGTCAACTAATGCTGTGTGTGACACGGCTGTCACAGATGCCTGTGGTCGCTGCGAGTTGCCATTTTAGCAGGGTCAGAAAGGAGCTCCTATCTCAGGCAGCCATCTTCCTGCACTACTTAGAAATGCCCCCCTGATGTCTATTTTTAATCTCCATTCAGATGAAAATAGAATTATTGTTAATGAAACAGTATAAGTATTGAAATTTATTGAATGTCCACCAGTCAATTTCCCAAACCGGGTAGGAATAGTGTATTTTTTTTAGAAGTGGTAACAAGGCTAAATTAGAGGAAATTAGTTCAATTATCTTGGATTCCATGAATCATGTAAGCAAAGTGTGACACATTAAGGGGCTCATAGATTGAGGTCTCATCTGAGGTGGGAGTAAAGGAAGAGCCCAAAGAGTGGTGAGCCTGGTGTAAAAATAGCAGTTTGTGGTACAACTTTAGCAGCTTTAAAGTTTTTTTTTTAAATTAGGCATGTCAACACATTGTAGAAGAGCAGGCTGAGTACATAGGCAGGCACATATCAAGAATATGAAATGTTGGGTTTACATATGCTTAAAGTGTGATGAGTGGAATAGGTATTGGGAGGGTTCATAAAAGGTAAATGAATTTTGGGAGATTAAACCTTAAAGCGAACCTTTAAGGGTTTAGAAGATGGGTAGATTTTGTATAGCATCTGGTGGAAATGGGTAAGGCATTTACCCAGGTATTCCAAATAAGATTTTGGCAATTTGAAGTTAAACGTTTGTGTAGTAGTGGATGCTGTACTTTCAAGAAGAGACGCATTTGAGACTGTTAATTTGTCTTTGATGATAGTTAGGCAGAAACTGAGTTCGACTAGAAGATTTGGTAAAATGACAGGTGGTTGGGTCAGGTTTAGAAAAAGATAAAAAATTAAAACAAATTTTTATGTTTTGAAAGTTATCTGGACCTTGAATTACCTTACCTTTTGGAACTTACTTTGTTTGGATTGGCTCCGGTAAAGTGAATATGGGGTTCCAGGGCTAAAATAAATAGGATGTGCAAAAAAGGAACAGCCTTGATGATGTCTGAAAAGTAGTTGAGATATTGTACGCTGGCTGTTAGTCAGTAGTATAATGCCTATAGCCAGGGAAGGAAATTGGCTTGAAAATTATATGCTTGAAATAAAATGACAGCTTATTCAGTAAAAAGCTAAACCTCCTTTCTGCTCTCAGCAGAAACTGCAATGTGGAAATGTTCCCAAACTCCAAAATGTTGTTTTCACATCTTACTGAGTGGAAGAAAATAAAAAACAATTTACTGACCAGACTATAGGTAAACATTATGCTGTGTTGGTGGAGAACATTGATAGGAATTATTTAAAGGTTAAAAAGATAAATTTATTAGACAAATTTACTCTCTTACCAGTACATTAAAGCCTGAGAGGAGGACAGAAACTATCATTTACTGTATCCCAACAATCACCAAACTGTAGGAGGTACAAGATGGAGCCCACAAGCAAACTAAACTGGAGCCTTTCTCCTGCAGTGCTCAGTTGCAGAAATGCATATGTTACTTAAATTGTATTTCAGGATTTACTAGTCTTCAGCTGAGAGACCCTGCAATAATTTCGGACAATACTTAAAGTCCCCAAAAATCTTTCATTAAGCCCTTCATGTTAAATAGTTTGAATACCATGTCATAGATATATTATTTATCATTGTAAAAGAACATATTCCACACTTTTTTTTTTGTTTCATTTTTCTGGAAAAAAATGGCTTTGAAAAATAAATGTTTTTTTCTCCAATTTTTTTATTTTTTTTCCAGGCCTTCCCACCTCTAGTTTTCAGACACTTGTCTGTGTAGGGCAAAGTCTTTATGAATTCAAGTATATAGAAATGTGTAAGTTTGGCTGCAAGAATCTTAGATAATAATTTGATATCAGTGTCAAGGAGTGAAATAGGCCTATACTTGTGTGCGTCTAAAGATACTTTGTCAGGCTTTGGCAGCAGCACAAAATCTGCCATTAAAGATGAGAAATAGAGAACTGTGGATATGGTTAAATGGGGGAGATGTGGGCGATAATAGTACAGGATGCCTTGTAATATAAGGCAATAAGCCATCAGCACCAGTGGTTTTGTTCAATTTAAAGACACTGAGAATTTCTGACATGGTCCCTGGAGTTTCTGTCTTATCTTTTATAGTTTGTGATAAGTCAAGGTAGAATTTTGGAAGAGTTCATCTGCTTGGGTAAGGTAAAAATAATGGGTACCTGATATAGCTGAAATAACATGGAAGTAAATATGTTGACAATGATGGCATGTGTTAGCTGTAATTGTGTTATCTGCTGGGTGAAGTTTAATAGGTCTGTTGTCTTTCAAGTTGGGGTTTAGTAGGTTAGCAAACATAGGCCTTAGTGTATTGGTGTAAGTATAGATGTTTCTTTTTGTCCATCACAATTATTTTTACACTTTATCGTTTAGTAGAAGATTGAATTCTTCTCTGGTAGCTGCAGCTTTGTTTCTGTATGAGCATTACGGGATAGACTTAAGTTGTGTCTCAAGTAGCTCAAGTTATTGCGTTAAAGTGGTTCTAATAGCAAAAGGTTTTTTTTACGTTAATGCGTTCTATTTCCCCATCGCTAATCACTTACCTAAGAAACTTAGTGCTGTGCCAGATGCAACACCACTGCTCTGTCTTCCTCATCTCACAGGAGATTCTGAGAGCATCAGGAGCCATAGGCTCCTGCTGCTGTCAGTCAAATCCTGTGAGGAGGGAGTGGGGGCTTGCCTAAGCCACACACTGTTGCCTAATAATTCCTACAGCCCGGCTTGGAAGCACTCCCACAGAGGTACCCCCATATCACACAGCTTTCTAAAAGCGCGCTCAGAGGAAGAAGAAGCTGACAGCACCAGCAGGGGACTGCAAAGGAGGAGGTAAAGGACCACTCTATGCAATATTATTGCACAGAGCAAGTAAGTATAACCTATTTTTTAAACTTTAATATCACTTTAACTGAGACGTGAAGTATTCATAAAGAAAATTATATAACATGGTGAAAATGTTATAACATAATTGTATAATATAAGTATAAATGCTACAAAAGCCATTTTGTGGTTTAAAACTATTAAAAATCATTTTTTCGTTTTATTGCAACCAGCTGTGCTCTGCTAAAACTAAAATTCAAATTATGTATCCGTTCGACCATGGTAACAGTGTTCAGATTATGGAGAGAAGTTCGAAAATATTATTCCTCTGCTCATGTAATCAACATTTTTTAGAAGTCTGCACATAGCTTGAGGTAATATTGCAGGCATCCTAACCAATTTCTGATGTGTATGTGTGTACAAAACAAAACTAAAAACATATGCAGTGCATCTCTGCAGTACATTTCTCGTTATTTGCTTCTTTAAAAAATCTGCAAATGCAGAAAATATCTGTTGATCTGCTGGTCCATTGTGCTATTAACTTCCTGTTTGAGTTGACCATGTAAAAAGATACCAGGAGCCTACAACACTTTATAATAGAAAATTTGAATTTGTTATGGCCATAATGCAGGCAGACCTTTCCCATTGGCACTCACTTTTAGCAAGTGCAATGCCTGTCTTAATATCTGCTTAACAGTGGCAGATAGGAATTTTCAGCTAAGGTACTAAAATATTTGCAATTTATATAATTGTCTTGGGGAGAATGATATTTTTATTTTGCTATAATTTTTTTTTCTTTTAGAATATGTAAAATATATTGAATGGAGGTTGGTTATAGTGGAACCCCAATGATTTAGGCTAGGCTCCCACTATTCGCAGTGTGCAGGCTGGTTGTGGGTGCTGGAATCGCACCTGTTCCCACACCCGCAACCTCCTGCAACTAAATTGTGCTGCTCTTGCAAGATGTGTGGGGCTGCCATTCTTTCGGAATGACACTCCCATGCATCTCAGTTCACAATGGGATCGGGAACTACAGGGAAACCGCATGGTCAAAAGGACCATATGGTTTCCCTGCGGATGTGTTATTGAAAAGGTGCATGCACATTTTTCTTGCTTGAAACATGGGCACAGAAACTCATTCAAATCAATAGGCTGCCATTCCCATGCAAATGCGGGCCACGCAGCATGCACTAATGTGAATCTAGGGTTAAGGATAGCGTTTCATTTTATATCTAACATCTTTTGTCAGTATTGTCCATATCTTTTGGGGTAAAGATTTCATGACAAATCAGTAAAATTGTCTGTGCATATCTATGAAAGATGTGCAAAACATAATCAGAACCATTGGTAAAATATTCTAATATATTGTACAAAACGTATCCATTCATAACAAAAATGTTCTAATCCATTGGGTAAAGCATATCTATTTGTGATGAAATACACTGTGTACTGTGATCACAATGCAAATTAAGTGTCACTAATAGTTCTCCAAAGCAATATACATTACATACACTAAACAAATTTCATGTGGGAAACAAACTCTTCAGTGCTGCTTGATCAATACACCACTGTGTATGATGTGACCAAACTTCACAGATTTTTGATAGTCAGTGCCATTCCACATTTCCCCTTTGGTAAACGCACTGACCAGAATATTTGACCCTTTAAGTTAATAAGTAGGTCTCAAAGCAGTTCTTTGTTGTTATTACAGCTTCAAGATGCGTTCTCTCTCTCTCTCTTACTCTCTCTCCTCCACTTATACAGCTCATTGATATCAACTTTCAATGTCCTTACCATACCACCACCTTAGAACAAACATTGAAAAGTGGACATAATGGATGTAAAGGGCAGCCGAACGCATTTTGTCTTTGTTGGACATCTTCAGGGAGGATATTGGAAACTGGTGTCAATTTGCTGTATAAGTGGAGGACAGAGAGAGAAAGACATCTCTTGGAACTGAAATAACAACAAAAAAGAGCATTGAGTACCAAGAAGCACTGAAGATTTGGTCACATCATATGGAATGGTATATTGATCAAGCAGCACTGAAGTGTTTAGTCTACACTGAGAAGTTGCTTTCCCACATAATATGATTTGCATATCTTTCAGATAAGTTGGGTTTCGTTTTTTTATTATTTTAAGGTCCTAAAAGCACGGCACCCCTTCCTTTAATCTATTATATCACTATTGTCTTCTCTGGGGACTTTAGTTTGGTGTTCAGCTGCTGTTCAGGAGACTCTTAAGTCCATAAGCGCAGAAAACCAAATATCATTGGACAGATTATAATTTGATTATCTGCATGAATTGTGTATATATTTGTTGAATCTGTGAGTAAAAGATACTATTGCAAGCAAAGGAGGAGTATTTTTATTTATTTTTGATTTATTTGTCTTTAGCATCCTGCTAATGTGTTATTCAACGAAAGTAAAGTCTTTTACTTTTTTCTTCTCAGTTTATGTTGAGATGAGCGAAATCATTATCACATTTTAAGTTATAAAAGACTTAAATAAAGGGCAGTTTATTTTTAAGTGCTTCCTTCTGACAATTAAAAATTTGGTGTTCAATTTCATTCAGCTGGTCTTGTAAATTTTACAAGCTATGGTATTAATTCCTTATCTGGAAAATGTAACTACATGTTTTGTTTTGTTTTTTTTTTCAATTTCTGTGTCAGCTTGGTGATTATTGTAGGAATGGTATTGATTGTGATTCCTTAAGGCTACCTTCCATGGAAACAAAACGTTTACCCTTGCAGAGGGTCCCTCTCCCCACTGCAACAGTCAACTGCTCATTTTGTCTAAGGGGTGATGAATAAGGATATACACTTACCTTATTCCTCCATCCCCTGCAGCTGGTGCTATTCTCTGCTTCCTGGCCAAAAGTTTTGAGAATGACACAAATATTAATTTTCCCTAAGTCTGCTACCTCCGTTTATGATGATGGTAATTTGCATATACTCAACAATCATATGAATTTCAATTAATTACAAAGTCCCTCTTTGCCATGAAAATGAACTTAGCCCCCCCCCCCCCCCAAAAAAAACCCAAAACATTTCCACTGCATTTCAGCCCTGCCCCAAAAAAACAGGTGACATATGTCTCAGTGTTGACCAGGGAAAGGCTGGAAATCACTCGGTCATACTTGATGAGCTAGAAAAACTGACTGGAAGCTTTAAATGGAGGGTGGTGCTTGAAATGGTTGTTCTTCCTCTGTTAACCATGGTCACCTGCAAGGAATCATTGCTTTGCACAAAAAGGGATTCACAGGCAAGGATATTGCTGCTACTAAGGTTGCACCTAAATCAACCATTTATTGGATCATCAAGAACTTCATGGAGAGAGGTTTAATTATTGTGAAGAAGGCTTCAGGGCACCCAAGAAAGTCCAGCAAGCACCAGGACTGTCTCCTAAAGTTGATTCAGCTGCAGGACTGGGGCACCACCAGTGCAGAGCCTACTCAAGAATAGCAGCAGGCAGGTGTGAGTCCACCTGCATGCACAGTGAGGCAAAGATTTTTGGAAGATGGCCTGGTGTTAAGAAAGGCAGCAAAAAAGCCACTTCTCTCCAGGAAAAACATCAGGGACAGACTGATTTCTGCAAAAGGTAAATGGATTGGGCTACTGAGGGCTGGGGTAAAGTAATTTTCTCTGATGAATCCGCTTTCCAATTGTTTGGGGCGTCCAGAAAAACCCTTGTCCGGAGAAGAAAAGGTGAGCACTACCATCAGTCCTGTGTCATGCCAACAGTAAAGCATCCTGAGACCACGCATGTGTGGGGTTGCTTGTCAGCCATGGGAGAGGGCTTGCTCACAATTTTGCCTAAGAACATAGCCCTGAGAAAAGAACTGAGAACTTGTGGTCAATCCTCAAGAGGCAGGTAAACAAAAAAACCCTGTAAATTCTGACACTCTCCAAGCAATGATCATGCAAGAATGGGCTGCCATCAGTCAGGATGTGGCCCAGAAGTTGATTGACAACATGCGATGGCGAATTGCAGAGGTCTTGAAAATATTGTCAATATTATTTGTCACTTGTGAAATGCTTGTAATTATACTTCAGTATACCATAGTAACATCTGACAAAAAGATCTAAAAAACTGAAGCAGCAGACTTTGTGGAAATTAAAATTTGTGTCATTCTCTAAACTTTTGACCACAATTTTAGAGAAAAGGCTATTAATAAAGAAGACCATGAAAAGGAGATGGGAGTCATCTCCCACACCTATGGCCCAACAGAAATGAACCAAGGATAAGGCATCCATATTTCCCATGTTAAGCCCTGGCCTGTGCTTTAGAGAGAAGGCATAGCCTTTCAGGCCCAGATACCAAATCCAATGAGGTGGTGTCAAACAGTGCAGTGTTTATTGGTGATATTTACATGACTATTTACTGGTGCTGTACAGTGGTTCAGAAAATGAACAAGGCAAAAGAAAATACCAAAACAAAAACCTAGCTGTATCCTGGCACTAACTACTTAAAAGTACAGGTTCTAACTAACAGGCTGAGCAATCTTACCCCTTGTCAGCCTCCATATATACAACTTGTTAGCTTTAACGAACCATTCAGCTCACCCAAACAAGACTTGTCTGATTCCCAGTGGAGAGAGAAGTAAACCCTGCACTACACCACGAATCAGAAATCCCTAAATGTATATGAGAGGAACCTGGGAGACTTATAAACCTCAAAGAGGACTTCCCAGGCTCCCTCTGGGTCACTATGGGGAGAAAGAGAGAGAGAGATTTCTTCTGAATTCTGGTTAAACTGGTCATAGTGTGTGTATGCATGTAGTCCATGGCCAATCTGGAGTATTGAAAGTGATATCCAATCCAAGTATATCTAAAGCCAACTTTTTTATCCCAGGATCCCATCTGTATTTCATTGAGATTCGCCTTTTCTTCCTCCCCTGTAGACGTACCAGGAAGTAAGAAGATAGCTTTGCAGTGTGAGGGAAATCTCATCTTAGACAGTTGTCCACAGTACATCAATTGTCCATACTGGAAGATTTTCTTTTTATTCTTGTTCTGGTGAATCTCCCCACTCTTGAATTACTCTATCCAAAAAAACAAAACAAAAAGGTCTTTAAGTTATACTTTCACTCTTAGTACACATGTTGTGAAGTCTATAGAGTGATGGTCCATATATTATATTGCTTACAAGAAATGAAACTAAAGGAATCCAAAGTGTGAACAAAATACAAAAATGTTTATTCCAAAATGGAAGATTAGCACCATTCAATCTCCCACCAGTTTACTGCACATCAAGGTCTACAAAGCATGCCCACAGTCACTTATTTAAAATAGTGCAAACTATGACAGTTTGTTCTTTAAGTGATCTGCAATTATGTGCTCTTTCCACAACAGTAAATGTTAAGCATATTTTGCTTTCAAGCAATAACAAGTTAGCATACTGTATGTTATATCGTTCTATGGCTCCAGACTTTGTCATTTGAATTATATGTACTTTTATATGTACTTTTTTAATAAGAGTGACCCTTTGTGGAAAGTTTTATCATATAAAACTTGTTATACTGCAAACATTTATTATACTTTAGCTTACATTTCTTAGATGTGATGGCAACATTTTTTTTTCTTTTTTAGGCTTTATTTCTTTTGTTTCCACCTGGAGATCTAGCCAGTAATTCTGCTGTTTTTAAATAGAACACTACCCCCCCCCCCCGCACACACACACAAACCCGACTAAGATTGCTGCTGCCCAGGGCAGTATCTGTTGCACCGCCATCCAGAGTGTAGCACTCTAATACTGGAGGTACACTGAACACCAGGTGAAAACAGAGGAAAAAAAAAACTAAAAGAAAATGAATGCAGCCACCACATCTAATGATTGGTACGCTGCAATATGTTACACTTTTGTTTTGGGTTTAATACTGCTTTAATTTTTCTCCATATATCTTTAAACATTGCAGTAAATCACATACAAAAAGTATTGCTTGCAAATTATTCTTGAGGTGTGCAATGTTTTTTTTTTCCTGCTCAATTGAGACTTGACTACTGTCTATTGACACTACTTATTGAAAATTATAATGTAACAATGGAAATCTATGAACATGTGTGCATGAATTGATATCTGCTTTAAGAGCACATTTGATTTCTTTAAAATTCACATGCATACGTTGAATTAAATGCTTTATTAGTTTTAATAGCCCTGAATACAGAAAGGAGATTAATTGTGAAAACTGATAGTTTTTGGTGTTTATTAATAATTATTTTAGGTTTCAAACACTGGAAAGCCTGGGTACACAGTTTTGCTCTCAATGGTTTTCCCGAATCTCTATGGGTTATGGGACATAACCACTTTTTTCTAATGGTTGGTAATGTTCATCACTGGTGTTTTCTAGTCTTATTGTTTATGTCTTCTCTTTTTTATATTTTAGTAAAATGCTTATACTGTGTTTCTTTGTTAAACAATGCCATACAATTATTGATGCCATATTAAATGAAATATTTACTATGACATCAACAATTTTATGGCATTGTTTATAATAGAGTGCATTTCTTTCTTTTTTTTTCTTTATTAACCTTCATACTCTGCAGGGTCATGCAGGTGAACCAGACAAATGACTTTGACTGTTCTCATCCCCAGGCTGTCCTCATGTGGTTTGCTTTGTGTTCACAGTGATTTTAATTTCAAATGTGTTGTGTTAGTCAACATAGAGCCCTGTACAATTTGAAAGCAAAGTACTGTGTTTTACACAGAAAATTGCTGTGTTTTTTCACGTTTTCATTTTTGGGTTAACTACTTTTTGGAATACTTTGTCATTAGCAATATGACCTCCATTCCGTATTAGGCTAAATGCCCTCCTTAGTGAAATATATATCTAACTACACATTTGGGACCATGCCAATTGTGAAATTATAAACCAAACTGGCAATATATTGTTTAAAAAATACACGGGAAGCCCGCCACAGTTGTGGGAGGGAGGGGGGGGGCATGTATCAAACAAAAACATATACCAGAACAGACCACATGCCTTTCAACATTATGGAGGAACCTGAAGATTGGGAAAAGGTGCTTTGCAGGGCACTTTGTTCCAATGTTGAGGGACAAGAGCCTCTTTAAAAAATCTGTTTCTTTCAGGAGGATGTTCAGGTTTTTGGTAAGGCCTTAGTAAAATTTGTAAGCATCCTTTATAATAAGGATCTCTAATTATTTTTATCTATAGTTTTGAATGAAATGGGGAAGGGTTAGTCCCTCTGTCAAAATGTCTCGCTGTCGAGGAGTTCTTTTTCCCATGATTAGCTGTTCTTGAACAAGAGACAGCTAGTTAGAGTAACTCTCCAACAGCAGCTAGTGAAGTAGAGGAGTGCTCAAATGCCTCCTGAAATGCTTGACTTTTATTGTTGTCTGTTTCCCTGTTGAAGAGTCCTGTACCTTCCTATATGTTAAAGTCTTTGTGAAGTCAATGTAAAACATTTATATATTCCTATTTCTCAAATTATATCTTACAGTAATTTAAGAAGAACATTAAGGTCCTGGAGTGGCCTAGCCAGTCTCCAGACCTTAATCCGACTAAAAATCTGTGGAGGGAGCTGAAAGTTCAAGTTGCCAAACGTCAGCCACCAAACCCTAATGACTTGGAGAGGATCTGCCAGGAGGAGTGGGCCAAAATCCCTCCCGAGAAGTGTGCAAACCTAGTGGCCAACTACAGGAAACATCTGACCTCTGTGACTGCCAACAAGGGATTTGCCACCAAGTACTACTTCATGATTTGTGAAGGGGATCAAATACTTATTTCCCTCATGAACATGCAAATCAGTGCATAATTTGTTAGACATGCATTTCTTTTGAATTTTTTGTTGCTATTCTGTCTCTCAGTGTTACAATACACCTACCATTCCATTTTTAGACTGACCATTTCTTTGTGAGTGGGCAAACATTCAAACTCAGCAGGGGATCAAATATTTATTTCCTTCACTGTATCCTTTACAGATGCCCCATCTTTGAGATGGTACAGGGGCTAGAGAGACTCAATTTCTCTTGCAAAATGTGTCACAGACAGGAGGAGGAGGTTGATACCAGAGGACATAAGCATCCTTTTAAATATTTTGGAAGATGGGGGAGGGCTTTACATTATAACATATTGTAAGGGGGACACAACCAAGTGGTATAAACATAGTCTTCTAAGATAGATCAAGTCTGAAATCTGGGTCTAACGTGTGTGCACCTTTTTTTTTTTTAAAACACAAATTTGACAAATAACATTTTAAATGTGTAAAATTTCTGTGGAGGTTACATAGACCACAAACCACAATGTAGCTTTTTCACAAACTGACACTAATGCAAAGAACAGTGGAATAGCGTAATCTAAAAACTAAGGTTGGGAAGTCATTAGCTTTGCAAATGGTCCTGAAGTCTTCTGGAACCTGTGACATGTCCCAAATGACTGCGGGCAAAGAGAAGGGTGTCAAACTTCCGCTCGGATCGCCTAGGCTATCATGATCTGTCTGATCCAATGTTTGTACAAGCTAGCAATAGCTTGTGAATAAAACTCAGAAACTGGAAGTGACAAAATACTGGTCACTTCTGCTGTCTAATGCCATAGAGGTGATTGGAGATGATCTGGTCTAAGAAACCCTTTATGGTAAGTCAGCGCAACAGTCCCCAGTGGAGAGGAGAGCCAGAGAGAGCTGCTACCCGTAAAAGCCATCCTTGCGGCTAATTAGCCACTAGGATGGGTTTTACATTAAAGGGAATCGCTGGCTGAAAAGAACAACTCCAGGATGATGCCTGAAGCTGCAGGCATCATCCAGGTATAACCACTTCAACCAGAGGACATATGTATACATCCTTTGGGAGGAAGTGGTTAGATGTACTGCATCCTAGGAATTCTATCACTTGTAAGTCTTTTATCTTTTCAAAACATGGCCTTCTTGACTAACGATTTTATTACCTGACTGTCGACTGTATGATCAGTCAATTTCCTACAACTATTGTTCTTCTTCAAAACTCTTGAGTACAAATTTAGTGCAAGTGTAAATACCTTTCCTAGCACCTCATTTGGAGCAGAGTTGGTTTCATAAGATCAAGCTGTGATTTGTTAAATTCGTTAGATCTGAAATGGCTCTGAAAAAGTAATAGGCACCTAACCTGCTGAAGTAGATGAAATGTGCAGTAAAATAAATATTTGGCAGCTTTATGTTTTTGATGCTCCAGTGGGATTTCAATTTCTTATTTGACACCTACATCTTGCGTACATGTGGGATTACTCTTGCTTAGGTAGGGTAACATGCCTAATGGCCTTTGATCTGCAATAAATCCATAATTTTTCCCAATCAGCTCATTCTATTTTAGATGGAGACCCCGAGCACCTCTAATCTCCTCTAAGAGTTTGCTATGTGCTTACGGCTCAAGAAGTCTATACATGTGCCACAAAATGCTGAAAATATTTGCTTACTCCTTTGAGATTGAAAATATTGCAATCAGCTCCAAATGACAAAAAAAAATCAACATTTTATAACTTACAAGTTATGAGAAAACCATATGAAACAAACACTGAAACATTGCATTGTCCTCTTGAGAAAACGTGCTGTTGTGAAAGATTTATATCCAGGACATTGAAAACAAAAATATTAATTTGTTTATTTTTAGGTGGAATGGAGTGAATTATAGAGAACCCAATTATATTTCCATAAGCATGAATGATTAGGAGTAGCAAACTCAGAAAATAGATTTTCTGACAAGCAATATAGCTATCAGCACTGTTCCCATTGCTTCAAATTTGACATAATGAAAGTTATGAAAAATGGGATGTTTCACTCTAGCTTTTGTCTGCAATACTAGCATTTACAATAATTTGAATAATAATAATTTGACTCCTTCAAAAACAGGAAGACAGAATACTCGGGAGAAAATAATATTTGAGTAAACAATACATTTTTCCTACTGTTTAGTCTTTTCATTTAACTTCCAGGACCCGTGTAGTGAAGCATCACTTTCTGAACAGCAAGATATACATATCATTTCTTTATGTCGCTGTGTGCAAGAAATGCTGGTTTATTGCACTGATAAAGCTTAAATTGTATATCAAGCCATAAACCTTTTTTTTTGGATAGAGTGGGAAAGGATTAGAACCCTTGTCTAATTTTAAATTGTTGTTTAGGGATCTGTTGTAGAGATCTGCCCTAGCTTATTATCTTGTGACTATAGTTTCACTAGACAGGAAGGGAGGGAAAATCTGCAACAGGGATAAAGACAAAAATAAAAAATCTGACAAGAGTTCTAGTCTTCCCCTATTCTCCTTTAAAAAAAAAAAAGAATTGTATTACTATCTGTGTTGCTGTTGCAAATTTCCCCCTCACTTCCTCTCTGGTAAAGGTTGTCAGCAGGACAGAAAATAAAGGGGAAATCAGAAAAGAAGTAAAAACCTGACAGGGCTTCTAAGCTTTGCTTACTCTATCCAAAGCAAAAGAAACAATGTTTTTAGCTTAACATACAAATTAAATAAAAATCAATTTATCCAGCTTGCATACAACTCTTTCTAAATGTGGTGTGGATGTCATATCAAATTGGATTTTTTTTAAATGGTTATTCTTAAATTGTATTCTTATTATCATATAAATATATATATATATATATATATATATACACATATATATATATATATATATATATATATATATATATATATATACACACACACAAGGAGGAGCATTGAAGTCAAAATGAGACTACAAAGATTACAGTATATAATAAAAGAACAAATTTGAAGGAGTGAAAACTGCATTTTTTTTTTTACATACTCCCCTGCTACATTTATACACTTATCCCAGTATTTAACCAATGCCTGGAAAGCTTTGACATAGAAAGATTTGTCAGTACGCCTGAACAATCCTAGGACAGCCTGCTTCACTTCGTCATCATTATGTTCACCATTTCCACAGAAAGATTTTGTCTCTTGTGCAATTTTACGATAGGTTATGCGCCAGATATCCAGGTTTAGGTCTCCCATGCACTAAATGTTCAATGTTCACAGGAATGACTGCTGTGGGCAGGGAACCATCACAGCTGGGATTGTCACGGACAAATGTACAATCATCTTTGAAACAATTACACCATTCAAATGTCTTACTACTGCTCTTTACTGTACTGTACTTGAAGTCTTCTGTAGATATCCATGGGTTTTACGCCTTTGTTCACAAGAGACGTCATTACCACACGGTATTCCATGAATGCACTAACACTGTCTGCAATCTTGATTAACAGTCTCTGGACTGGCCCGCGATATGTGCACTGCCTATCAGTAATAGGACACACTTGCCACTTACTACTGTGTGTAGTACCACCACACTAGCATCCCTTTTTATACCTGTAAAATTATAAGTCCCAGTTTGACTTGATTGCCATATACAGTATATATATATATATATATATATATAATGTATATATTAATAATAATAAGAATAATATTTTCACTCTAGACATGGCACTGTGACAAGTGACCTCACTTCCCTATTTGCCTTAAAGTGGTTGTAAATCCAAATATAAAAAAATTTACTTTTGCCATAAATTAATACATTTTAATGTAAAAATACATACAGCTGTGAGTGTACCTCAGAAAAATGCTCCCTTAGCTTGTCTCAGCCCTCCAAAAACTGCTGGTCTGTGGGCATGGCTTAGGACCAGACAATAGTAGATGGAGATGTGATGTCACATAATCCCTCAGTTATATACACCCTCCAGCCTCGGCTCAAGAACATGCATAGCTATCTGACATCTCTATGCCTGAGAGCCTGTCTCCTGAATTAATTCAAGGGAATACACAGGTACCAGTGACTATGTCAGCCATGCTTACGGCACAAGATCTGTGCTAATCAGGAGAAAGCTGGCAGGAAGGGGTTAATGTAAAAAATCCTAGGAATCTTGCAGCCTAAAGTGGCAATGTGTACCAGAAAACATGTTCATGTAAAACTCTGTAAACAGCAATTCACAAGCTAGGTGCTGTGAATAGAGCAGGACAATAATCAGCTGTCAGCAGACCTACCTAGATACAGCATTACTGAAGTGATGCCGATCTATGTCATAAATCACTGGTGCTGAGTTCTCGATTTTGTGTAGGTAGAGACCAGGAGGCAGAGGACACCTGCTCCCCCACTCATTTGCAGTATATTACATGGAGGCTCATGCTGGTCTTGTTTGCAAAACAGCATGTAGCATCTCACAGGAGAAGGGGAGAGGCAACACCATTTTTCTACTTGTGTCGGATTTATTCTGTTCAGAAGAGCAGGGGGGATTTCTGGAGAAGGGGATTGCTTCAAGATACCAAACTAAGCTCAAATGTTTAGCAAAGGTAAAATCTATTCAACTTTAGGATTAGATTGATTTGTGTTTTTTAGGTTTACAACTACTTTAAGTTCTTTCTTATTATAATTCTCTTTTCCTGCCTCTGCTTCATCACCTCCATAAAAATATAAAAATTATAAAATATTTAAAAATTCCAATTAAATTTTAAATGTATGTTGGAGAAATTTATGTTGGCATGAAAGCATAACTGCAGCCAAAAATACTATAAAAATATGAAATAGCTAAATCAACTTTTGCTGTAATAATCACCTTTAATTCAGTGATTTCCCTATTTTTTTTTTCTAACAGTAGGTGTCTGATGGCCAGCACCATCCAACCCTCTCCTCTCAGGTCACATTCAAACTTTTAGGCCACCTACAAAAAAACCCCCAAAACATTTACCGATGTAATAATGATCACAGAACTACAGCACATCAGATTGTGTCTTTTATAACTGCCTAGAGTTCACATGGGCACAAAGAGCCATACACCATGTAAAAAAAGCATATTTATGCACCAGGGACACACAGATGTATGGACAGAAATAAATGACAGACTGCAGCTGTACACTGGTAACTGCACATCTGAATGTTTATTTGCCTGCAGGGATGGAGGTGCACCCCTATATGCAGTTGTGTTCAGGGATGTTGTCATTTACCTAGTGAAGATCAAGCTGGAGATGGGCTTCTTTTGCACCTCTTGTCCATAACCCCTGGTAGTGATGATAAGAGGTGCGAGGACACAGGGTGGCACAAGGGCCGGTGTAGTAGGTAGCACCAGAAGATGCTGGCAGGAAGCAGATGACCGTTGATCACCAGGCAGGAACCAGGAACTGGAACACGGTGACACTTGATTGGCAGACAGGTGCGTAGCCATGACAAAAGTCAAAAGGTCATCAACAGCCAGGTAGTGAGATACAGGAACATCAGGCAGAGGAAGAGTCAGGATACAAGCCAGGATCGGTACACAGTAGAGGAGAGAGGTACAGGAGCACAAGACAGGAGCACAGTCAGAATACAAGCCAAGGACACAGCAGACAGGCAGAAATCCAAAGACAGGTCAGGAGCAAGCCGAGTCGTGCACAAGCAGGCAGGCAGGTAAAGCAGGTCAAGGTTCAGGTACAGCAGGAAGTAGCTGAAGACCACTCAACAATCCATTCCTGTCATAGTCCTGCTTAAATAGACTGTTTGCTGCTAGTGCCCATAAACTATGTGCATGTGAGCTTGTAAGTGCGTATGGAAATTTTTCATGTGCGTGTGTTAATACATTTACATATGCATGCCAATGCCCGTTTTGCATTGAGCCTTTGCACAGAAATATGAGCTTGCGTCTGAGTATGCACATGGAATAATGAACCAGCAAACACAAATGCTCCTGCGCTTGGGGATGTACTCGATGCAGGCTGCAACCACATTAAGAATGTCCTGGAACATGCACACCTTGCTGCCCTCAAATAGACCGGGGGAATCCAAATATACTGAATGATGAAAGAAAAAACAGAGGGCGCACAGGCCTAGTGCATTACCATAAAAAATGTTTAATAAGAAATAAAATAGGTGTTGTACTCACAAACGATAATAAAGTCAAGGCACATCATAAAAGAACAGCTGGGTCAACACTGCGGGCTCTAAGGAAGAGGCAAGTTCTCGAAATGCGTCAGCCTATTGGATGTCTACATTCCCCATTACGGACTGTTACTCAGCGAGGTGTTGACCCAGCTGTTCTTTTATGATGTGCCTTGACTTTATTGTCGTTTGTGAGTACAACACCTATTTTATTTCTTATTAAACATTTTTTATGGTAATGTACTAGGCCTGTGCGCCCTCTCTTTGTTCTTTCCTCATGCACATGGAATAGTCTTCTTGTTCCAGCACATACTGAGCTTCTCTTACAGATGTGCAGTTATTAGAGTACAGCTACAGCCTGTCATTGGTTTGTTCAGGTGGCTGTACATAAACACCTGTTATAATTATTATACAGGATTTATATAGCACCTATAGTTTGCTCAGCGCTTTACAGTATAAAGGGAGACAGTACAGCAACAATACAGTTCAATACAAGAGGGATAGGAGGACCCTGCTCCTTGTTACTCCTGAGAGCAGAAATACACCTGTTTGTCTAACAGGGATTCGATTCACATGTGGCAAATTTTCCTGTTTTACAATTTACACTGATTGCATTGCTGTATAATTTAAATGGTTAAATAATGAATCAGGAAAATAAGTCTTTAGTGGTTAATATGGACTTTTCACTTCTGAATTTTGATGCAACCCCTTTAGAAAGTATAAATATTGATTGTATAGGGAGTCTTGGGAATTCTCTTGATAACATTAATAAAAATATCAATAATGCAATTGGGCAATAGGATATACCTGTCCTGTATCTGTCTAGCAGGAAGTATACAGTAGGTTTTTCCTCAAAGAGGAAATATTTTTAAATAGTTGTCATAGAAAAAAGACTGAAAATACAGTACTTCTTTATAATATATTCCTAAAAATCTGCTAAAATGTAGAACCTCATCCATTTTTGGTCTGTCATATCATTTTCTGGTGTGATTTCACAAAACAGGAACTCTTAACCCTTTTGCTGCCAGAGCTGTTTTTGCATTTTTTTGCACACATATTAAAAAATAATGTTAGGCCTTAACATTACACAAGCCTCCCAAACATTAGCTATTTTCTGAAAGCAGGCACCCTAGTGAATAAAATAGTGGTAGTTTAAATTTGTTATGTCACACGACATTACTGCAAAGGTCTAAGAAACGCAAAATTTCAGTAAAAAACACACTAATGTGAATTTTAAGGCAAACAAATGCAATAAATGTAAAATGAAGAATCCCCTATGGGACTATAATGCAGCAACCATGTCATTACACATATACTCAAAATAACTTTTTTAAAAACATATGCTTTTATTACATAGACAACTTGTAAAAGATACATAATCTTTAAGAAAAAAAAGATATAGTACCTCTGATAGATACTGTATTGCAAAAATATTTCCTTTACAGAATAACAAAATTCCCCAAAAGTTTCGATCATTCCACTTTTTTTATTTTCTTCAGGGGCATAAATACAAGAAAGATTTAAGAGAATTATGCAATCAATATTAATCAGAGTCATCATAAAATCATGATACCTAATGGATATCATGATTTTATGATGGCTCTGATTAATACGTTATTTTTTGCAATTAAAAAAAGTTTTTTTTTTTTTTTACTTAACTTTTTTTTCATCACATAAGGCATACAGAGTCCCCTATGTGATGATTTTTAGGTGACAGGTTCTCTTTAATGAGACATGCAAGTTCTAAAAGACCCTGCATGTCTCCTCTGGGCTCCACTGAATGTATTGCAATGCAGATCACAGATGGAAAGCCTGTGTGAAAGGAGCCTTAGGGTTGTTCTTCTTCAGTGGGCTTCTCTCATGTAGCTAGTGAATAGTGTTAAACATAAACTGGTTTCTATTAGGCTAGTTCTTTAGAACATGAATGGTAGGAATGGATGTGAATGGCACTTAAAGCAGACTTCCATTAATCAAAAAAGAAAAAGTAAAAATAAAAATAGAAATGCACTGTAATGCATTGCTACAATGTTCACCTTCTATCTGGAGTTGTCCCCGGTAGTGTTTCCTTTCTACCACTATATTTCTTCAGCCTTCCTGGCTAGAATGGGCACCATAATGGGCATGGTATTGACACGGCTCCGGATGATCTGCATTGGCTCACAATTGATATGATACAGAAATATTTAGACACCTGGACTGGATGGCATGCACCCACGGGTCCTTAAAGAATTGAGCTCTGATTTCAAAGCTATTGTTTCTAATTTTTAGGGACTCCTTAATGACTGGCATAGTACCACTAGATTGGCGTAAGACCATTGTGGTGCCAATATTTAACCACCTCCCGCCCGCCATATAGTAATATGACCGGCGCAAGGTGGTTCTCTCATTCTGGGAGGACGTCATATGACGTCCTCCCATTCTCACTGCGCATGCCCGGCTCAAGGAGCACGCATCGTGGTGATCGGCAGTGCGCTGTGTCCCTCGGACACAGAGGATCACCGATCATGGAAAGAGCCGAAGATGTCGGCTTGTTCATGTGATCAGCTGTGTCCAATCACAGCTGATCACATGTAAAAAGGGAAATGCCGGTTATCGGCATTTCTCACCTCTCGAGCTGTCACGCTGACAGCTCGAGAGGAGAGGAGAGCCGGTAATCGGCTTTCCGTGGAGGGGACATATACACTGATCATCAGGGCACTGATGATAAGTGTGCCCTGATGATCAGTGTAGCCCTAGCAGTGCCACCTGTCAGTGCTCATCAGTGCCTCGTGCCAGTGCCCATCAGTGCCACATATCAGTGCACACCAGTGCACATCAATGACACATATCAGTGCCCACCTGAGCAGCCTTTCAGTGTCACCCATCAGTGCCAGTCAGTGCCGCATATCATTGCCAGTCAGTGCCGCCTATCAGTGCGCATCAGTGCCGCCTATCAGTGCTGCCTATCAGTGCCATATATCAGTTCCATGTATCAGTGCTGCCTTTCAGTGTCAATCGGTGATGCCTGTCAATACACATCAGTGCCACCTATCAGTGTCCATAAGTGCAGCCTATCAGTGCCCATCAGTGCACCCTCATTAGTGCACATCTGTGAAGGAGAAAAAACACTTATTTACAAAATTTTATAACAAAAACTAAGTAAAAAATTTTTTTCAAAATTTTTCAGTGGTTTTTGGTTTATTTAAGAAAAAATAAATCCCAGAGGTGATTAAATACCACCAAAAGAAAGCTCTATCTGTCACAAAAAAATGATAAATATTTCATATGGGTACAGTGTTGTTTGACCGCGCAATTGTCATTCAAAGTGCGACAGCGCTGAAAGCTGGAAATTGGCCTGGGCAGAAAGGGGGTATACTGTAAGTGCCCTGTAGGCTAGTGGTTAAAAAGGGGTCAAAATCTTTACCAAGAAATTATAGACCTGTTAGTTTAACTTCTATAGTTGCTGAAGATACTGGAGAGTTTAAAAAAAGACCACATAGATGAGTTCTTGCTGGAAAAAAATATTTTAAGCAACAGACAGCATGAAAGACAGTAGCTGGCAAACAAATCTAAATTCTTTTTATGAGGAGGTGAGCAAAACCTTGGACAGAGGGGTGGCGGTGGACGTGGTATACTTGGATTTTGCAAAAGTGTTTGACACAGTTCCTACACACTTTACCTACAGTTTATGATAAGCTGAGTAAAAGTACTGAGGATCTTCAAGTTGTAGTGTTCATTGTTCAGTGCAAAGGAATACCAGGATGCTAGGAATTAGAAGTCATGCTGACTTATCTACCAAAAGCTCTGCTGTCCCGGCAGCACACAGAGAAGATGAATTAACCTGAACTTGGCTCAGTGAAAGGTATCAAGGCCAGCAAGATCTGAACTCTATTACACAGCAGCTAGCTCAACAAATGAGAAGGAGTAAGAAGTAAGAAGATTAAATGCGATCCACTGATCTATGGCGTGTATTTAGATTTTGCATCCAATGCGTTCTATCTATTTGCAACTTATTAAATGCATGGTGTAGTTTTAATTATTTTAGCTGATTTAAATATTTACAAGAATCTATGCTATCTTTAAACATATGAATTTTTTTTGTTTCTGTCTAAAAGATAAAATTATCCTAACCTAAAGTACTCAAAAGATATTTTACAAAGTTTTCTAATCTTCTGTGTGGATACAGTTGCTGGGGAAACCACCTCCTTGGCAACCATGATACATTCTTATCACGTCTGCATTTCAATTTGTCTCTCACTCACAAGAGCGAAACTGCTGTTTAGCTCAGAGAACAAATGTACATTACAAATGGTTAGAACATTGCAAAATCTGAAAATAAAATAGGGTTATTGCATCATTCTTGCTACAATATGTTATTACAGTTACATTAATAATTCTAAGATTGTCCCAAAGGATATTTCAAAACTTGCCTCAATGTTAACTAAATACAACTATTATACTATTGCTATAAAACTACATAGCTGATAGCTGAACTGCATTGCAGCAGATTTTAATCAAAGGCAAAAAGCAGCAGCAACTGATAGCTGATTGTTCTGCCACTTATTCACTATCAGTAATACAGTCAAGTGTTTATATGAGTGCTTTCTCTGTACATCTAGTACATTTACCTTGAGTTGTGTTCATTATTTAGCGAGCAGAGTATACTCACAAATTCTGAAAACATTCAATGACCCCTATAGGGAAAGCAATGAAGTATTTTGAAAATCAGAAAGCTTCATGATTCCCAGTTACTTACCTATTAAGTGTTAAAAATAAGATCTAGTAGTAGTTAGTCACATTCAACTGGTCTTGTTCTGTAATATTGAAGATGTTTTGTAGCTTACCAAGCCACTTCTTCAGTTCCTAGAGTGTCAGGAAGCTACCCCAGCATTCCATGATGAGTAGAATAAGGTGTTCTAAGGTGTGAATATAAACGCTGGGGTATCTTCCTCACACCTTAGGAACTTAAGAAGTGGCTTGGTAAGTTATGAAATATCTTCAACATTACAGAACAGGTCCAGTTGACTGTAACTAGCTACTACTAGGTATACCGTGACCTGGATAAATTAGAACCTTCACAGACATAAGGGGGTAGATTTTTTAAAACTGGAGAGTGCAAAATCTGGTGCAGCTCTGCATAGAAAGCAATCAGCTTCCAGATTTTATTTGTCGAGCTGAAGTTAGAAGCTGATTGGCCACCATGCACAGCTGCACCAAATTTTGCACTCTTCAGTTTTAGTACATCAACCCAAATGTATATTAAGCATAATGTGGGTACTTTCCCATTGCCAGTATTAAAATGACTTTTGCTTTAGTGCGGAAATAATTGCTCCTGTTGTTTTACAGCCAAGGAAGCTGCCATCTTGGCCTCTGTTTGATCTTCAACTGCCATGATACTGGACATGTGATTAGTTATGAAACCAGCCATTTCATGGTTTGACAGTTTGATTGACAGCACAATCAATGTAACAGTTACATTCCTTCGACAGAGTGGCATGGGACCTCATGTGGGCAACATGTCAACATATTGGTTTAGAATCAAATATGCTTTCATGGATTAAAACACTCTATACTGGTCCCAATGCAAAAATTAAGGTCAATAATATACTCTTTGAAACAGTACCAGTAAGCAACAGCACAAGACAGGGATACCCTCTTTTGCTGCTTTTGTTTTATTTTGACACTAGAATACTTTATTAGGACAATTAATTTAGACCCTTCCATTATTGGTTTTAAACTACAAGAGGACGAGAGTTTAAAATAGCCGCTTACACGGATGATTTACTTTTCTTAATTATGCAACTTCATATCTCAATCCCTAATCTAACACAAGCATTTACTATTTTTGGCTAACTCTCTAATATGAAAATTAATTATAACAAATCGGAAGCCTTAAATCTCATTCTATCGCCCGAGATGGTAGCTATGATACAACAAGTTGTCAAGTTTAAGTTGGTTTATCAAGCTCTAAAGTGTCTAGGAATATGGCTCACATCTAATACATCATCACTCTTTACCCATAACATTATCCCCTTGATCAACTTAATCGAGCAAGATCTCAAAACATGGAATGCCAGATTTTTTTTGTGGTTTGGTAGGACGGCCATTATGAAAATGTCCATTCTCCCTAAAGTTTTGTACATGATGTATGCTTTACCTATTAAGATTCTGCATAGCTTATTTAAATGAGTCAGTTCTTATGGGCCCATAAAAAACTAAGAATAGGATTCCACTTGATCACAAAACCCAAAGAACAAGTAGGAATGGGATTGCCAGATTTCAAGCTGTACTATTACACCACCCATCTCACCAGAGTGATAGACTGGCACTGTCATACCAGTCATAAAGATTTGATAAATGTGGAGGCTGGCTCTGTCCCATTCCCCTTGAAATTCTCCCCCTAGTTTCTGTGGTCTAGTCTTCCTATGTCAATGAAAAAATACCCTTTAATTGACGTCACCTTCAAAGTACTTCATTCAGTCTCCAAGAAAGATTCTTCTTTTTTAACATCAGGACCCCTAACTCCTCTAGCAGAGAATTCTGATTTTACACAGGGAATCCTTAGTCACCAGCTTTTTATCATGGATAAAGTTAATCCAATTCTAGCTCACCATTGCACTCACAAAGGCATGGAAAAATCTTATGATATGCTAAAAACTGACTGTAATATCCCCTCACTTCCTCTTATGGTCTTACTTCCAATTACACAACTGTTTGACTAACCATAAAACAAAAACCAGTTTCCTAAGGCCTTTGAATTCATTTGAAACTCTATGCTTTAAATGCTATAAAGTAGAAAAACCCACATACTTTTCTTGCTCATGATTCTGGCATTGCAAAGCACCTTATACTGATAAAAGTAAGGCCTTATGAGAATCTTCTTTACAACTGGAGATTAATGATGTCCAGTGGAAAAGGCTTGTATCCTAGCACACAAGTGCTCAATAAGTACTTGCACCCAAGAAACATCATATAAAATATTGACACAATGGTATGGTACTCCAAGTAAAATTCAAAAATGGTATCCCCAAGCCTCTAGTTTATGCTGGCGATGTGAGAAAGCTCTAGGTATATTTGTAAATATATGGTGGCAGTGTCCTAAACTACTACCTTATTGGGACTCTGCAAGACAGATAATCATCCAGATTACGGACACTACAATAGAACTCACTTCTGCATGCTGTTTACTACATACTGTATATCCCCAGTTCCCCTTACCAAATACAAATATTCATTAACCATCCATCTACTCAACACCGCCAAATCCCTGATTTCTTTACACTTGAAATCAACTTCAACCCCCTCCGACAAGGAATGGATTAAAAAAGTGGAACTATTACATGAGATGGAAGAAACGTTAGCCATGGCCTCCGACCATACTACATGTTTTAACAAAATTTGGAATGCTTGGTTTCTATTTACCTTTTCTGCTACTTCTGCTACATTAAAAGGCTAAGGAGGTTGAGATAGGAAAACAGAGGGAACATGCCCAACTCTATCACAGTCTGCTTTACTTTACAACTTAGTAATAATAATGAGATACCTTAAATAAGTTATACAGCATCTTAAGTTAACTCATTGTATATAAGGCTTCACCTAACTTTCTCTCTATTTAAACCATGTACAGTTGCAAGAAAAAGTATGTGAACCCCTTTGGATTGCGTGGAGTTTTGCATGAATTGGGCATAAAATGTGCTCTGAACGTCATCTAAGTCACAACAATAGAAGAACACAGTCTGCTGAACATAATACTACACAAACATTAGATGTTGCCATGGTTTAATTGCACATAACATGTAAACATTCACAGTGCAGGGAGGAAAAAGTATGTGAACCTTTGGACTTAATAACTGGTTGACCCTCCTTCGGCAGCAATAACCTCAACCAAACGTTTCCTGTAGTTGCAGATCAGACCTGCACAACGATCTGGAGTAATTTTGGACCACTCCTCTTCACAAAACTGTTTCAGTGTAGCAATATTCTTGGGATGTTTGGTGTGAATCGCTCTCTTTAGGTCATGCCACAGCATTTCAATCGGGTTGAGGTCAGGACTCTGACTGGGCCACTCCAGAAGACGTATTCTGTGCTGTTGCAGCCATTGTTTTGTTGAATTACTTGTATGCTTTGGGTCATTGTCCTGTTGCATCACCCATCCTCTGCAGAGCTTCAGTTGGCGGACAGATGGTCGTACGTTTTCCTGCAAAATGTCTTGATACACTCTGGAATTCATTTTCCCATCAATGCCAACAATCCATCCAGGCCCTGAGCCAGCAAAGCAGCCCCAAACCATGATGCTCCCTCCTCCATGTTTTACAGTGGGGATGAGGTTTTGATGTTGGTGTGCTGTGCCTTTTTTTCTCCACACATAGTGTTGTGTGTTCTTCCCAAACAACTCAATCTTGGTTTCATCTATCCACAGTATATTTTGCCAGTAGTGCTGTGAAACATCCAGGTGCTCTTTTGCAAACTTCAAACGTGCTGCAATATTCTTTTTGGACAGCAATGGCTTCCTCCGTGGTGTCCTCCCATGTACTCCATTCTTGTTTAATGTTTTCCTTATTGTAGATGTGTCAACAAAAATGTTAGCATGTGCCAGAGATTTCTGTAGGTCTTTAGCTGACACTCTGGGATTCTTCTTTACCTCATGCAGCATTCTGCGCTGTGCTCTTGCAGTCATTTTTACAGGACGACCATGCCTAGGGAGAGTAGCAACAGTGCTAAACTTTCTCCATTTGTAGACAGTCTGTCTTACCATGGACACATGAACATCAAGGCTTTTGGAGATACTTTTGTAACCCTTTCCAGCTTCATGCAAGTCAACAATTCTTGATCGTAGGTCTTCTGATAGCTCTTTTCTGCGAGGCATGGTCCACATCAGACAGTGCTTCTTGAAACCAGTAAACCCAAAACAGGTGTGTGTTTTTTAAGGGCAGGACAGCTGTCAGCAACACATCCAATATCATCACACTGATTGGAGTCAAGGTTGGCTCACTCCTGGCTCCAATTAGCTCTGGGAGAAGTCATTAAGCTAGGGCTTCACATACTTTTTCCTCCCTGCACTGTGAATGTTTACATGTTATGTGCAATTAAACCATGGCAACATCTAATGTTTGTGTAGTATTATGTTCAGCAGACTGTGTTCTTCTATTGTTGTGACTTAGATGACATTCAGAGCACATTTTATGCCCAATTCATGCAAAACTCCACGTAATCCCAAGGGGTTCACATACTTTTTCTTGCAACTGTATGATTGAGAAATACATTGCTATTTACATATCCAACTGATATTATACTGTTCATCAGATTAACATTTTTGGAAGATACCTTCTCTTCCAACTTAAATAGCTCCTGTATGTTTTTAGAATAGATTGTCAATTTTTTTTATTTTTTACAATGCTGCATGATAAGTGTTAATTTTATACTTTTGCTGTTATTAATATACCATAAGCAATGTGTGTTGTACTTACCCATAAGATATATGTTTTCTCACGTTTGTAACATTCATTACATGCTTGCATGTCATATTCATGTGAAAATAAACAAACTGTTACATTTCTGGCACATTCCGGGAAAACATTGCTGACAGGTACACTATATTGCCAAAAGTATTACAACTCCCCTCCAAATCATTGGATTCAGGTGTTCCAATCACCTCAAGGGCCACAGGTGTATACAATGAAGCACCTAGGCATGCAGACTGCTTCTACAAACATTTGTGAAAGAATAGGTCGTTCTCAGGAGCTCAGTGAATTCAAGAGCGGTACCATGATAGGTTGCCACCTGTGCAATAAGTCCATCCATGAAATTTCCTTGCTACTAAATATTCCACGGTCAACTGTTAGTGGAATTATAACAAAGTGTAGGCAACTGGGAACAACAGCAACTCTGCCAAAAAAGTGGTAGGCCACATAAAATGACAGAGCGGGGTCAGCGCATGCTGAAGTGCACAGTATGCAGAAGTCGCCAACTGTCTGCAGAATCAATATCTAAAAACCTCCAAACTTCATGTGACCTTCAGATTAGTACAACAACAATGCGTAGAGAGCTTCATGGAATGTGTTTCCATGGCCGAGCAGCTACATCCAAGCCTTACATCAACAAGTGCAATGCAAAGTGTCAGATGCAGTGGTGTAAAGCAAGCCACCTCTGGACTCTAGAGCAGTAGAGGTATGTTTTCTGGAGTAACGAATCACGCTTCTCTGTCTAGCAATCCAATGGACGTGTCTGGATTTGGCAGTTGCCAGGAGAACGATACTTGCTTGACTGCATTGTGCAGTGTAAAGTTTGGTGGGGGGGGGGATTAAGGTGTGGGGTTGCCTGTCAGAGGTTGGGCTTGGCCCCTTAGTTCCAGGGAAGGGAACTCTTAAAGAGTCAGTATACCAAGACATTTTGGACAATTTCATGCTTCTAACATTGTGGGAACAGTTTGGGGATGGCCCCTTCCTGTTCCAACATGACTGTGCACCAGTGTACAAAGCAAAGTCCATAAAGACAAGGATGAGCAAGTTTGGGGTGGAGGAACTTGACTGGCCTGCACAGAGTCCTTACCTCATCCCGATAGAACACCTCACAATTGCAATTCTGGAAGAATGGTCAAACATTCCTATAGACACTCAATAACGCAATACTATTGGTAATATTGTGCATATTTTTTGAATATTTCCTACCATTTTAGGAGTTTAGTTTACAACTGATAATATAATCTGTCAGCACAGTACAGTACAGTACAGACAGGGTTACCTATGGTAAACATTAAAGTGGTTGTAAAGGCGCAAGTTTTTTTTTACCTTCATGTATTCTATGCATGAATCTAAAAAACCTTCTGTGTGCAGCAGCCCCCCTAATACTTACCAGAGCCCCAGTTTGATCTAGTGATGTGCACAAGAGCAGTGGCCCTCTTGGCTGAGTCAACAGAGGGAACCATTGGCTCTCACCATTGTAAATCACAGCCAGTGAGCCAATGAGGAGAGAGTGGGGGTGGGGCCAAGCCCTGCTGTGTGTCTGAATGGATAGAGCAGTGGCTCAAGAGCGAGCCTGCTCGAGTGCCCTCATAGCAAGCTTCTTGGTATGGGGACGCTCGGTGGGAGGGAGGGGCCAGGAGCACCAGCGGTGGACCAGAGAAGGGAAGGATTGGGGCTGCTCTGTGCAAAACCACTGTACAGAGCAAGTAATATCACTTTAATTCCCCAGCCCCCTCTACATAGCAGAAGAAAACTTTAGTTTTGAAGTTTTCATAAAAGAGCAAGTCAAATTTAAGTAGCAATTGTTTTATTAAAGTGTTACTAAACCCAGGATGCTGCAATCTCTATATCTGGTCTTCCAGAGTACACACAATATGGAAATGCAATTATGTTAGTAAATATAAACTGCTAAATACCTTTTCTCATCAGCTGTTAGAGCAGTCTCGTGACTTCTATCAGTGTCCAGCAGAGCACTGGTTAAAGCTTGTAGGAGGAGTTTTCACTTTGCTCTAGTAAGATGCAGGACCCCTAACCTCTGAATAGTGCTAATTGGCCCTGTGCTGTTCACATGCATTCTTCCAAGTTATGCCATGTGGATGAGAACATGTAACAAATATAAAGTAAATGTTACACACATTTGGATATAAAACTGCAAATATATTTTAAGTTTACCAGGCAAGATCTGTCTGCCTGAAAATAATAGACTTTCTGCAATCTCTAATGACACAAAACATCAGCTACACTCAAAAAATACACCAAGGAGTTCTGGAAAAGTATTTTTTTTTTCATGACAGGAATTAGTTACTTTTTTCTCAGAATAATATTAAGATTTGGAAATGCTGACATGTGCCCTATTGATTCACGTCAAGTGTGAATTTTAACAACAGACTTGCTCTGTACCTTAAATCATGCCATTAAGCAGCTTGCACATTCTCTTCTCTCTTAAATAACAATACCGAGTGGTCAGCTTGCTACTTTTAGTTTACCAAACTATTTATTTCTGTCTCCTGATACATTGAATTGGCACTTTTTGCAATTATATTTAGAAATGCCATAAATGAAATTTTCTAGCCTCTCCTTTCTGTTTGTTCCTTCTTTAAAGTGTATTTAGAATGAATTTACAGCAGGTGTTGGATTGTAGTCATATTTCTGATACTGCATTAAGCACAGTCAAGTGGAATGAAGCAAGCATTATCCCCATAGGGTTCACTTGAGGATGTAGCATACAGCAGATAACTCACCATATGGGGCTTTCAAATGCTCGTCCCACAATTTCTGGAGCTCAGTTTAAGCCATGGATTACATATATAAGAAACGTTTTATTAACGTATATTAATGTTGTGTATAAGCAAAAGAACATGTACAGTATATATGCACCAGCACAGACACAGCCCTCCTCGTAACAAATAAAAATATATGTATGCATTTACATACTGTATATGTGCATTGCTTTTGTCTCTGTTATATTTGATATTCATAAAATTAATAACGCATTGCATCAAGGATCAGGTTTCTTGGATTATTCATCATTTTTAGTTTGTTTCTTTGTTTTGATAAAGCCCTATAAACCTTCAGCTTAACAACAACAACAAAAGGTGTGCAAAATCTTGCAGTTTGTTTTCCTGCTAAAGAAACCCCAGCTTAAGTAAGCAAGCCTGTCTGGGGGCGTGTCCAAGATGGCGCTGGGAGTGGATGTCTGATCTCGGAGCTCTGCTGTCCACTGCGTGAATCCTGGCCTTTACCGGTGCAGGTATCCACTTTGAGGGTTGCTACCCTTATCTCCAGTACAGAAGAATGCCAAGGTGTTGATGAAAGGGAAAAAAAGTGACTCTGGCCCATCGCAAAACTGCGTCCAGTGCGGCTTCGGCCTCGCTGGAAGTCTCAAGGATGGCCGCCATTTCCTCCAGCATAATCACACAGAGCTTCAACCCCCCTCATAGCCTGCTCCTGCGGACTGTGTACCCTAATGGTGGCTATCACAGCCTGCCAGATGGGATGGCCCTCATGATTAAAATTGGTTATGTCAAGATGGATATTGGGCTTATCAGAGGGGACTTGGATTCTTTCCATGAACGCACTGCCACGTTTGAGATTTGGGTCTCATCTTGGAAGATTGCCAGAGGGACCATATGGCTGACCTGCACACCCTGAAAATCAAGGTATGCCATCTGGAGGCCCATGGGGAGGATAGGGAGAACAGGAATCTGGCGGAACAATCTGCGCATCCTAGGCCTCCCTGAAGGAGCTGTAGGCACAGATCCCATCAAGTTCACTGAACAGCTGCTTACCCAGCTTCTGCCGGGTGCTCTCTTCTTTTTCTTGGTGGAACCGCATGCTACCTGCTCGGGGCCCCCTGGGGCACCCCGGCGCATGTTCATTTTCAAGTTTATGCACTTCAGGGGCTTTGACTTTGTCCTGTGGATGGCCCTGGCCCAGGGCTACCTTCTCTATGACAACTCCAAGTTGATGATCTTTTCTTGATTAATCGGTTGAAATGCAGCACCTCCACAAATCCTTTGATGCAGTCTGAGCCAAGATGAGAAAAAAGGGGATGAAGTACAGCATGCTCTTTCCGGCTTATCTCCGAGTACAGAATAGGGACTTGACCAAGTTCTTAATTTCTTCAGAAGATGCCATGTCCTGGCTGGAAACTTCACACAAGTAGCCTGTCTTTACCTGAGATGTGACTCTGACTATGCTTTCTTCTTTCTGGTACTGATGTTCTGCTATACCTATACCTGACCTCCATGGCTAACCCTCTGCCTCCTGCATTTTTACATTGTTTCATTTTAATACCACCTAGGAGAGCATTGAGATCCAGCCATATCCTGGGGACATTATCACCTTTCTCAAATAGGTGCCTCATTGGATATCTCCATTCGCTGCAGCAGCGGAATACTGTTCATGACACTATTTGCATATTTGGCACCTGGATGGTTGGCTGCCTGCTCACTTACCTGTTAGTACCTCCAGCTTTTTTTCCTCCTTGATCCATGGCGGTATGTAATCTAATCTCCTGGAACACCTGGGGCTTGAATGCATCTGTAAAATGTCCCCCCGGTCTTTCAATTTCTGAAAAAAATATCATCTCCACATATGCATTCTCCAAGAGTATCATTTAGTGGGTAGCAAAGTCCTCAGTCTTAAAAAACTTTGGGTTGGACACCATTATCACTCTACACATTCAAATTATTCCAGGGGTATTAGTGTTTTAGTCCACAAATCTCTTCCTTTCAGGGTATCATGCTAGATACGGATGGCTGCTATATTATCTTGCATGCTTATATTTACAATATGGAGGAGGTATTAGTGGTATTATATTTACCCCCTTCGGCCTCCACCCATTTTCTTACTACAATCACAGCTAGGTTAACAAAATAATAGTCGGATAATGTACTCCTATTGGGGGATTTCAATATAGTTATGGACCCGGGGATTGATAGACTGCACCCTGACAGTTCAACCTCAGGAGAATTTAAATCTTGGCTTGATGCATACAATTTTAAAGATATATGGTGCTGGAGGAATCCTTCCTCCTGCATATACACCTGTCACTTGGCCTCTCACAAGTCCTTCTCCAGGATTGATTTGGTTTTGGCATGGGCTGCTGCTCTCCCCTGGATCCATGAGTCTACTATTCTTCCCCGAGGTATATCAGACCATTCCCCCTTTTTGCAACAATTGACCCCTAACACAGCTCCTTCAAATAATTCCTGGAGGCTAGCATGCTTTTGGGTCTTAGACAGAGTGCATATGTCCTACCGCCCATACTTAGTGGAGTTTTGGTTTCACAATGATGGATCTGCGCCTCCAGGCACAGCCTGGGATGCCTTTAAGGTTGTCACAAAGGATTATTACAAAAACATAGTCAAGGATGTATGCCGTGATTCCTGTGCAGCTCTTGATCAGGCAGAGCCTTGAGTGGGCTTATACCCAGTCTCAGGGTGCCCTGGCCTACCGTTCTTGGCAGGAGGCCTTTAGTGAAGTGCTGCTCCTATGCATGTCCTCTACTAAAAAAGCAATGCTGCATCAGTCTCACTATATTTTAGAGCATGGAGAGAATGATAAAATGCTTGCTTGGCTAGCTAGAGACCAGCTATGCCCTGCTACTATTGCTAGAATCCAATCTCCAAAGTGAAGTTACAGATCCAGTTTTGATTAAAGGGTGCTTTTCATTCTACAATCAATCTCTTTACAGCTTTAAGGAAACATATACAGAGGCTGAACTGGCTGCTTATTTGGCCGTGGTGCACCTCCCTCGCTTGACCCCTGCCCATAGTGCCAGATTAGACAATCTAGTAATGGTTGAGGAAGTTCAAAAGGCTCTTTTGAATCTTCAAGCTGGTAAAACCCCTGGCCCAGATGATCTTCCTTTAGAATTTTATAAAGCCTATATGGAGGAGTTGGTGCCACGTGTCCATGATATGCTTTTTAAATCCCTGGCCACTGATGTGCTTCCTCCTACTATGTCTGAAGAGGTAATGGTTGTGCTTCCCAAGCCAGACTTATGCTCCTCATATCGTCTTGTTGAATGTAGATGATAAGATTTTACCCAAGATTCTTGCTACTTGGTTGAACAAGGTTATTTCGGCCTTGGTTAATGCAGATCAGTCTGGAACCAATATAAGTATTTATAGGTTGCACACTCATATTGCTCTGGCTACTCCGGGCAGCCCAGGGGTGGTGGCTTTCCTCGATGCCGAAAAGGCTTTTGACTCTGTGGAGTGGACCTACCTCTGGACTGTCCGGAAAAAATTTGGGTTTGTGACTTGATTCATCTCTTGGATACGTATAGTTTACTCCTCTCCATCAGCCAGGATTTACACCAATACCAAACCTGTCCTCTTCCTTTCCTGCCCCTTTTTCATGTACCTGATGGGAGACTGAGTTGACGAGGTTGGCCTCACTTTTGTCCCTAGCCCTGACCCCACTGAGGTTGGAACAAGGGGAGTCTAGGGACCAGGGAGACAAGAGTGCCAGGAGTTGTTGCTTGTGGCTCTTGCAGATGATGGCATTTGTAGACTTAGCATCCAATGATTTAGGGCACAGTAGCAATAGAGCAGGCAGGTTCTGTGGATTGCCAGATGTGCAGCAGAGCAGGGTAGGTAGCCAGGAACAGGACTGGAGCAGGGTCAGACAAGCCAGGGTCATAAACAGTCAGGCAGCGCAGTACCGAATCAGAAGAGAAAGCCAGAGTCAGGAGCAGAGCCGAAGTCAGGAACCAGGAGCAGGAGAGCAATTGGAGTCGGGTCAGGAACAAGCCGGGTCAGCAACAAAGGAATCACACAGGAAACAAGCAGGACACTGGGGGAGGCTGAAGACCAGTCAGCACTGAATGAGCATTGAAGTGCTCTTTAAATAGCCCGCCCAGCGCCGACAGGTGCGCCTGGGTCCTAGTGCCTGCCCGTTCCATCATTGGTGACAGGCGCGCCTGGGCCCTAGTGCCCGCCTGCCTGTATGCCTTTTGAGATCCTGCGCAGGCGCAGATTCATGCACTGCGGCGATCTTCTCGTTCCCTGATACCCTTGTTCCCTGGGCTTTTTGCCCTGGATGTGGAGCCCTTGGCAGTTATGTTACGCACTGCTCTGAATGTCCAGAGTATTTTGGTAGGCTCGATTCTTGATAAAGTGGCACTGTATGCAGATGATGCACTTTGAATGAACCTTACTCTTCTCTGCAGACCACCCTCCAATTGGCAAATGAGTTTGGTGCCTTCTCTGGGTTACTGATCAACTGGAATAAATCCATCCTATTTCCCCTTGGGCATTGGCCTGCCTTGCCTGCTACTGATACCCCATTGCAGTTTAAATACCTGGGGATTCATATTAGTAACTCTCTTCAATCCTATGTAGATCTCAATTTACTCCCCCTGCTTAGATCCCTATCTCAGAGATGCACTACTTGACGTACCCTTCCACTATCACCAGTGGGAAGAATTAACCTGCTATAAATGATATACTTGCCATATTTTTAATATTTTTAGAAATACACCTGTTTATATGTCCCAAACTTTTTTTTAACAAGCTGGATGGTATTGTTGGTTCATTTATTTGAGCTGGCTAGTCCCCTCGGTAAGCCAAATCTACACTGAGAGTTCGCCTTTGACAGGGGGGACTATCTTTGCGTGACGTCAGCCTTTACTCTTGTTCTGCTGTATCGGTTATGGTGCAATTGTGGTTCTCACAGCCAAGTGACAACCCAGAAGTTACACTTGAGGCGGCCTGTAACGTACATGTAAGATTTAAGTGGATAAAAATGTGAACAGTAGCAATATGTAATTGGAGGGACATTCCATCCATTTTCATTAAGGATGTGTATTTAGACCTTGTCACTGGGGGAATGAGATACTCAGACAGTGGTCATCAATTAGCATCAATTAGTGGTCATCAATTAGGCTGAATAGCCCGGCTTTCTGGATGTGACACCTTTTGTGTGTCGATAAGGTTATCACCTTCTGGGAGAACTGGTTTGGAGGAAATGACAGCAGACAGGGTGTCTGCTGACATTGAAAGCTCTAAAGGGATCCATACATCAAAAGGGGTATGTTTAATCTCTCATAAAAGCTAAAATATTAGTTGAAGAGAGATGAACATGCTCCCTTCTTGTTGGGCATTCTGTGTGCTACATCTGCATATAAAATCATATTTGTGGCTTGGGGAGAATGCCAGGAAAATGTAGGGAATGGTTAGGTGGCTCTGGATCGCGACAGTCGAATGGTGTTTGGTACTGTCACGATCGGACTGACGCGGTGGTGTCGGAAATCCAATCCCCGACTTGGTGTTCAAGCCAGTCTTGGCCCGATTGAACTTGGGCAGGTCAGCACACAGTACCTCCTGTGGGCTGGTGCAGGACAAGCCCCCGATGGTCGAATGGCCGAGGATTAATGTCCTGTCTTTGTCCATATCCCTATAAAAAGGAGTACCCGGGCATTGGAACATCTGTGATTCATATGGAGCTGGTTCGATCGACCAACGGATTGCTGTTTCTTTGACTTGCTCCAGTCGCAGGGTAAATCCTGGTAACGTTTTACTTCTGTCTTTTATTCCCTTTTATTTTATAGTGAATAGTCATGTGTGTATCTTCTTGTATTTTTTGTATTTCTGTAACTGTTTATATTTTGTACATATTTTATGCACTGCCCATTTCGGGAAATTAAATCTTAAAATAATTAGTGACTTCTGTGTATTTAAGCACATTCTCATATCTTCGGAGAGATTGGATTGGAGAGATTAGATTGGATTAGATTAAATTGTATTGTATTTTAGTGCATGCAGATTGTAAAAGGTAGCAGATCGGCCACATGGAGATCTGTGTGTGTAGGGTGTCCCAGCAGACCGTTCTGCGGATAAACTGTTGGGTGGTGGCAGGCTACCTTTTGTCCTTTTGTGGTGTGTCTGGTGCTGGGGGTGTGGACAGTGGAAGGGTGATTAACACCAGGGTTCAAGCTGTAGATAGCTGGAGGGACCTTAGAAGGGTGGATAATTACTAAGCTGGTCTGCAACTCTAATCAGTGCACCAGATTGTATGTAAGATTTGTATCTGCCAGTGTGTGGTTGACCAGCTGGATTGGAATGGAGTCTCCATCTGGTGGTGGCCAGAGGTAGTGCGGCCTGTGAAAGTGTGTCACGGCTGATCTTATATATGGTTTTATATATTCAAGTGTAAGTCCCCTTTATTCCCTCCTTACCTCCCTGTTATGGCCGCACGTGCGTGCCTCGGTTAGCTAGTTGCTGTGGGCGTGACAGATTGGTCGTGACACGGCCATCGTTGGCTCTTATGCCACTTTTAGTAAACTAGACATCTGAGGTTTGTGGGCTCCCTCTGCACTCACATGGTGTGGCAGCAGGCAAGGGCACAATGTCACCAGCTTTCTATGTTTTCCCCTTATACTCCCCTCTGGGCCAAGCCTACCCTGGCTCACCTGGCTATGCTGCCTGATCCCCAACTGTGGGCTTCTTGAGGGATAGTGGGGCTCAAACATATCATGCCTAATGGCAAGCTGCGCAGCTTTGCAGATCTTCAAGCTGAATTTTACCTGCCCAACTGGATGTTATTCCACTATCTGCAGCTCAGACATATGATGCTCACGCAATTCCCAGCTGTCACTCTTGAATCTGATCCCTTAGAGTGTCCCCTGACCTTTAGGACTATGGGGAAGTCTTTTTCCTTGATATATCTTTGACTCTTTGTAGCCCACTCAATGAGACATGCTAAGCTGTTTACCAAATGGCAGGCAGATTTACTTGATTTAACTGAGGAATATTAGGATGTAATGTATATACCATTCACTATGTTATCAATATAGTCTAGGCCAAGGATAGGTTTATTCAGGTAAAATTCCTCCACAGAACTTGCTATACTCCTGTTCACTTGGCCAGTTTATATGCCTCATTTAGTTCCATATGTGCTCGAAAGCTGAAGATACTTTTTAATACATGGTCTGGACCTGCCCTAAACTCAGGGATTATTGGATGACTTAACAACATCTATGATTTAAATTTAACTCTAGACCCTACAGTATTGCTTTTGGCAGTGCTGGATGGGGCAGAACTTGGTCGCAATATGAAATTATTTGTATTTTTCACTTCGTTTTACGCAAAGAGAGAAATCCTCCTTAAATTAAAATCCTCTATGCCTCCGACAACTGAATCTTGGCATGCAACTAATAATATGGTGCTACCGTTATACAAAATTATCTATGGCAGTTGCATTTGTCGTAGGACATTTGATAGGATATGGATGGCCTGGATAGATTCCTGGGGAGGTGATTTAGAACCCAATTGAGCCTTGGATTTCACTGTCAATTTCCTCCCTCAGTGCTTTGACCCCCTGTTACCCCCATCCCTTACCACCACATTCCTTCCCCCCCCCACATTTCCCTCCTTTGAATCATCCTTCCCTCCCTTTCCTCCTTTCCACCTAATTTTCCCCTCCCCTGTCCCCTCCACTACCGTCCTACCCTTTTATCCTGATTATAATGGGATCTAGGTGCATATACAATATATTGCTAAAAGTATTGGGACACCCCTCCAAATCATTGGATTCAGGTGTTCCAATCACCTCCATGGCCACAAGTGTATAAAATCAAGCACCTATGCATGTAGACTGCTTCTACAAACATTTGTGAAAGAATGGGTCTCTCTCAGGAGCTCAGTGAATTCAACCTTGGTACCATGATAGGTTGCCACCTGTGCAATAAGTCCATCCATGAAATTTTCTTGCTACTAAATATTCCACGGTCAACTGTTAGTAATATTATAACAAAGTGGAAGCAACTTGTAACAACAGAAACTCAGCCATGTAGTGGTAGGCCATGTTAAATGACAGATCGGGTCAGCGCATGTTAAAGCACAGAATGCACAGAAGTTGGCAACTGTCTGCAGAGTCCATAGCTAAAGACCTCCAAGCTTCGTGTGGCCTTCAGATTAACACAACAGTCCGTAGAGAGCTTCATGGAATGGGTTTCCGTGTCTGAGCAGCTGCATCTACGCCTTACATTACCAAGTGCAGTGCAAAGCGTTGGATGCAGTGATGTAAAGCACACTGTCACTAGACTCTAGAGCAGTGGAGACGTGTTCTCTGGATTGACAAATCATGCTTCTCTGTCTGGCAATCTGATGGATGTGTCTGGATTTGGCGGTTGCCAGGAGAACGGTACTCGCCTGACTGCATTGTGCCAAGCATAAAGTTTTATGGAGGGGGGATTATGGTGAGGGGTTGTTTTTCAGGGGTTGAGCTTGGCCCCTTAGTTCCAATAAAGGGAACTCTTAAGGCGTTAGCATACCAAAACATTTTGGACAATTCCATGCTCCCAACTGTGTGGCAACAGTTTGGGGACGGTTCCAACATGACTGAGCACCAGTGCATAAAGCCAGGTCTATAACGACATGGATGAAGACACAGAGTCCTGACCTCAACCCAATAGAACACCTTTAGGATGAATTAGAGTGGAGACTGAGAGCCAGGCCTTCTCATCTAAAATCAGTGCCTGACCTCACAAATGCGCTTCTGGAAGAATGGTAAAAAAAACCCATAGACACTCTCCTAAACCTTGTGGACAGCCTTCTCAGAAGAGTTGAAGCTGTTATAGCTGCAAAGGGTGGGCCAACTCCATATTTAACCCTACGGACTAAGACTGGGATGCTATTAAAGTTTATGTGCGTGTAAAGGCAGGCGTCCCAATACTTTTTGTATGATTTATGCCCATGTGCCTTTACCTTTGCTTTAACCACCCAGTGCACTGTACTAACTGTTTAACTACTGGTTATTGTTCATTGTCAACCACACATCTGAAACACACTTCGGTGTTTAATTATCTGTTTAATTAGAAAAATAAAAGCCTGCCTTCTACCAGCAGCAGAGTGGAACTCTTACTCTCTATGAGCAAGCAGTGGTCTCTTTGCAGAGGTCCAACACACTCCCCTCTGAGTCTATGCCAGAAAACTTCAATCAGGCTTGGATTGAGAATGTCATGCATGTATGGCCTACTCATTGCAGAGGCTGTTCTACAGCAGCTATCTAGCAGTAACCAGTCTGCGAGCTGGAATTTGTGGACTGCTGGTATACAGGGAATACACGTTAGCTCAGGGCTTCATTTTTTAATTCAGTATAGCTAAAGTGCACCAAACCAACTTACTTTCTTTTGGTTTGGTTATCCATTGATCTAGAAACCCCTTTTTGATAACTAGTTTGTACTGCAGAAGATCTATTCCTCTACACCACAGGTGTCAAACTGGTGGCCCTCCAGCTGTTGCCAAACTACAAGTACTAAGAGGCATTGTAAGATTGACAGTTACAAGCATAACTCCCAAAGGCAGAGGCATGAACGGACTTGTAGTTTTGCAACAGCTGGAGAGCCGCCAGTTTGACACCCCTGCTCTACAGGCTAGTGTTTCTCATTGTCCAGAAGCCTGACATTTATTAAAATGGTTTCATAGCCATTCATCAGACTGAAATCTATCTCAAGGGGCTGAAAATGAGTGGTGATGAGAGATAGTACAGCAAAAAGTACAGTCTTCAGGAAGCAGATTCTCCCAGCCCCTATGTGAGAAGCTCTGTAAAGTCTGACTTTAAGGTGACTACCCTGTGAATGAACATCCTAAATATTCACCTTTAGGTGGAAAACAAATCAAATCTTCATTGCCTTGCAGAGCTGCAAGCTACTTGATATTATTGAATGCTTTGGGCATCATATCCCTGAAGGGCATTGCAGTTCTTCCTGATATGTCATTACTGTGTCCTGTGGAAGGAATCACCTGTCTCAATACAGGGTTCCAATAATGATTGGACCAACTGTGGGTATAGGTTTATGTATATGGTGGTTTGCTTTCTTGTGTGTGTTTTTGTTTTTTATTTGTTTTATTCTATTGGCTGAACTAGATGGACTTTTTTCCAGTCAGGCTAACTATGTAACTACATAACTATCATGACTCAGGGTAATGATTTAGACTTTTTAGGTGAACATATCATTAACATTCAAAATTTACTTAAATCAATATCACATGCCAGTAGTCCCAAATATTGTTATCATTTTGAGTACTTTTTTTTACTAAGGAATGCAGTCTAATACTTGCAATCAGGCAGATCCTGTCTATAATGCCTGGTACACACAGTAAGGTTTTTTTTTTTCATTTAAACCAGTAGGCTGAATGAAAAAAACACTGAGGAGATTTCTCTGCTAACTTTACAATGTTAGTATTGCAATCTCCCTACTGAACTATTGTGATCTTTATTCAGTGATGGGGTTATTCATTTTAAAATATTAGCTCTTTGTGTATTTTCTGTCCCTCATCTTTACTTTCACAAAATTCTTATAATCTAACAATTTACAATCTTGGTATAGTGCTTATAGAGTGTGAGTCACTTTGGTTTTGGGTATGTTGTTTTAACACAAATTAAAAATGCAATGGAAAAAAGAATTTATAGTTTATGGTTTTGAAAACTGGTATATATGAAAAATACTATTTTCTTCCCTTGAATTGTTATTTTCTAGATTATTGGTCTTAAGTCACTTTTTAGCTGCAGGGCCAATACATTAAAGAAGAAATGGCAATCCTAACATACTAATTATAATAAAATATACAGCTGTGGAAATTAAATTTTACTCAAGTTCAACATTTTTAACCTCACATATGCATTATGATTTTTACAAAAACAAATGTTTACTTTACTCTAGCTACAAAACAGCCTTATAAAAGTAGGCACTGTTTTCAACACCACATAAAGCAATGCTCTGTGTAAAAACACAGCAGGCATCATGACTGGGGATGGTTCCTTCAGACTAGGCTGTAGGGTTATAAAGGGGTTAGGTGATGGCAGAAGGACAGGACAGTGAAGGGGCGTGATTTGGATTGTGGTGACAGATTATTGGTAGGAGGAAGAAAAAGGAGGGGACTCCTGCATCATGTTATGTCCCGTGACATACTGGTCACTCAGTTGGTGCCCTTCCATGGAGAAAGAAGTCCCCTTCGCTCAGCTTTCTTGCACTTCTGCCCCCCCATGTGCACCCCCCCTTCCATCCCATCCCCTTCTCCTATAGTGGAGCAGCTTCTCGCCCATGTCCGCTTGGCAGCTGAGCAGTGTGGAGAAGACTGGCTGCAGGGTCTGGTTGCTGGCCTCCCCCAACCGGCTGCTGAGGTCCGACCACACCATGTCCGCTGCCCTGCTTCCTGCCTCAGTCCATCCTCTTCAGCATTTAGCATCAGAGGAGAGCTGCCGCTGCTCAGAGATCCTCCTCAGGCCACGTGGATCCCACTGCTGGGTCCTCTGTGCGTGTGGAGCTGGCCAGAGTTACAGGGGGCGGGGCTCTCACCCTGTCAGCGCTCTGCTCTGGCATCCCAACTTCTCTTCCTGATCAACACAGGCTAAGTAAATGAGGAGAGCAGTACCAGATCCAGCCAGCTTAACCCCTGCATGTCCACAGGTGAGTGCCTCTAATGTCCTGTCCTCACCTCCTATTACCTCCACTCTGTCTCGGCTGTCTCCCGCTCTTCCCCTTGGCTCCCTTTTGTGGCTGGCTATGGAACAGAAGCTGCCATCTACTGCTTGTCTGCCTACACAGCCCAGTGCTCTCCTACTCCCTGTCCTCCAGTCCTTTCTCTCCTTCTCTGCACAGGTACTTGATGGAAGGCTGGCTCCCCCACCCCCTCCTTCTCAGGGATCACTTGGAGTGGCTAGCTTGGGGGGTTCTGCATTTCTCCCAGTTGTTTTGCTCTCTGCTTCCTTTTCACAGGTACCACAGTCAAGTGGGATGTGCAGCAAGCACCTCCCATGACTTCTGCGATGGACTTCCGGAGTGGCATGACGGTGGCCTTGGGATCATCAGGCACCGATGGGCCGAATCCCAATTGTCCGGTTGGGGGGATGAAGTGCCTGCGCCTCCCATAGGTGAGCTCTCACACTCCAATGTTTGTACACCCATTCCTGCGACACTGGATGTGGGGGTTCACGGGTTCATGCAAGGTTTCAGGGCTTTGGTGGAGGATTTGGAGGCTGGTCTGCGAACCCTAGCGTGGTATGGGATTTGTCATGGTGTGGTTCATCACTGCAGGTTCCCTTGTCCACAATGCCTGCAGCGGGGATTTCATCTGCAGTAGATTCTCATCCGGTCGGGGTTCTCGCGTCTGGGGTGTCCTCCATGTCGGCGATTTGTACCTCTGCACCGGGTACTGTTACGCTGCCTGATCGAACACAATGGTTAAAAAAACATCCATGATATACTTGGTATTTTAGAACAATTGATGTAAAAAAAATCTGAGTTTAGTTGCACTTTAAATATAATTTAATTATACTTAAATATTTTTTCAGACAAACTTTCATGAATAATATTTAAATAATACCTATTTCCATTTGTTTTGAATATCATTTGTTGCCTATTACAACTTTAAACAGTTATTCCGAATTTACTTCAAAGAAGAGCCCAAGGCTAACTGAAATACAGAATATTACAAAAATGAGGAGCTGTTAAAATTACAAAAAAAAAAAGCAATAAAAATGAAATATAGCCTTTTTAATATCTTTAGATATGCACTTGGAAGAAGTCAACTTAATGTAAACAATTTTGTCAGAGTGAACTATTGTATTAAAGACATTTCATTCAATAGATTAAAAAATGGGGAAAAAGAAATGGCAACAATTAGAAGCTGAATAATGCTCTTATTTTATGCTCTCTTTTCTTATTACCTATGATTTGCATTTTACCCGGTTTGGAAAATAAACTTTTAATCTTAAGCAGGCCATAGTTGAGTAGAAAAATTAACAAAAATTCAGGTAGACAGATCATTTGATTTTCTGCATAATTATGGTGCCCGTTGAGACAGGTGATTTTTATGTCGTCATTGAAACTGAACAAATGCACATATTTGGTGGTATTTTATCACCACTGTTTTTTGTGCTATAAATGAAAAAAGACCAAAAAGTTTGAAAAAACCCTTTTTTTTTTGCTATGAAACATATCCCATGAAAATTAAAAATAAATTTCTTCACAAATTCAGGCCAAAATGTATTCTGTGGCATGTCTTTGGTAAGAAAAAATCCCAATAAGGAGATATTAAATGGTTTTGCATAAAAATGATAAGTTCTACTTAATTTTTTTTTAATTTTATACTAGTAATGGCAGCGATCAGCAATTTCTAGCCAGACTATAAATTGCAAAGCAGGGAGACAAAAACTGACACATCCCTGCTGTCAGCAGAGAGATCTGTGTTGTTCACCAACACAGATCTCTCAACCGTCACTATCTCCGATGATTGGCGGGTCGCGGCAGTGAATCACTTGTCAGGACCTGCTTTTTGGCATGTCTGGAAAAGCAAAATCATGTAAATATATGTGATTTTGTACAGCACATTAGCAGTAAAGCTACAAAAATTCTGTAGCACTGTAGCAGTAAAGCTACAATACGATGTTGGCAACTGGTTAATAGGGGACTTGTTCAAGAATAAAAAAAAAGAAATGTGCATCAGCTGAAGGAATCAATCGGAAAAAATTTAAATTAAATGTAAATTTAGATTTTTCTTTGAGCAATCATTCATATTTTTCTACACATCTGTGGCCTGCCTTATATGTGCCCACACACAGTATTTGTGAATAATATTTGCCCCCCCTTTCCCACAATTATTTGGTACAGTCCAGTGACCATCGTTTTGTTAGAATGACACTTCCGTGACAACCAACAGTAAAGGCTCCAGGATCTCCTGCAGGTAAAATTTAGTTTATTTTGCTTTTAAGTTTGTTCCTTAAAACATGCAAACAGTACCAGGGATATGTAGGGAAAAATAAACAGTGACAAGTTTTTTATGGGTGGAATGTTTGCTGGACAATTGTCAATCTGCAAACCTGAACATAGCACCCAAACTTGTTAAAAGCCATAAGCTGAATTTTGTTATTAAGTACATAGAACCCCTTTTTACTTATTCACTAAAAATAACATGGTAAATACACACACACACCATCAATAAAGTCCCTTATTAAAAAGTCCCATGGTGTAAATCCATCTTTAATCACATATCTAGTGATGTAAATACATCTTCAATGCCCTGCTGAGAAAAACAATGGCCCATTGTAAGAAGCCTTCCTTAACCAGTTCCCAACCACAGTATAGCCAAAGGACAGCTACAGTGTGGTCAGCTAGTTCTGGGAGGGTGTCCATGGATGTCCTCTCAGAATTACACCCCCCGCATGCATCATGGGGCACACATCTGTGATCTCTGTGTCCTTTGGACACAGCTGATCATGTGTTCAGGTAAAGGGCCAGTCAGAGCAGTCTTTTAATATGTATCTGATCACAGCGTAAATAGGAAACGCTGGTTAGCGGCAGTCCTTTCCTCACACTGACAGTGCGCGAGGACAGGATAGCTGGTAAGCAGCATTTCTTAGAGAGGACATCTATCAGTGCCCATCAGTGTGGCTAACAGCACACATCAGTGTTGAGTCCAGTGACCATCAGTGCTGGCTATCAGTGCCTCCTCAGTGCTGGCTGTCAGTGCCCATCAGTGATGTCTGTCAGTGTCCATCAGTACTGCCTATCAGTGTCACCTATCAATGCCCATCAGTGCCGTCTATTGGTGCAGCCTCATCAGTGCCTCCTCATCAGTGCAACCTCATCAGTGCCCATCAGTGCAGCCTCATCAGAGCACATCAGTGAAAAAGAAAAAACACTTATTTACAAAAACTTTATAACAGAAACTAAGCAAAAATTTTTTCCCCAAAAATTTTTTAGTTTGTTAATCAAAAAATAAAAACCTCAGTGGTGATTAAATACCACCAAAAAAGCTTTATTTGTCTCAAAAATGATAAAAAATTTAGTTGGGGTACAGTGTTGCATGATCACGCAATTGTCATTAAAAGTGTGAGAGCTCTGAAAGCTGAAAACTGGCCTGGGCAGGAAGGGGGTAAAAGTGCCCAGTAAGCAAGTGATTAATCTAATATCTGCTTATTGACATATGTATGAATGTGTTGGATCTTAATAGAATAATTGAGCTGTTATATTCCTATTTGTTCTAGATTGGGAAAAGTAAGATAAACAGACTTTTATCTATGTGAATACATATACTGTATGTATTTAAATATATAGGCTTAGTTTTTCTGTACACTCTAGCAACATGTGGTGGTAAATAATCATGAATTGGCTGGCTTTCCTTTCCCCATCACTGTTGGTAGGAAACTAAAGTTTTTCTGTGGAGTGGCTATTAAAAGTGTAATAATCTATTTCATATAAGTTAAGAATACAAGTTTAATACTGTAATATTTCTCTATTAAGATATTTATATAAGATAGAATTTTACATTAAGTATATTTATATTGATATAAAAACTTTTAGGATCGTGATCATAATGTAAAAGTTTTTAAAACTTGGAGATTCCTTTATTAGTTTGAACAGGGTTCATTATAGTGTGCCATAGCGTAGAGTCTACCTCTATCCATGTGTTTAAACCAGCACCATGAAATCCCCTGGTCTGCAGAAAAGGGTGCAAGCCTTTGCTCATAACAGGTTGTCCTATGTCAACAAATGTATTGTACCCTAGGTCCCTTAATGGTTTAGTATTAGGTTTTGGGATGAGGTGTTCCTATGCAGAGAGTGGGATATTAATTTGGATTTTGAGAGAGGAGTCGAGCAATGAGTTCGAGCCTGTTATCCAAGCTTCCAAAGTTGCGGTAATAGAAGGCAAAAATGTAGTTAAAATTTTGGGAGAAACTGATCTAGCTAGAAGTAGGGCCCATAGGTCTTTATTAGGGATCGCATTCTGTTATATTTGCACCCATAATTTGTCTGTAGGGACAAACCATTCTGGATGTTCGTCTAAGATTGATGCATAATAATGTTTAGATAAAACAGGCAGACCAAGTCCACCTTTCGATTGGTGTTTGGTAAGAGCCAGGAAGGGGATCCGATGTTTCTTCCCTTTCCAGACAAATCTTTTTATGGCCACCTCTAATTTATGGAAATAGGCTTGGAGAATGAGAATTGGGATCGTTCTGAAATAATACAATATCTTGGGGAAAATTAGCATCTTAAATGCTGCTATTCTACCTATCCACGATGTTTCGAATTTGTCAAGCCTCTGCATCTCCAGCAAGATGGATTGGTATAGTTTTTCAAAGTTATTTTTGAAAGTATGGGATGACGGGGTAGATATGCAAATACCAAGATAGTCTAATTTTTTACTAGACCATTGATAAGGAACTTTTTCTTTAAGTGAACACAGGGGACCTTTCATTATTGCAAATGGGAGGGCGCAGGATTTGGTGATGCTGAGTTTATAATAAGATACTTTGCTAAAGGACTGCAAGGAGGCTGAAATTTCTGTGAGGGACTGCATCAGATCAGTAACAGTAAGGATTACATCGTCCACAAACAGTCCAATTTTATGAGAGGTGGACGCTACTTGGATACCTGATATCCGTGAGTTGATTCTGATCTCAGTCGCTAGGGGTTCCATCACCAGCGAAAAGATGATAGGAGATAAAGGGCAACCCTGTCTTGTACCGTTGGTAATATTAAAGGGAGTGGATAGGGCATTAGACGTGAATACCTGGGCGGAGGGGACAGTATATAATGCCATATTGGCTGACTTTATAAAACCAGTCATCCCAAACTTGGTTAGGGTAGCCTCCAAATATTGCCAGTGGACCCTATCAAATGCCTTCTCGGCGTCCAGCGCCAAAAACACAGCTTGGAGTCTCCTTGACTCGACTAAGTGCAACAGGTTGAGTATTCTACGGGTGCCATCCGCAGCCTGTCTGCCTTTTACAAACCCCAACTAGTCAGCCTCAATAAGAAGGGGAGTAATATTTAATAAACGATTAGCTAGAATTTTAGCATATATTTTACGATCTGTGTTTTAAAGCGAGATTGGTTTAAAATTTTGGGGGCAGTCAGGAGCCTTCCCTGGTTTAGGCAAAGTAACTATAATAGCTTTTATCATCTCTGATGGGAATGTGGATTTAAGCACTGCTTCATCGTAAGTTCTTTTGAGGTGGGGCACTAGGATGGATTGGAATTCCTTATAGTATTCCTCTGTGAAGCTATCCGCCCCCGGGGATTTCCCTTTAGGCAAAGCCTTTATAGCCGCGTGTATCTCGCTTTCCAGTATGGGTTTATTGAGTCCTTCCAATTTCTGACTCAATAATTTAGGCAATGACAGTTTGTCTAAAAATCCATGGATAAGTTCTGGGGTTGTGGGGTGGTAGGGTCCTCTTTAAGATTATATAGTTACTTCCGGTTCCGGCGCCGGATGCTGTAACACGCGGGACCCACGGCTCCCGGGATCCCGGCTATACAAAGCCTAACAACAGCCTCGGGGACCCCGCCTTCCAGCCCTAGGGTGCTCCTTACCTTCCGGCAGTGGCCCCAGCATGGAGTGGTACCTTCTTCCGGCGCAGTCTGGCCACGAGTCGGCGGCTAGAGCGGAGGGATGCGGCTCTCCCCCTACTGCAGCCAAGATGGCCGACGATGCCTGTCACAGTATGGACACAGGCAAGGAGCGGGATCACACTCAGGGAGCCGGCATAATTGAATCTCCCACCAACCTCACTGCCTCTCCACTCCCTTTTGGTACTGACTGCCTTACTGAGCACTATAACAAGATAGCACAGGCAGTGTCCTCTATCTTGCTCCCTAATATCACTCAGGCTGTAGATAGAGCAGTCACAATGGGGATTGAACAGCTGAGAAAAGATCTAAGTGATCATTCTAAACTATTATCTGAGGCTGAACAGTGTTTATCTGATTTAGAAGATGAAGTCCATTCAATGCAAGCGGGTACATCACAATCCAATAGTATACAGCAAAGTATTTTGGATAAAATCGAAGATTTGGAAAATCGATCAAGTAGGAATAACCTACGCATTGTGGGTCTTCCAGAATCTTTCAATACTGGATCTCTCCCCGACCTATGCTCAGCACGGATCCCGGCGGCGTTAGGCCTATCCTCCTCCTGCCAGGTCGAGAGAGCTCACCGCCTGGGGCCTCCATCTACCGAGCGCCGAACGCCACGTTCAGTGATTGTCCGCTATCTCAACTATGCTGACCGCGTAGCGATCCTCACCTCTTTCCGTAACTCACGCTCTTTGCAGATTGAGGGTCACAAATTATTGCTATTTGCGGATTACTCGCAGGAAGTGTCGTGTAAACGGAAAGCATTCCAGCAAGTATGTGCCACTCTTTATCAGAAAGGAATAAAGTTCACATTGCTGTATCCGGCCACGTTACGATTCACTGCACCATCTAGGGTCTCCAAATCTTTGTCCATCCTGAAGAAGCCCACCAATATCTCCGAGATCACCTAGCCGAAGCAACACAGCAGGCGGGTAGAAATTTTGGTCCCAGAGATCAGCGCAGTCCCCGCAAAGACCCACCTAAACGTCAATGCATCATTGCATCTTCCTCCAAAGCTCGTCCGCCTTGAAGGTTTAGGAGGCCATTGGCCATTGGTCTCTACATTAAAGCTTCAAGCTTTTCTCTTGATCCGATTGGCTCAGATGAAAGAGCTTTCTATTTGTTTTTTTATTTTTGAATGGTATCTTTTTACATACTGAAATGCTCACACATTCTAAAGTCTGAGCCTGTTCGGTTGTTCAGCACTAGATGTTTTAAGCATTATCTGTTTGGCACAGGGCCTTTGCATTGTCACCTACTTCAATGTCATGTTTTATTTACATATATGCCTGAATTTTACTTCCTCCTTCCCGCATTTTCCTTGCTCCATACATCGGCAGTGCTGCGGGGGTGGGATGCTGGAGCCGCTGTCGGGAGTACGTTTGAGGGACGCCCTCACGTATCCTTAGCAATTATAACTTGGTCCCAAAGGCAGGCTCCTTTCACTGCTACTCCCGGTCACGCTGACGTTGGTGGATACATCATGCGGAATGACGTGAAGTCCTTTATACTGTATTGGTATATTATATGTTTTGTATTTTTGTTGGGCTTTACTAGGGCCCCTGCTCTTGTCTTCGCTTTCTCTCCTCTTTATTCTCTCCAATCCCACTTTTTCTTCTTTGGAGATCTCCGTCGTCTTCTGAGACCAGATTTACACCACTCACATTCGCCTAATGAAGTAGCGCTAATTGTTGCTACATCTCTAATTGGTAAGTCCCTTATCTTCTTATCACATACCTTATCCCAGCTAGAATGACACGTATTTTTTCCTGGAATGTTAAAGGCCTCAGATCCCCTCACAAACGCATGGCAGTACTAAGACATCTGCGGCGCTTACGCGCGGATATAGCTCTACTCCAAGAGACTCATCTTACACAGCCTGACTTTGTCCGTATGCGAAAACTCTGGGTGGGTCACGTCTTCGGCTCCTCTTCCCTTAATAATAAAGCAGGGGTACTTATTCTTATCCACAAGAGACTTAATCCTGAATTGGTCTCTGTGGATGCAGATGCCGAAGGCCGTTTCATAGCAGCACATGTCAAAATAGGACCCTAAGAGTTGGTCCTTGCCAACATATATGCACCCAACTCCTCGACGAGGCAGGTTTTTCAGGGCCTGTCTTCACGGCTGGCACCCTATATCCACAAGCCGCTTGTCTTGGGAGGTGACTTTAATTCTGTTATGCAGGAGCAGGAGGATAAGTCGCAGAGTGTTGACCGAGACTCTCGCTCTACTCAGCCTCCCCGTCCAATGCCCACATTACTTGGTAGCTTCGTTGAAGCTATGCAATTTACTGATATATGGCGCTTGACACACCCAGATGGTAGAAATTACACTTTCTATTCTCCCGTTCACCACTCTTTATCACGAATCAATTATATTTTTTGCAACCCCACAACGCTGGAACATGTTGTATCATCTACCATACATGACATAGCCATATCAGATCACTCTCCAATTTCTATCATTCTAAATTTCTTAGATCCTACACCGCACCCTAGGATATGGCGCTTTCCCTCGTTTTTGGCGAATAATCAGGAGCTTTCCCGGCAGCTACAAAACACCTGGGCAGATTTCCAATCTACTAATGCGGCTCATGTCTCTAATCCAAATTTATTTTGGGATACGGGGAAGGCGGTATTACGTGGTAAAATTATTGCTTTTACGCCCGCATATAAAAAAAGAATTCTGCATCATTTCACGGAAGCTAGTAACCTTCTTAGACTGACTCAGCGAAGGATGAGGGACTCAAATACGCAGGACAATAGGACAGCTTGGGCGGACGCTAAAAACCAGTTCGACACATGGGCGGCAGCACAGGAAACACTACATCACTCATACCTTGACTTACAGTATCACAGGTTTGGTAACAAACCAGGCAAACTTCTGGCACGCCTGTGTAGGAAGCCTTTTACCCCCACGCAATTCACCTCTCTAAAGGATTCTCAGTGGATACTTAAACAATCTTCGGAAGAGATTATATATATTCTGGAAAGTTTTTACGCAAATTTATATGGGTCGGACCGTATAGACCAGGCACGGGCACACTCCTTTCTTGACAGTGTACATCTACCACAAATAGATCCAATAGCACTGCAATCTCTAAATGCCCCGATATCACAAGCGGATATTTGTCTAGCTATTAGTTCCTTAGCCAATGGTAAAGCTCCAGGCCCGGACGGGTACACTTCTGAATTTTATAAACTTATGGATAAAACCCTCTCTCCTACTCTACAGCTGGTATATTAGTCTATTCAGGAGAGCGAGGTATATCTCCCATCAGCTTCGCAAGCCCAGGTTAAATTAATAGCCAAAAAAGGCAAGGACCCCTCGGACCCTGGTTCTTATCGTCCGATTTCTCTCCTTAATCTAGATGCAAAGATTCTTTCTAAAATTGTAGCTAACCGATTGGCCATCATTTTACCCACCCTTATTCATCCTTCTCAAGCGGGCTTTAAGGGGCGCTCGGCCACCTCAAATATCCGCAAAGTGCTCACAGTTCTACATCAGGCTAAAAATAACCCATTACAGGATCTAGCGATTATTTCCCTTGACGATGAAAAAGCTTTTGACAATGTAAGTTTTCAATGGCTTTATTCGGTCCTCACTAAATTTGGCTTTTCCGGACCGTTCACGCGTTTAATTCAGGCTATGTATTCCGCCCCGACAGCTCAGGTAGTGGCGGCGGGGAAAATATCCAATCCCATTCCATTACATAAGGGAACAAGACAAGGCTGTCCATTGTCCCCCCTGCTTTTCAACTTAGCTTTAGAACCCTTAGCCTGCTTCTTGTTGTTTCAATCACAACTTCATGGCATTCAAATTGCCCAACAAGATCTTCGTCTAGCTTTATTTGCGGACGACATACTAATATTCACCTCCAACCCGACTCTAGACTTACCATACATTCAGTCCGTTTTCGCAGATTTTCGGTGCTGCTCGGGTCTCCGTATTAACTTTGCGAAGAGTGAGGTTCTGCCCTTATATCACGCTCAACTCCCTGAGTGGGCCGGCAACTCACTTTTTAAAATTAATACGAACCATATCACTTATCTAGGTATTAAAATTGGGAAATTAGCCTCGTCCCTTTATTCTCTTAACTATTGGCCAGTAATTCAAAAAATTTTAGGGGAATTGGAAATGTGGAAAGAACTGCCATTATCACTTATGGGTAGAGCCCACCTCTTCAAGATGACGAGTTTTCCGAAGCTTCTGTATCCTCTTCAAACTATCCCTCTCCTGCTCAAGCACGCGGATATAGTCAGGCTGAATAAAGCGATTTCTAGTTTCTTATGGAGGGGGCGCCGTCCACGAATAGCTATATATAATTTGTTTCTTCCTAGATGTGAGGGTGGTCTGGGCCTTCCCAACATTAGGCTCTACAATCTATCTTGTATTTTACGGGTATGTATAGATTGGGTCTCCCGTTCATCCATGTTTTCTAATTACCGACTCTAATCTGCCATGGTGAGTCCATATGATCTGTCGGCCCTTTTACATTCTAATTCTGCCTCACTTCCTCCACATCTTAAACACAATCCACTCATACGGGATACCCTCTTCACATGGAGGGAGGTCAGACGTAGACTAGGAGTTTCTCCCTGGCTGTCTTGCTTTCTCCCTATCCATCACAATCCTTCCTTTTCTGTCTCTCAACATCATGCAGCTTATGAAAAGTGGTATGACCAGGGTCTTAGACTTGTAAGTCAGTTGTATGACTCAGCATCAGGATCCCCCCTTCCGTTCCAACAAATTCTTAGCTCATTTGACTTACCTTCCCATCATTTTTTGTATATCTTGCAAGTTAGGAATTATGTGAAATCCATAGTGCAAAACAAGTCCACTCGCTTTTGCTCAACTATGATAGAAGTCCTTGTAAGGAATCAAAAATACAACATATCCAATATATATGGTCAACTATCTATGCACTATGCAAAACCGCTGGAATCTTATACTTCCGTCAAAACGTGGATACGAGACTTTGACAATGTCTTCACCGCGGAGCAAATGCTCACAGGTTTTAATACTACCTGTGCGTTCAATACGAACAAATTTTGGAAGGAGCAGCAATTCAAAATTATGCATCATGCCTATATTCCTTGCCTGTACTCCCGAGCAGACTTGTAAAATATCGTATTGTCTCGATATTTTATTAACTTGTATTGATGAGAAATGTTCAGATAGAAAGTCCTTCCACTTCTTGCATAAACTCAAAAAGATGATTTAATAATAACGTTGCATAAAATTAGAAATAAAATATTGGCATACAGAATGTTTAAATAATGTCCAAAAAAATATAGTTAAGTTCTTGATAATAAGATTGTATATATGTATATGTGTATGTGTGTGTGTGTCTCAAGGCTTCTAGCAAAGAGTGTCCTTAAAAAGTCTTTGTTCTGCTCTTAAAAGAGCAATCCAGCCCCCACCATCTCCTAAAAGTGGGTTGGTATTCTCTTGTAGTCCCACTAAGATAATTGACACCAACAGAGGTATTAAAACAAAACCTCCAATCTACTTCTCTCAAAGTCTGAGTGTAACTTTATCTCTTACATAGATGGAGGAGGATGGGGGAAGGTATAGCTAATTGCTCTCATATGTGGCTTGAATGTAAAGGAAAAACCCAAGATATATGTTCATATGTATATTCACAGACTATGAAGTCTAATTACTTACTTTTCCCAATCTAGAACAAATATAAATATAATAACTCAATTATTCTATTAAGATCCAACTCATCCATACATATGTTAGTACTGTTAATAAGAGGATATTAGATATTAGGTTAAGGAAAGCTTCTAACATTTCCCTCTCAAAATGATCGATTTTATCGAATCTTAATCATTTTCCTTATCTTAATCCATTTATACACATTCTCGTCACTTTCGTATCCATTCATGCGTTTTTGGATCTTAAGATAATTGATCTGAACTTATCTTTAATTTGATTCTATAATGGGAAAACAAATTCTTTGATAAACCTTTTGTTATGTATCACATAAAAATATTTTTACCCTTATTATTTTCCTTTCCTTTCACCAAATAATTCATCCCCTTAATAAATGTATAACTGTAACACTATAGTACAATACTTTAAAATATGTCACTTAAAAAATAGATGTTTCATATTTTCCCTCCAAAATGTGTGTAGCACACAGTTCTATAATCCACTACATCTTTTCAAATTACCTTATCAACATTTAACCATAACATATGTTCTCTAACTTCAATCCATACATGTATATCAAATGATTTTTTTAAAACATACATATAACAATGTAAAGCTTGCCTAAGTTTTTCTATATGTACCTTAGAAAAACTTATCTCTAGCTTAATTAACAACAGATGTTCTAACTAAGTAGAGTGACTCTGTTTAACCCTTTCACTTCTAAAAATACATAGTGTGTGATTGCAAATGGTCATGTGAAAACTGATCTCATCTTGATATGGTAAACATATCATGTCAAAATAAAATGTACACACAAAAAAACCAATATATCTGATGAATGAATTATTTCATCAGTAGTCAAAAAGTAAATTGTTTTATACGTTCTTCCTCTATGAGATGCCTTGAGATGTCTTGTCTTCTTTTAGCGCTCTGTAAAGTTAAAATAACTTTATTGAACATAAAAAGAACAACAAAAACAATGATGAATGAAATTCTTGTTGCAAAGCTTCTTCCAGAATAAATTTCCTTCTTGGAAAATGTATTATCATCTGAAAGGTTTAGAAATATTTGAGTTTTCTTCCTTTAACAGTTACTCTTAGGTCATTTCCTGTAGCAGAAATGCAGTATCATTATTTTGGCATTGATAACTTTACATGGATTAATCCTCTTACATTTATCTGTTAATATTACATATCACAATCACAAACATTTCTAGTCATGACATGGAAGACATATTTTGATTATAACACTTCTTATTGACTTGTAGTGTTCTATTTTAGAATGCGGGCACTTCCGCCTAACAGTACTAGGATTGCTGGTTCAAATCCCAACCACGGCACCACCTGCCTGGAGCTTACATGTTCTCCCTGTGCCTGCGTGGGTTTCCTCCAGGTACTCCGGTTTCCTTCCACACTCCAAAGTCATGTTGGTAGGAGAATTGGTTCCTATCTAAATTGGCCCTAGTATGTGTATGTATGACTGTGAGTTAGGGAAATTAGATTGTACACCCCTTGAGGGTTAGGGACTTATGTGAATGTACTATATATGTAAAAAGCACTACGTAAATTGATGACGCTATATAAGTACCTGAAATAAACAAAAATAAATATAACAGGACGCTACATCTCCATTATTGGTCATGAATCAAAACCTTGGTTTCAAAACCAAAGAAAGGTTTTGTATCAACCCAGAGATGACAAAAGATCATGCCTTTGATCTTATCTCTATAAAATTGGAAAAATGCGTAACTGTTTTCTGTATTGTCTCACTTCTTGTAGTGTAAGACTGATCTGCAGTAATACATACTGGTTTCAAACTTTTCTCAGTTCCTATGTTGAAAACATGAGGTACAAACTTCTCACTTACAGCTGTACAAACATGTGTTGGTATGTTTTCCTGAAAATGTCTTTTTGTTACATCTATCTGAATGTGTTTGGATGACAGTATTTTGTACCATATAGGATAATTTTCACGATAATTTTCTGTTGAACCATCTTCCTCTAGGAGTTTCAGTGATGAGTCAGGTGTCTGTAATATGATCTTACTAGATTTAACAATGTGTTCAGTTACCTTGACTGCAAAGAAAACACTTAACAATTTTTTCATATGTGCATCAAAGTTTTTCTCCATATTTGTCAAAGTTCTTGAGAAGAAACCTATTATTTTCTGATTACCTTCTTTTAATTGTGACAAAGTTGCTGAGATTGCATTATTGGAAACATTGGTTTCTAAAACAAAAGGAATTTTACTACAAAACTCAACAGTATTTAATGTAGTAGCATTCTGCAAATCCCATTTCAATAGTTCAAAAGCTTCTTTCTCAGTTTGATCCCATTGGTCAAACATACCATCTTTTTGTTTAAAACGATCAAATAATGATCTAGACTTCTCTGCAAAATTGGGTATAAAATCTTTACAATGATTTACTTCGCTCAAAAACTGATGCAAAGCCTTGCGATTTGTTGGAATTGGATAAGCAGAAATAGTGCTAACTTTTTCTTGCAACAACTGTCTCTGTCCATGACTAATTTGCATATGAAGGAATTCCACCTGTCTTTTCATCAACTGAACTTTCTCTGTATTCAATTTCAATCCTGCTGTTTGTAACAACGTAAATATTTCAGACAAAAGAGTGATATGCTCAGTTATATTTTGTGTAGACAAGAGAAGCTTGTCTACATGCTGGACAATACATTCTGGCCTAGAGAATTTAGATAATATTTTTCCCAAATACTCATGAACAATTCCATCACTTATATCCAAGCCTGGGGCTAATCTTGTGAATGTATATGTTTCTTTGTTGAAGCTAAAAGCAAACTTATATTGACAACTCTTAGCAAACGGTACTGACAAATGGCTATTGGCGATTTCAAGTACAGAGAATATTTTGGCCTTGGCATCCAGATGTGACATTATGTTACAATCAGGAACAATAGATTTGTTATTTGTGATGCATTTGTTCAATGTCCTGAAATCAACTGATAAAGAATATGAATTATCAGCTTTGATAGGCCAAATACAATTATTCACCACTGATTGTACTTTCTTTAAAATTCCTTGCTGTAAAAACTCATCTACAATGGAAGAAATTGGATTAATTGATTCTAATGGCAATTTGTATTGAGGTTGAGGCTTAGGGTCTCTACCTTCAATGTCAACTTCAAAATTTGTAAACAAACCTACATCATTTTTTCTTTGACTCCAAAGATCTTTATGTGATCTAACCAATTGTTCCAATTCAAGATTGGTTCCTGTATGTGGCCATTTATGATCTGAAGACATGTCAGCAGTTGCTGTACAAATACTTCCAACATTACAGTACATGGAAGAATCAATTAATGTTGATTTGGGCCTTCCACATTCATCCAATAAAATTGGAGCAACATATTCCAACGGTAAGGAAGAAGAATCTCGATTTGATCCTGATTTAAATTTCGGCAATGGCAATAAACCATTCCTATTAATGACAACAGCACTGTTTACCATATTATTTAAGCTGTTGTTGACTCTCAGTGAACTGATCTTTTTAACTTCTGAGGCATAAGGCAACTCAGACAGACTATTGTTGGAACATGGAGGAGCAAATTGTTCAGAAATTATATTTTGGTCTTCTAATTCCAAAGCTTTTCTTTGTAAATCTAATTTATAATGAATACAATCTCTTTTCAAATGACCAAATCGTTTACAATAGAAACAAATAGTATTTCCTGTCTGCTCTGAGACTCTCGTCCTGCCTGTGACGTATTCATAATCATAACTGGGTGTGGCTAAGCACATGGTCTCTCTCTGTTCTCCATTTTGAACAATTAAACTTTCCTTCTTCTGATTGTTTAATTTAAGTTGTCTCCTAACTGTATCAATAACTTTGGCTGCGTGATCTAAATCATTTTTTCCAGTAGCAATAATAAAAGATGCTGGATCAAGGATTTTAAGATTAAGTTCTGCAGCTTTATCCCTTAATTTTCTCTTACACATTTCTTCCTGATTGGTAGGATCTCCTTCTACAGACTGAATCTCTGGTACAAAAGATTTTTGTTTCTCTGCCTTAGTATTCACACAAATTCATTTTACATCATTCTGCAGGTCAGATAACTGAATGTCTTTTGTTTGAATTGCACTTTGCAGATCATCTATTTGCTGAGTCAAAATCTGGCAATTAGCACATACACTGCTCTGATCTTGCTTCATTACACAAGCAGCAGTCTTAGGAACATCAAAAATCATGGCATTAAAAACATTAACTAACTTCATTACATTTCTAACTTGTTTGCTCAGTTTCTTAAAGGAAAACTTAGATTTTTCTATCTTAATATTAGCCTGTAAGCATTCATTATACATGTACCGCCAAAGTTCATCATCTTTAACAAATGTAGACAGATTCTTGAATTCTAACTTACTCTCTCTAGATAATTCATCAATAAAATCCATTACTTACCAATTAAGAAGGTCTTTCTTTACATAACGCGTCTTTTCTCTCTTGGCGGGAAATGACATCACCAAGGAACAGCGTTTCTTGCAATTGCGCAAAATTCTCACCAATTCTGCTTTTAGGTTCTCGATTATGCCAACGATTCATCTGTTGAAGACTTTTACTTCTCCTGAAAGCTTGATTTCATATTTTGCTGAGTTTGCAAACATCTTCCCTCTCACCAAGGTGAAAGAGAAAAAAGTCAAAAATAATCGATTGTCGGAAACTAATCGAACTGGAGGCTCGCCACTGTAAAATATCGTATTGTCTCGATATTTTATTAACTTGTATTGATGAGAAATGTTCAGATAGAAAGTCCTTCCACTTCTTGCATAAACTCAAAAAGATGATTTAATAATAACGTTGCATAAAATTAGAATAAAATATTGGCATACAGAATGTTTAAATAATGTCCAAAAAAATATAGTTAAGTTCTTGATAATAAGATTGTATATATGTATATGTGTGTGTGTGTGTGTGTCTCAAGGCTTCTAGCAAAGAGTGTCCTTAAAAAGTCTTTGTTCTGCTCTTAAAAGAGCAATCCAGCCCCCACCATCTCCTAAAAGTGGGTTGGTATTCTCTTGTAGTCCCACTAAGATAATTGACACCAACAGAGGTATTAAAACAAAACCTCCGATCTACTTCTCTCAAAGTCTGAGTGTAACTTTATCTCTTACATAGATGGGGGAGGATGGGGGAAGGTATAGCTAATTGCTCTCATATGTGGCTTGAATGTAAAGGAAAAACCCAAGATATATGTTCATATGTATATTCACAGACTATGAAGTCTAATTACTTACTTTTCCCAATCTAGAACAAATATAAATATAATAACTCAATTATTCTATTAAGATCCAACTCATCCATACATATGTTAGTACTGTTAATAAGAAGATATTAGATATTAGGTTAAGGAAAGCTTCTAACAAGACTCATTGATCTCTACATGTCCGCTCTGTGGTTCATATAAACCGTCACTACACCACAGATTCTGGAATTGTCCACTGGTCTGTGCCTTCTGGAACCAACTTTTGAACTTTGTGCTTTTCATCACTTCTCTCCAGTTACCTAGAGATCCGCTGCTTCTTCTTTTTGGCAATTTCGAAATATCAGTCTCTGCTGCCACACCCCGCCATCTTGCTTTGTTCAGAGCAACCAAACCATGGCTATCCATTTGCTTGATGGCGGCGAGAAGGTCTATTTTGAAAAAATGGGTCTCCAACTGTCCGCCTACCATCTCGGACGTCAAATTGGAACTCAACTTTCTACTTCGATTGGATCGGCTTGGTCTGCATATAGCTCCTTCCACAACAGGAGTGGAAAAGTTCAACCGCAAGTGGGGTCAATATGTTTCAAAAGTACTCCCTACTTTGGAGCCCCAGCACCCCTCTCATGGTTTTATAAACTAGATTTAAGCTAGTTTCCAGGGTATTCCTGATGCATGGTGTTACTTAAGGGGTCAACTGGTTGCTACATTATTAATGCTGTGTTCCTCTCAGAAATCTCCTTTGCTCTCGCTTTGCTCTCCTTCCACTTCGCCACTCTGGCCTATTATTCTCTCTCTTATCTTCCTTGCTGACCCACATGAAGTGGTCCCCTACTAGCACATCTTTATACATACTGATGCGCTGCTTCTCACTATACTTTACTATACTATTACTCTATCAGTCTATTACTTCTTTATCCTAATCTCTATCTCCTGGCATGTTCTCATGGTCCTCTGGCCTCAGACTTCTGGTACATAACTTCTTGTACTCCAGTTCTCCCTCTTTCCTTCCCTTTTGGCATATTCTTTATATGCTGGCTTTTTCAGCTCCTTGGTCTTATGGTCCTTCTACCCTATATTTTCACTTTCCCTTCACTTCTTACTCTCATGCACGATGACCTCCCTATTGGTCGATATGACAAATGGTTAACATTGCTCACGTCGCTTACTCTTTTTGCTTTACGTATGATTATATATATATGTGATTTTTCGAAATCCTGCATATTTTAACTTCAAGCCCTTGTACCCTGATATATTACATGTTCTATATTTTCTCTTAGATACTCTTTCTTTCCAAACTTCTCTAATCCCTCTCGGATTCTTTCGGGGCTTCTGTAATATGTTTATGAGTAAAATTGTTATCCTGGAATTTATTCATCTGATATGGCATGTTGCCACGCTATGAATACTGACAAACCTCATCATTGGTTATTTTGTGTGTACAATAAAACCCAATAAAGTTTATTCGATATAGGGTCCACAATTAACGTTAATTTAGATTTAGACTGTCTGATGGCAAGATATCTCGCGAGCATTTTACCCGCTTTATTCCCTTGTGTATAAAAAGTAGTTTTAGCTTTTTTCAAGTTTTTAGCATGACTCCATGACATAAGGATCCTAAGTTTTTAGCATGACTCCATGACATAAGGGTCCCAAGTTCAAGTTTAGCTTTTTCGAGGTCCTGCAGAACACTGGGAGCTAAGGATTGTTTGTGAAGATGTTCTAATCTAGCTATCCTGTCCAACATTTCCAAAAGGGTTTTGTCTCTATCCCGCCTTGCCTGTGAAGCCAATTTCAAAAGAAGGCCTCTGCAATATTCCTTATGGGAGCACCACGTACTAAATACATTCGTAGTAGGAGAAGAATTGATATAGAAGAATTCCTGTAAAGCTGTAGTGAGAGTGGAGCAAAAAGAATACATAGAAACATTATTACGCCACAGAAACACTGGAGAAAATTTTAACGACTCCTCAATACTCAAAGAGATAGGTGCATGATCTGACCATGTCATTGGATGAATTTCTGCACTTGAGACATTTTGTAATAGTTGAATGTCTGTCAAGAAGAAGTCTATTCTTGAGTAGGAGTTATGGGGTGCAGAGTAGTGCGTATAGTCCCTTTCAGAAGCGTGTAGACATCTCCATGGGTCATACAGGTTAGCCTCAGAAAGCACATTAGCAAGGGAATGCCTCAGGTCTCTAGATAAGTGGTGGGCAACCTTTTTTTTCAACTGAGCCAAATCTCGCCAAAATCACGATTGAAATTTATTTTGAGAGCCACATTTTTAAAACTGAAAATACATCCCCCATATAGTAATTCATCCCCCATAGTAATTCATCCCCCATATAGTAATTCATCCCCCATAGTAATTCATCCCCCATATAGTAATTCATCCCCCATAGTAATTCATCCCCCATATAGTAATTCATCCCCCATAGTAATTCATCCCCCATATAGTAATTCATCCCCCATAGTAATTCATCCCCCATATAGTAATTCATCCCCCATATAGTAATTCATCCCCCCTATAGTAATTCATTCCCCATATTGTGTCAATTCACTTACCTTTGCTCCGCGCGTTCCTCTCGCCATGTTCCCACGCCGTTCCGGTCTTCAGGGCGGACTGTGAGAGGAGAGGAGTTTGTCACGCTGCCCCGCCTACATCCTGATAGCCAATGTTTGCCACGCTCCGCGGGCCGGATAAAAAGGTCCGCCAGGCCGTATGCGGGCCGTAGTTTGCCCACTGCTGGGCTAGCTGCAGAGTTCTGACTTTTGGGGCGGCCGCCCGAGAGGAGGGAGGGGAGCGGGCGCCCGGCACACAGAAGAGCCGCATTAAAGTGTGCAAAGAGCCGCATGTGGCTCGCGAGCCGCGGCTTGTCGACCACTGCTCTAGATGAATGTGAAACGTCTAGGGAGTTATTTATGATAGCGTTAAAGTCTCCACAAAAAAGCAGGAAGCCCTTCTGTTTTTTTGCCACTTTTTTCCTCAGGGAGTTTAGAATATGGATCTGATGCACATTGGGGGCATATAGATTGACAATGGTATAAGTAATATTATTAATTTCACAGACAATAATTAGGTTTCTACCTTTTCTATCAGATTCTTTAGATAATAACGAAAATGCAACAGAGTTACGAATGGCTATAAGGACGCCACATTTCTTATCCGGGCTATTGGACATATATACGTGTGGGAATGAATGGTGTGAGCAGTGTGGAGCTTTAGTAGAGGCAAAATGTGTTTCTTGGACGCAAATCACATCACCAGCCAGTCGTTGTGCCTCCATCCATATAGAGTGGCATTTGAATGGACTGTTAAGGCAATGAGCGTTTACAGAAACTATTTGCAGGACCATGGTGGATGTAAAATAAATGATAAATGATCGCCCTCAAGTGGTGTAAGAAAAAATTGCATAATGAAAGAAGTGATCCAGATGGGTAGGCTTACTGTATCCGTGGGGGTCCAGCGAGGAGTAAAAAATTGTTTCCTCATATGGCGGGAGAAGGACGATGTGGCTTGTTCCCATTTTCCCCCAGTACCGATGCTCCGTGAGAAAAAGGTTGAAAAGGAGGAGAAAAAGAACAAAGAGAACATTCAACAAATAACCGTGAACTTAATCACTTTAACGGTTGGGGGTTCAATGCCAAGATTCGCAGCTTAATAGATGGCTGTCCAAGCGTTCAGCGGGTAGGCAACAAAGTACCAAGAGGCATGGGAGAGTGGTTGGCACGGTATATCATCCCGCTACTTGTTCCCAATCAGGGGTTATTTTCCTGGGAGAAGCTTTAGTGGGTGCTGGTTCATCATCCGCTGGCAGAACGAACCACTTTCTAGCTAGTTGGAACCCTTCCGCTTCAGATTTGACCGTTATCACTCGGTTGTCTTTAGTGATAAGCAGTTTGGTAGGGAAGCCCCACTTGTATCCAATCTCACTGTTTCGTAGCAATTTCGTAAATGAGAGCTATTTTTTGCAGGCTAGTATGGTATGTTGGGAAAGGTCAGTGAACAAGGAGATCCCGGAGTAGGGGTCTGGGAGCGGGTTATTTTTCCGAGCAAATAGCATGAGTTCCTCTTTTTTTTTTTTTTCCAAGAAAATTTATTAAGGTTTAACAAGAAAGGACAAGGTAGGAAAAGTCAAAATGATGAGGCAGTTATGACATGAATATTACATCAAATGTATCGAGTCATAAAGGTTAGCTGATGGCAAATAGCACAAACTTAAAGAAATAGAAGCAGACATGAGAGACGTTTGAGGATTGCTGGAGAATAGAGCTTGCATAAGTAGGTGACGGAAAAAGAATGCGTGAGAGTGATGAGTGCGTAGCTCTTATATAAAACAGAGGTGACACAGGCCGAGTGAATTTGCCCAACATTACCATGTCGAGGAAGGATCAGAAAAAAAAAAAAAGAAGACCCGAGGATGTAAGAATTGGGAATGTATAAAAGAATAGGAAAGCTGGAGAGTGAAGATAAAAGTATAGGGGGGAAGAATCGTGAGCAGAGAAAGCAATCAGAATAGGTGATATGAATGAGAACTGGTATGAAAAAAAAAAAAAAAAAAAATAATAATAGGTGAATGCGATTGCTAGGTTAAAGGAATAAGGGGGAGAGTGGAGGGTTACCCGGGGACCTGTCCGACCAGAATGAAAAAGAAAAAAAAAAAAGTAGTAGAGAAGCTACAGAAAGGAAAATGGAGGCAGAAATCAGGACTTGTGGGTTCCGTCACAAGAGATATCTTGGAGAGTTCACATTCCAGATAACATAAGTGGGCCTATGGATAAAGAGGAGGAGAACAGTGGAGAAAAACATTGTACCATATACAGTTTAGCAATGCAAAAACGGTATAACCTAATCAAAAAGATGAATGACCCAATGCCGACGAGTTTACAGACTGATACATTGGGCGGTTCGAGCAACATGGATCTTGAAGAAAGAATGCCTGTTCACGTACGGATAGAGAACCTGTGATATAGGAAGTCCATTTGCCTAGGTATTGAGACTCCTTAGAGGAAGTCGGAGACATTATTAAATTTAGTTTGTCAAGACGTAGAAGGAAGTTGAGTTCCTGCTTAATGTCAGTCAAGGATGGAAGGCAGTTGGAGATCCACTTCCGAAGAATAGCCCGTCTTGCTATAAGTAGACATGAGGATATCCAGGCTTTGTTGTTCCTGAAGGACGACGTTTGAGATGAGAAGAGGCCAATGACCGGTTGTTCCAGGAAGCCAAAGAGGAGTGGTAACGGGTGGATAGGTAATCGGAAAGAAGTAATGACATGTATGAAGTTAACCACTTGTTTCCAGAATGCCGCAATGGCTGGACAAAGCCAGAGTCTGTGTTTTAATGACGGAGATTGACTACCGCATAGAGGGCAGGCTGAGAGAGCCGGATCGTTTTTAGAGTAGATGCATGGCATATAGGCACGGTGAAGAATCTTTAGCTGTTGCTCACGCCAAAATTCGTTGTGGTTGAAGGCACAGGTGGAGTTAAAGCCTGAGAGCAACTGTTCCGCCGTCAAGCTATTATCGAACGCCTTGATCCAGGATTTCACTGCATTGAAGGATTCGAAAGGTTTGGCGCACAGAAGGTTTAGAGGTCTGTAGATGTTTGCTATTTTATATTTTCGAGAGTTTGCCAAGACATCAATAAACGTCGACTGAAATCTAATTGCTTTATTAGGCACAACGGAGTTGACAAAGTTCCGTATTTGAAGAATGTAGAAGAAGTGGTGTGCTGGTAGTCCATAAGTTTGAAGGATGCAGTTGAGAGGTTTCGGTGTACCCGTTGAAGTATCGTAGAGGTGTTGTATCAGGGTTAAATTCTGAGCTGTCCAGGTACCATAGGCATCATGTAATTGCGGAGGGGTAAATGAAGGATTACGATGAATAGGGAGAAAGCGAGAGAGCCACGGAGAAACCCCCAATTTGCGCCTGACCTCCCTCCAAGTGATAAGGGTGTCACGAAAGAGTGTGTTATGTTTTAGATGCGCTGGCAAGGAATTAACATTGGAGTGCAATAGGGCCGAGAGGTCATAAGGGCATGCTAGGGCCGATTCAATGCGGAAATTAGAGTACTGGGAGGAGTGGGTGAGCCAGTCCAGACTTATACGTAGAAGACATGACAGGTTGTAAGCTCGAACATTTGGAAGGCCAGAGCCTCCCTCACTACGTGGTAGAAATAGTTTGGCAAGTGCTATGCGAGGACGTTTGCCTTTCCAAAGAAAATTGGAAATTGCCCGATTCAATCTCGTTATGTCACTATGTCGTAGTAGAAGGGGTATGGTTTGAAGTGGGTAAAGAAGTTTTGGGAAGCACACCATCTTAAAGAGGTGAGATCTCCCCAAAAGAGACAATGGTAAATCCTTCCACATTTCCAACTCCCCAATAATTTTAGCAAGGACAGGTGTGTAGTTTAGTGTGTACAGAGACGAAGCGGACTTCCCTATCTTAATGCCTAGATAAGTGATACACCTGTTAGCGATTTTGAATACTGAAGTCTGCGACCATTTCGGGGGGCGCGCGTGGAATAGCGGAAGCACCTCACTTTTAGAGAAATTTATGCGAAGCCCTGAACAAAAGCGGAAGGAAGAAAAAATATGTTGAATATAGGGTAAGTCGAGGGACGGGTGCGAGGTAAAAATTAAAATGTCATCAGCGAACAGGGCAAGCCTCAACTCCTGATCCCCAATGGTGATGCCATGAAGGTTTGAATGGAATAATAAGAATCGTGCTAGAGGTTCCAGAGCCAAGTTAAAAAGTAACGGGGAAAGCGGGCATCCCTGTCTAGTGCCTTTGTGAAGCGCGATGGGATTGGATATGTGACCCGCTGCAATAACTTGGGCTGAAGGGGATGAATACATGGCTTGAATCACATGTAGAAAAGAACCATCAAATCCAAATCTCCGTAATGTTAAGAAAAGCCATTCGAAGTTAACGTTATCGAATGCCTTTTCGGCGTCTAAGGAAATGATAGCCGCATCATGGGGTGTGCCGGTCGAGGTTTGGCTCAAAACAGAGATCACTTTGCGGATATTCGACGTTGCCGAGCGCCCCTGCACAAATCCCGCTTGTGAGGGATGAATGAGATCTGGCAATATTGTTGCAAGGCGTGATGCTATAATTTTGGACATGAGTTTCGCGTCGAGATTTAGCAAGGATATCGGCCGATATGAACCTGGTTCCGTCGGATCTTTGTCTTTTTTTGCAATCAGTTTGATATGTGCTTGAAGACCTGAGGGGAGATAGTTCCCTCCCAACTGAATACCTTGAAAAACCGATTGCAATGTAGGGGAGAGAGTATCAGACATGAGTTTGTAAAACTCGGCTGTGTAGCCATCAGGTCCTGGGGCTTTACCAGTCGTGAGCGATTTTATAGCTTGGGATATATCTGACTGAGTGATGGGAGCATTCAAAGCTTGGAGTGTAGCAGAATCTATCTGTGGCAGCTGGATGAGGTCCAGAAAAGAGGTGGCTTTGCTAGTGTCTATTGGGTCCGAGCCGTACAGGGTTTGGTAGAAATTTTCTAAAATGGAAATAATATCTAAGGGGTCGCCTTGCAACATTCCCTGTGCATCTTTCAACGCTGTAATGAGAGTGGGAGTGAACGTTTTTTTGCAGAGCCTAGCTAGCAGCTTGCCCGGTTTATTGCCGAATTTATGGTAACGGAGGTCAGTATGCGATTTATGCACGGCTTCCTGGGCCGCTGCCCAAGTGTCAAAATGTTGCTTGGCCTCCGCCCATGCTTTCCTATTTTCATGGGAGTTGAGACCTGCCATGTCCCTCTGTGCCTGTTGGAGACGCAGGCTCGCTGTTGTGTAGTTACGAAGAAGATTTTTCTTATACGTGGAAGTGAACGCTATGATTCGACCTCGTAGGACCGCCTTGCCCGTCTCCCAAAAGAGGTTAGGGTTTGTTCGATGTTGTGCGTTTGTGTCGCAGAACTCATCCCAGGCAGTGTTCAAAGCCCAGAGTAGGTCCCGATTGTTTGCTAGGAAGGACGGGAAACGCCAAGTGCGCGAACGATGATTATGTTGTGCCTGCTGAATGGAGACTGAAATCGGGGAGTGATCAGAAATCGCTATATCGTGTATATCGGAGTCCCTAACGCTTTGTAGTGAGTAAGAGTTGACAAGGAAGTAATCAATTCTGGACAAAGTATGATGGACAGGGGAGTAAAAAGTAAAATCTCTACCATCTGGATGGGTCAGACGCCAAACGTCCGTAAGTTGTAGCGCTTCTGTAAAGTCAGACAATAGTGAGTGAGTTGGGGAGAGAGCGGAAGGAGGAGGGCAACTAGGGAAGTCTGGTTTCAATTTGTCTTCCTGAGTGTTCATACATTGGTTGAAATCTCCTCCTAACACCAGTGGAAGGTGCGTAAAATGTGACAGTTTTGAGGACAGATCTTGGAAGAACGGTTTAGGTGCAGAATTTGGTGCATAAACGTTGGCTAAGACTAGAGGAGAGGAATCCAAGTTAATGTGTACAGCAACGTACCGCCCCTCCTCATCCGTAACTAGCGATCTAATGTCTGGGGTGAGGCGTTTATGTATGAGGATAATCACCCCCGCCTTGCGGTTGTTTGTAGGTGAGCCCAGTACCTGGCCGACCCATAGTTTTTTCATGCGCGAAAAATCTGATTGGCTTAAATGAGTTTCTTGGAGAAACGCAATATCCGCTTTCAAGCGTTTGAGATGGCGTAGAATGGCCATACGTTTATGGGGTGATCTCAGACCCTTTACATTCCATGAAACTACATGAAGCATGTGGATATAGGCCAAGGGGTGTTCAGCAATGAAGTAGGAGCTCTGTAAGGTGGTAACTCAACGTGTTCCTTTCTGAGATTCCCGATCGCTCGTTGCATTGTTAGAGGTTGGCACAGCATGGGGTCTCCGGGCATATGGATAGTGAAATGGGAAAAGCGACAGAAAGAGGAGGGGGAAGGGGAAAAAACATCTGTCAGAATGACCCAACAGGGGTCAAATACAGACAAAAAATTAACAAACAGCATAAGTTTCATGGACTTCACATTATTCCGCATGATATCTTTGCTCCTTAACCTGCGTTACCGGAGGAGGTAAGATGTAAAACCTGCACCGAAGGGCAGCCTTGTCTATCAGCAAACGGGAAGAGAAGGGAGGCCCCAAAATATTGTGCGGTTCGGCAGCACCTGTGGGTGAGATGCAGCCCGTGCTCAACATCGGCACAGCAGTCAAGGAGAAAAGTAATTGCGCCATAACATTGTGAGCGGATATAAAAACGAGCCAAAGAACCTTAGGTGTATCTAAACAGAACGGAGCATGTAGGTAGCCACAAAATAAGACAGAGGAGTACCATTACATGAATCAATAACCGCGAAAACGTGAGCCTGCAGGGAAAATTATCAGCGGGAATTAAGACGGCCTATGTTTTGCCGGTGAGAAGTTGATGCGTTGGCGCTTAGGCGGCTCTTTTCGAGGACTGCGTTGGTCTCTCGGACCGGGGTCACGTGGAGACTGCTGTATTTGTCGAGGGCCCAGGTTGTCGGTTAAATTCTGCAGGAACAAAAGGGCTTCCTCTGGGTGTGTGTACGATTTGGGTTCCCCTGTGGGCGTGGTGAAGCGTAGTGTGGCAGGATATGCCAGAGTGAATTTGACCCCCTTTTGAAACAGTATGGCACAAATTGATTGAAACGCTTTTCTTTTGCGGGAAACTTCTTGGGAATAATCTGCAAAAAGTAAAAGCTTATGCCCATCCAGCTGTAGGGAACGTGAATTACGGAATGAATTTAGTATAGCAAGCCGGTCCGCGTAATTGAGATATTTGACAATTATTGAGCGTGGCGTACGTCTATCATTGGAAGGTGTGCCTAGGCGGTGAGCCCTTTCGACCTGGCATGGTGTCAGTATGCCTAGTGCAGCAGGTATACGTTTAGAGCAGATTTCAGCTAGCAAGCCAGAATTATAGGATTCTGGGAGACCCACTACGCGTAAATTGTTTCTACGTGACCGATTTTCTAAGTCATCCAGTTTGTCCAGAATACTTTGTTGCTCACGTTTAGATTGTGTAACTCCTGCCTGCATAGCTTGAAATTCATCCTCCAAATCAGAGAGGCGGTGTTCTACATCTGAAATGCGCTTTACGTTTTCGCCGAGATCCCTTCTAAGTTGTTCTATGCCTTGGGTCACAGCCCTATCCACAGCCTGTGTAATGGTAGGCAATAGTAGAGAGGCAACGGCTTGTGCAATTTTTTCATAGCCTTGCTGATCTGTAGGACTACAGGTGCCCACAAGCCCCAGTGTGGGGGTATGGGGAGGTTGTGGTTCCCTCCTACCTGATCCATGGTCTGTCCCTGGCTGTGTGTCCATCTCCACATTACTGCTGTCCGCCCTGGGACCTGTGGTGCCACTGCTGCAGCCGTCCTCAGCAGCGTGTTCGGCGGCCATCTTAGCTGCAGGAGAGGGAGAGACATCCCTCCCAGGAATCGCGGCGGGATCGTGGCCGGGTGCCGCCGGTTTCAGGTACCGATCCATGGGGATCGGGTAGCGGGTCAACAGGGGGCACCTCTGTGCCTAATGCTGAGGCTCTCCGGTGCAGGAAGCGGGCGTTATATGCCGGGGTATGCCGGAGCCGCGGGATACCGCCCCTGCTACATGCGGCGCCGGAACCGGAAGTTGAGTTCCTCTTTAACGTGGTAGTGTCTCTTGGAATATGATCAGGGAGGAATGAGGGTTTTGGCAGTCTGTGGGCCCTGTCCACTACTATTTCTCTATTCGGAGTATGGGGTAGCAGTGCAGAGATCATTTGTTGTATATATTTGCGTAGGTCCGCAGCAGGGACCTTTTCACCAATACCCCTAAATTTTACATTATTCCTGCGGGAACGGTCCTCCAGATCTGCCAGTTTCACTTTTAATGCTGTCAGGTCATCTTCTGCCTCATTACGTGCATCAACCAATTCGTTGTGAGCTTTAGCGACTTCACCCATTTTAGTTTCCACATATGTTACCCTATCTCCCAGACACTCAATATCCTTATTCACTTGCGTTACAAAGCCCATCATATCTTTATGCAGGGAGCCTTTAAGCGTAATTAACATATCCTTCATTACCGCTGCAGTAAGGGGTAGGGACTCTGCAGGGTAAGCTTCCAGGTGTTCCACAAACTCAGTAGTGGAGTTGTTTAATAGTGGAACATTAACTTTCAAACAAATGAGCTACTTAGTTCCGTTGTGTTAAAGCTCCTCTAGGGCAGGGACTGATGTAAATGGGCCACAGTATTTGATACGGTGTTGCATATTGCACTAGTTCCCTGTAATGATAAGAAATTAATAAATATGATACTTTATAAGGTTTTGTCTAGTATGCAAAAAAAAAATAAGCTTCCATCTTATTTTTCATGTTGAGAAATCTTTAATAATATTTATTCCATACAAATGAAATAATAAAATATAACATATTGCAGAGAAATGTACAATGTATTACATCTGTTGCACTGTCCCCTCAAGCTATTTTTTACATAAATGCTGTCAAATGTTTCCTAACAACTGATTATTACATCCTATTTGAAAAAAAAAGAAAAAAAAGAAAAAAGAGAGAGAGAAAAAAAAACTCATGCATATGAGAAAGCAAGCATAAAGCAAAACAAAAGCAGCTTTGAAAGGGATTATTAAAAATGAAAAGTTTACCTACTGGCAATATTAAGATGGTAAAATGCACATCACATATACACTTTAGTACAAACAATTGTGATTTAGTCCACAGATTTCACAGACTTTTAATTGCTCCCAACAGTATATTATTCTTAATTGGAAAGCAAAAATGAGCAAACTTTTTAAAATATACTGCCGACATCATACACTTGCAATCTTGTTTGCTGAATGTAAGACCAGTATAATTAGCAAGTCTTCTCTCTATGGAGTTTCTACACACATACTCTTGACCGTGACACACCTATAAATGGTATGTAGATCACTAGATGAAATAAGAGTATTTTTTTATAGATGAGTGAATGTGCAATTAATCAATAGTCAAATTCAATTAATTAAATTCTGCATGAAGTCCAAAAATTCCACACTTAAAGTGATATGAAAGGCTCATTTTTTTTAAATAACCAACATGTCATACTTACCTGCTCTGGTTTTGCAAAGATTAGCCCTGATACTTCTCTTCTCCTGGCCTCTCCCCCTGCTGAATGCCCACAGAGCAAGCGTTTTGCTCTGGGGGCACTCATGTGTGCTTGCTCCCAAGCCCCCCCCCCCCCGCTTGCGCCTCTCTGGCTGTGATTGACAGCAAAGGAAGTTAAAGGTTCCTGTTGCTGTGTCTCAGCTAGTGAGCAGAGGGAGACCCGGGAGCGTCGAGGCTCCCATGCACAGTGCTGGATCAAATAAGTATTAGGGGGCTATGGGGGGAACAAAATACAGAAGGTTTTTTACCATCATGCATAGAATGCATAAAGGTAAAAAACCTTCAGCCTTTACAACTACTTTAAAATAAAATTCAACTGTCACGTCTGAAATGGGCAAATCTTGATAATCAGTTTTGCCATTTTTAAGGTTAGTTAGCAAGAGATTATCAAAAGAAGACAAGAGTAGCTGGACACTGCCTTGGGGGATATATACCAATGAAAAGAAAATATTTAAAAAAATAATTGTGCTAGGAGAGCATCCTCCTTTTAGGCTTTGCTTAAATATAGCACAAGCACCTCAGTCCAATTCATTTCAACTTGAAAACCCCTTTTTAGGTAGTTTATTTGAATTGAATGTTGGAAGTAGCAGATGCAACAAACCAAAAGACTATAGAAAAGTGTAAGTTTGTGAGCTTTTTTCATGTACCACAGGGCATTGTCTTAAAAGTTTAACAATATGTCAACACAGATGCCATAAAAACACCTAAATCCACAACCCCATATTCAGACTTCAGGTGTGTATTTGGTAGAAATTGGCTAGAATCAGCACAGGGTGTGCATTTGAATAGGCAGAAAATAGAAAAAGCTCTACAGTTTGAGCCTTTTAAACATATCTGCTGCCCACAGCACAGTTGTGGCACACAGCTTCTGCCTGCAGTGTATTACAGTGCATTCAGAAAGTATTCACAGCGCCTAACTTTTGCCGCATTTTGTTATGCTACAGCCTTATTCCAAAATGGATTAAATTAATTTTTTTCCTCAACATTGTACAAACAATATCCCATAAAGACAATGTGAAGGAAGTTTGTTTTGAAATCTTTGCAATTTATTAAAAATAAGAAAGACACGTGTACATAAGTATTCACAGCCTTTGCCATGACACTCAAAATTGAGCTCTGGTGTATCCTGTTCCCACTGTTGATCCTTGAGATGTTTCCACAACTTGATTGGAGTCCACCTGTGGGAAATTCAGTTGATTGGACATGATTAGGAAAGGCATAAACCTGACTATATAAGGTCCCACAGTTAACAGTGCATGTCAGAGCACAAACCAAGCCATGAAGTCCAAGGAATTGTCCGAAGACCTCCCAGACAGGATTGTGTCAAAGCACAGATCTGGGGAAGGGTACCGAAAAATCTCTGCAGCATTGAAGGTACCAATGAGCACAGTGGCCTACAGCATCAGTAAATGGAAGATGTTTAGAACCACCATGAATCTTCCTCGAGCAGGCTGCCTGGCCCAAATGAGCGATCGAGGGAGAAGGGCTTTAGCCAGGGAGGTAACCAAGCACCTGATGGTCACTCTGAAAGAGCTCCAGAGTTTCTCTGTGGAGAGAGGAGAGCCTTCCAGAAGAACAACGATCTCTTCAGCACTCCACCAATCAAGCCTGTATGGTAGAGGGACAGACAGAAACCACTCCTCAGTAAAAGGCAAATGGCAGTCTGCCTGGAGTTTGCCAAAAGGCAACTGAGGGACTCTCAGACAATGAGAAACAAAACTCTCTGGTCTGATAAAAGAAAAATTAAACTCTTGGCCTGAATGCCAAGCGTCATGTCTGGAGGAAACCAGGCACTGTTCACCACCTGACCAATACCATCCCTACAGTGAAGCATGGTGGTGGTAGCATCATGCGGTGGGGATGTTTTTCAGTGACAGGAACTGGGAGACTAGTCGGGATTGAAGGAAAGATGAATACAGCAATGTACAGAGACATCCTTGATGAAAACCTGTTCCAGAGCGCTCTGGACTTTAGACTGGGGCTATGGTTCATCTTTCAACAGGACAATGACCCTAAGCACACAGCCCACATAACAAAGGAGTGGCTACTGGCCAGCTCTGTGAATTTCCAGGAGTGGCCCAGACTTGAACCCGATGAACATCTCTGGAGATATCTGAAAATGGCTGTGCACCGACTCTCCCCATCCAAACTGATGGAGATTGAGAGGTACTGCAAGAAAGAATGGGAGAAATTGCCCAAAAATAGGTGTGCTAAGCTTGTAGCATCATGCTCAAAACAACTTGATGCTGTAATTAGTGCTAAAGGTTCTTCAACAAAGTATTGAGCAAAGGCTGTGAATACTTACGTACATGTGGTTTTTTCCGTTTGTTATTTTTAATAAATTGCAAAGATTTCAAAATGAATTTCTTTCACATTGTTATTATGGGGTATTGTTTGTAGAATGTTGAGGGAAAAAATGAATTTAATCCATTTTGGAATAAGGCTGTAACATAACAAAATGTGGAAAAAGTTTAAGCCCTGTGAATACTTTCTGGATGCACCTGTACATAGTTAGTCTGGCTGAAAAAAAGACAAAAGTCCATCCAGTGCGACCATTTAAAAAAAAAAAAGAAAAAACGTTATAATCCTACACCCACAGTTGATCCAGAGGAAGGCAAAAAAAAAACAGCAAAGCATGATCCAATGTGCTCCTGCAGGGGAAAAAAATCCTTCCTGATCCCCTGAGAGTCAATCAGATATTCTCTGGATCAACTTTACCTATAAATGTTAGAATACTGTTATATTCTGTGTATCCAAGAAATTATAAAGACCTTTTTTTAAAGCAATCCACTGAGCTGGCCAGAACCAACTCTTGAGGGAGTCTATTCCATATTTTCACAGCTCTCACTGTGAAGAAACCTTTCTGTGTTTGGAGATTAAATGTATTTTCCTCCAGACGTAAAGTGTGCCTCCTTGTCCTCTGTGATGACCTCGGAGTGAATAACTCTACATCGAGTTCACTATATGAACCACTGATATATTTATACATGTTGATCATATCCCCTCGTAATCTCTTCTCAAGAGAGAATAAATTCAGTTCCTCTAATCTTTCCTCATAGCTGAGCTCCTCCATGCCTCTTATCAGTTTTGTTACCCTTCTCTGTACTTTATCCAGTTCCCCAATATTCTTTTTATGAATTTGTGCCCAAAACTGGACTGCATAATCCAGATGAGGTCTTACTAATGATTTGTACAGGGGTAAAATATCTCTCTCTCTGGAGTCTATGCCTCTTTTAATACGAGAGATGATTTTGCTTGCTTTAGAAACCGCAGCTTGGCATTGCATACCGTTATTAAGCTTGTGATCTACCAGAACTCCCAGATCCTTCTCCACCATTGATTCCCCCAGTTGTACCCCCCTAGTATGTATGATGCGTGCATATTCTTAGCCCCCAAGTGCATAATCTTACATTTATCAACATTAAACCTCATTTGTCACATAGTTGCCCAATTAAACAGTGCATTGAGGTCGGCTTGAAAGTTGGAGACATCCTGTAAGGACATTATTCCACTGCACAGCTTGGTGTCATCTGCAAAGACTGAAATGGGATTTATAATACCAGACCCTATATAATTTATAAATATATTAAAAAGTAAGGGTCCCAACACTGAACCTTGGGGTACACCATTAACAACCCTAAACCATTCAGAGTATGAATCATTAACCACTACTCTCTGAATATGATCTTTTAGCGAGTTTTCTATCCATTTATATACAAATTTTTCCAACCCTGTAGACTGTACCTTACACATTAGCCATGTGTGGGGAGTCCAGGTAAAAATCCAGGACTCCCTAGGACTTCTAATTACCAAGGAATAGATAGATTTTCCTTCCCCAGGGATTGCCAGGCAGTAGTACCATGAGGAAAATGCACAAGATAAGCATTCTTCCCTGAGGCCATCAAATACAACCCAAAGCTGAAAAATAGGATGTATTCAGAGACCATGTATTGTTGTAAATGAATCCCTAATTAATTTTGCATTCCCCAGAGGATGGAGACCATGAGATCCAAATGACATTCTACACAGGCAAACAGCTTGACTGCCACCTGGAGCAGGAAAGGACTTGGTGTTCCCTCTTGTAGACTACTGTACATATGAAAATGTTGTTTTGTTGTCCATTCTCACTTTGACTCATTGGTCATGCACAAACTAGAACATTTAACTTAAGAATAGGCTACCTTGCTTGCCTGAGCATGCTAGCCCTGACAATGAGTCTCCAAGCACTGGAGAATGTCATCCAAACTAATACTGATCCTTTCTACAGTGCTGTGAATCCTGGCCCTCATCAGGCTCACAGGAAACACCCAACACCTCAAACTCACTATGATAGTTTTTGTGAGAGAAGATTGACTGCAGTAGGGCTGACCGGTTGCGCTGATGTAAAAAGCAGTAATTGATCCGATGGAGATGCTTGTGTGCCTTGGTACTGCTGGGATGGTGAAGCATAGCAAGTCAAGAAAACAGAGTTACTCCCTGGCTGGGCAGATCAATAAGTGCACCTCAAACTTGCATCATGTGATCACTTGGGCTACTTTGTGATCCAGAAGAAAAACCCTGCCCTGCGCTAAGCTAAATTGCATGACCAGTTACTTCAGATTCTGGGATGGAATAAAAAGACTTTTCTGGTGATTGACTAGCTACTTAAACATGGCCAATGTCTTCATCACTCTCTTGGTGTGCCAAATCTAAAAAGGGCTACCTCTACCAGAAGTGTCTTTGTGAAAGTCACTGGAATTAAACAGAAGCTGAAATGTTAGGATTAAACTGGTAATGGTAGCATTCTATTGTGCTCCTCAGTTATCAGTGATGTATCTTTGCCACTGGTACATGCAAATGAGCTTCTACTGGATCAGCAGATGTCATCCAATCTTCTGGTCCAAACAATAGAGTCTATTTTCTCCAGTGATTCCACTTTGGAACGTTCTACTTCCATTAATAGGTTCAACCTTTAAAACTCCAGAACAGGCATGGATTTTCTGGATGACTTCTGAGACAGGAAAATGGGAGAATAAACATCTTCTCCCCTCTCTTGAGACGGTAATGGAACAATAGCTTCTGCCTCTAAACATTCTAGGACATTCTAGATAATTCTTCTTTGAGGCATGTGGTCTCTTGAGGGGTGAGATGCAAACTCTAGTCTGTATCGCTTCTTGATCATATTTACCACCTGAAATATTGTCTGCCCAAACCTGTTCAAACTTTGAAAAGTCCTACCCACTGGGGCTAGTTGAGTGGGCAGCATATCAGAAGGTCTTATCGTGGAGTTAGTTGACAGGGCTGATTTTAGCAGAAAAACTTGGCACGCATACTCTGACCACTTCTCCAAAAGGATCTGGAGAACTTGACGTGACGTGACGTCACTATAGCAGGCTCCTTCCACAACCTGTCTAATAAAAGAACTGACAAAGATTCCACCTGTCTCTTTCCCATAGCTACACTGAATCAGTCTCCAAATACCATCTTAGAGGGCATTGCTGGAGCCCATCAGGCCCAGCAGGACAAAAAAAAAGATTTTTAGGAGAAAAATTGTAGGTACTGAGATCGGGCAGAATGACTTCTCAAGGATATGAAGGTATAACGCCTTTGACTACTTGAGCAAGGCAGAGAGTTATGTCAATTTGGGGAGCGATGATATTTGGATTTAAACTTTCTCTCTATGGGCTCATGCTGCAATCCCTAGAAGGACAAATAGAACAATAAAATAGACACCAGCTAACGAAAAAAAATAGATAGAAAGGATCACTGACGGAAAAAAATATTTAGTATAAGCAGTACTTTGTAAAGAAGAAGTACCTGTACTATTCTACAAAGGTTATGCTCTGTGACAGCACAAGCACTTCCCCCTTAAAGATTTGTTTTTTTGTTTTGTCATTGTAGGAGGCACCAAAATTTTAGTTTGTTCAGTGGCTGCGGACAATTGGCATAGGTCCCCACTTTCAGAACATAATAGAGATTCATAATTTAGAATTGTGTCCTGTCTGTGTCTTTATTTAACAACCCCAAAAATTGTAATTCAGTGCTTTCATAATCCACACACTAAGATGGCATTGGACATCTTAGTACAGTTGTTTACATACTGTATAATTATTAAAACTTTTCATGAAGACAGCATACAGTACATTAATAAAGATACACTTTTGAAGTCCATTTTAATATCTAAACTAGAAAAGGTAATGTGTATAAGGTAAAATGTTGCCTGCTGTTTTATTTTCAACTACATAGATCAAAGAGCTTGTCAAGTCCTTATAATACCAACATTTATTTTTACGAACTTACATTTGCAAGAAGTATTTTTTGAGGGTTTTTTTTCCATACATTTGATACAGTGATAAAACTAAAAAGATTTCAGAAGGTAAACATCAGGGAAAAATAATATTTTTTTAAGAGATCTAAAGAATGATTTGGGTTAGATTTCATTAATGTCAAAAAAATGTGTCAAAATTGGTGTCATGTTTAGGCCTGAGAAACTAAAACTAAAGCAAAATTATTTTAACTTGTTTATCTACAAATGCAGTGTGTGTGTGTGTATGTATATATATATATATATATATATATATATATATATACACAGTGCTCAGCATAAATGAGTACACCCCTTTTGAAAAGTAAGATTTAATCAATATCTCAATTAACACAAGAACAATTTCCAAAATTTTGACAAAAATGAGTTTTCTAGAACATTTGTTTAGCTCATTACATGAAAGTAATGTTAATAATATAACTTAGATTACAAAATCTTCAGTTTTACTCAAAAGTTGATGCAAAAATGAATACACCCCACAACAAAAACTATTACTTCTAGTATTTTGTATGGCCTCCATGATTTCTACGGACATCACCAAGTCTTCTAGGCATGGATTGAACAAGTTGGTGACATATTATTATTATTATACAGGACTTATATAGCACCGATGGTTTGCTCAGCGCTTTACATTATGGAGGGAGACAGTACAGTAACAATACAGTTCAATACAAGAGGGATTAGAGAGCCCTGCTCCTTGGAGCTTACAATCTAGGAGGGAGGGGATACATATTACAACATCTATCTTTTTCCATTCTTCAAGAATGACCTCCTTTAGAGCCTGGATGCTGGATGGAGAGTGATGCTCAACTTGTCTCTTTCAGAATTCCCCATAGGTGTTCAATTGGGTTCAGATCAGGAGACATACTTGGCCACTGAATCACTTTCAGCCTGTTCTTCTTCAGAAATGCAACAGTGGCCTTAGATTTGTGTTTTTGATCATTGTGTTTTTGATCATTGTCATGTTGGAAAAGTGCACGATGACCAACAGCAGTAGCTGGTAGCATCTTCTCTTTCAATATAGAGCAGTACATCTGTAAATTCATGATAACATTAAGGAAATGCAGCTCCCGGACACCAGCAGCACTCATACAGCCCCACAGAAGGACACTGCCACCACCATGTTTCACTGTAGGTACCATGCAGTTTTCTTTGTATTCCTCACCTTTGCAACATCATACAGTTTTGAAACCATCAGTTCCTAAAATATTTGTCTTGGTCTCATCACTCCAGAGTACAGAGTCCCAGTAGTCTTCTTTTTCAGCATGGGACCTGGCAAATTCTAGGTAGGCTAGGTAGACTTTTTTGTTCATGCAATTCCTTTGCAGTGTAAGCGGTATTGTGTCATGGGAAACAATCACCCGGTTTGGCTTTTTACTTCTTTAGCTAACTGCAGCTAAGTTACATGGAGATTTTCTTCAACCCTTCTCCTCAGAAGATGCTCCTGTCGAGGTGTTAACTTCTGTGGAAAACCTGGATGTCTCTGTGAGATGGTTGCAGTTCCATCTCTTGCTAAATTTTTGTATCACTTTTGCTACAGTATTCTGACTGATAAGTAAAGCTTTGCTGATCTTCTTGTAGCCTTCGCCTTTTTTGAGTAAATAAATTATTTTCTTTTTCAGACCTTGTGATGACCCCCAAACACTGAATTCAAGCCACAGTACACTGTGAAGACAGTGAAGCATGGTTGCACAAGCATCATGATATGGGGATGTTTCTCATACTACGGTGTTTGGCCTATTTATCGCATACCAGGGATCATGGATCAGTTTGAATACATCAGAATACTTGAAGAGGTCATGCTGCCTTATGCTGAAGAGGAAATGCCTTTGAAATGGGTGTTCCAACAAGACAACGACCCCAAACACACCAGTAAACATGCAACATCTTGGTTCCAGACCAACAAGATTGACGTTATGGAGTGGCCAGCCCAATCCCCGGATCTTAATCCAATAGAAAACTTGTGGGGGTGACATCAAAAATTGAGTTTCTGAGGCAAAACCAAGAAATAGAGAAGAACTGTGGAATGTAATCCAATCATCTTGGTTGACTCCATGCAACACAGATGTACAGCAGTTCTCAGAAACAGTACTTATACAACTAAATATTAATTAAGTGATTCAAAGGAAAGCAAAATCTTCAAACATTTTTCAGTTTATATAGTGAATGTTTGAGTTTGTAAAGAAGAATATAAACACTATTTTTTTCTAAAATTCACCTTTTCTTCAATTTTTTTAGAGGAGCAACACAAATTTGATATATTTTTCTTCATGTTTTGATTTGGAATAGAATGTGTAGTGTTCCCAATGCATTTGTGTGTATGGAAATAAAAGCTATTAGAAGGATTTTGAGCTTTATTCACTTTTTTTCAACACACTGCTATTATTTTGAACACATCTGTATATATGCTGAGCACTGCTAAAAAAAAAATCAAAGAAACACTTTTTAATCAAAGTATAGCATTAAGTCAATTAAACTCCTGGAATATTGATCTGGTCAGTTAAGTAGCAGAGGGGGTTGTTAATCAGTTTCAGCTGCTTTGGTGTTATTGAAATGAACAGGTGCACTAGATGGGCAACAAAGAGATGACCCCCAAAACAGGAGAGGTTTTACAGGTGGAGGCCACTGACGTTATTTTCCTTACTCATCTTTTCTGACTGTGTTTCACTAGTTTTGCATTTGGCTAGGGTCAGTCTCACTATTGGTAGCATGAGATATCTGGACCCTGCAGAGGTTGCACAGGCAGTCCAATTCCTCCAGGATAGCACATCAATACATTCCATTGCCAGAAGGTTTTCTGTGTCTCCCAGCACAGTCTCAAGAGAATGAAGGAGATTCCAGGAGAGAGGCAACTACTCTAGGAGAGCTTGACAGGACCGTAGAAGGTCCTTAACCCATCAGCAGGACTGGTATCTGCTCCTTTGTGCAAGGAGGGACAGGCTGAGCACTGCCAGAGCCCTACAAAATGACCTCCCGCAGGCCATAATAAAACAGACTTCATGAGGGTGTCCTGAGGGCCTGGTGTCCTCCGGTGGGCCCTGTGCTCACTGCCCGGCACCATAGAGCTCGATTGGCATTTCACACCAGAATTGGCAAGTCCGCTACTGGCACCCTGTGCTTTTCACAGATGAGCGCAGGTTCACCCTGAGCAATGTAACATATGTAAAAGGGTCTGTAGAAGCCATGGAGAAGGTTATGCTGCTTGAAACATCAGTCAGCATGATCGTTTTGGTGGTGAGTCAGTGATGGTCTGGGAAGATATATCCTTGGAGGGACACACATACCTCTACAGGCTAGACATTGGCACTCTGACTGCCATTAGGTATTGGGATGAAATCCTTGGACCCATTGTCAGACCCTACGCTGGTGCAGTGGGTCCTGGATTCCTCCTGGTGCATGACATTGTCCTGCCTCATGTGGCAAGAGTATGCAGGCAGTTCCTGGAGGATGAAGGAATTGATACCACTGAATGGCCCCCACACTCACCTGACCTAAATCCAATAGACCACCTCTGGGATATCATGTTTTGGTACATCCGATGGTTGCACTTCAGACTGTCGAGGAGCTCAGTGATGCCTTGGTCCAGATCTGGGTAGAAGTACCCCAGGACACCATCCGTCATCTCATTAGGAGCTTGCCCTGACATTGTCTTGTCAGGCATGCACACAAGCATGTGGGGGCCATACAAACTATTGAGTACCATTTGAACTTGCATCATTTTTTCACTTTGATTTTTGTCGTGTCTCTGAATTCAGTCCTCTGTAAGTTGATAATTTTCATTTTCATCAAATGATGGGGCATCCTTACGTTCCTAACACATTAACCAGTCTATATTAGTATAGATATCCAGCATGATATTTTTCCCCATTGAGATCTGATGTGTTTTCAAAGTGTTCCTTTAATTTTTTTGAGCAGTGTATGTGTGTATATATATATATATATATATATATATATATATATATATATATATATATATATAAACATTCAGTATGTTTTCTATTTTTTACAGTTACAATGAAGGTTTAGATGATAATATCGAAGTACCTAATCTACCGGAAAGATAGAACATCTTTCTTCTTCTCTCCAGAGCTTGTGAGTGAGTGAGCTGAAGTTCTGCTGACTCCCAACCAATTTTTTTTTCATTACCTATACTCTGGGGAAAATTTCCTTGCACATTGCAACTTCCCTGGCTAAGTGAACAGTCCATGTAAGGAGAAGTATGTGGATACCTGACTATCACACCTATACAGTATAAGCACGTTGGGCAGATAAACCATGGTGGATAGGATCAGGGGCGGACTGACAACTCATGGGGCCCCCCGGGCAATAGGGGATCATGGGGTCCCTGTGTCCTTGCCCAAACTCAAAAAAGCCTATGAAAAAGGTACCGGGGGCATCTCATGGGGCCCCTACTGACCCCAGGCCCTCGGGCAGTGCCCGAGTTTCCAAATGGTCAGTCCGCCCCTGGATAGGAGTCACAGCTTTGGATTTCGGGAATAGTTTTTGCTGCTGCTTAAGACAATAAATATTGAAGTGTAAACTTGCCCAATGTCAACAAAGACTGATAACTCAGTTCTACTTGACCTTGCTGGGAATGTGGATTATCCACAATGGGAGTCATCAGGGAGGTAGAGTCATCCGTTCCTAAAATGTTGTGGTTGGTTTGGAACTGGGTAAGAGTAGTTGAGATCAGAGGATGAGAGGAGAATGATCTAGGCATATCAAGCCACGTGTACTGCATTGGAATATTTAAATGGTCCAAGAAACTGAGGTATATACTTTGTTTATGTTAGGATTGATGACTCAATCTAAAGGCTTTGAATGCTGTGTTGCTATGGCTATTTTTGGTGATTTTTATAGCTTAGATAACTGAATTGTTAGATTTTAAGACCAAGTATTTTCTAGAAGCTAGTCCTCCCCCTATTGATAAGCTAACAAACCTGTTGGGATGCTTCTGGAGCTCACTACAAGAAATGAGGAAGCAGGGGTAGGGGGAAGGAAAGAGGAGAAGTTGTTCTGAGGACTCCGAAAAAGCAGGAAGCAGTTGGGAAGATCCGGGATCCTAGAACATGTCTATCATACAGAAAGATCCAAGTACTGTAACTTTAGTTTATGCCCATCACATACATTGTACATGCTTATTTGCTAGGAAGATGGTCAGCTTGTGCATGTTTTAGGCATGTTTTGTTTTTACTTTGCATGCTATTACTGTTTTTCCTGCAGCCTTTTCTGTTTGAAATGTATAAATATATGCTTTACTAGAGTTTTAATTGCTTCCTTGGCTTATAACGCAAAGTAACCTTAATATACACCAAGCAAAACTATTGGGGGCTCGTCTGGGATTTGCACTAAAGTTTAACTGAAACAGACCTGTTCTCCATGGTGTTTTCTGTTGTTAGTGCTGAGGAAAAATGCTGCATAAACTGTTTAGGAAGAGTAAGATTTCTGGTGTCTAGGAGGCATTGTACACCCTGCCCACCTGGGCCAGAGATAGTCTGTTGCAAAAGAGTTTGCTAGGTATCTTCCATTAAACGGAGCTTGGGATGCATGATATGCATATTTGGCTATACTTTGCATGCTGTGAATTGTTTTTCCTGCTGTTATATGTGAAGCCTCTTCTGTTTAATAAAGCAAATATTAATACACAGGTTTAATTGCTTCCTTGGCTTATACTGCAGTGTATACCTTAATAGACGCCGAGCAAAACAAATGCCCATATGAAACTGCAAAATTCACTTCTGATCTTTTTCAAAAATGTTTTAAGGATTTTAATTGGCAGGGTCTGGAGTTTGTATAGTAACCTGGGCAGGATATTCATCTTTAAAATACTAATCCAATCATGCCAAGAAAATGAAGGTAAGCTCCATTTTGCCAAATCCTGATGAAATTTGGCTAGAATTGGATAAAATAATACACCTGAGATGTGGAGTCAGGCATATACAATAATAAGTAATGAGATTTGAAGGAGTCTAAGTAGGAAGCTAGGATATTCAAGTTAAGAGTCTTGGATTTCTGAAGGTTAACTTTAAAGTTTGAAGTAAAGCTGGCCATAGACAGATGAGATTTGAAGAAGTCTAAGTAGGAAGCTAAGATATTCAAGTTAAGAGTTTTGGATTTCTGAAGGTTAACTTTAAAGTTTGAAGTAAAGCTGGCCATAGACAGATGAGATTTGAAGAAGTCTAAGTAGGAAGCTAGGATATTCAAGTTAAGAGTTTTGGATTTCTGAAGGTTAACTTTAAAGTTTGACAGTAAAGCTGGCCATAGACAGATCAAATCGCAGCCCCTGTTGCTAGAGAAACTTAATGTAAAAAATGAATCAGGTCCACATGGCTTACACTCACAAGTTTCTAATTTTTAAAGATACTTTACTGACTGGAAAGGTACCAACTGATTGGCATAAAGAAAATTTGGTACTGATTTACAATAAAGGATTAAGATGTAGGAAACTACAGACCAGTTAGCCTAATGTATGGTATTTGAGGGATTGGTAAGGGACTCTATAAAGAAATTTGTCTGTGATAAAGGTATCATAAGTGCCAGCTGGCATGGTTTATGAATGACTGTTTTGTCAGGCCAACCTGTTACAGTTTTTTGAGGAAGTATATGTGAAATTGGACGGTGGACATCCAGTGGATGTAGTTTATCTAGATTTTGCTAAAGCATTTGATACTATAATGCATTCACATTTTACCTATAAAATAAGTTCCATTGGAGTTGATGAAATTGCATGTACATGGATAGGAAAATGGCTACAGAAAGTGATAAATTATTCATTCTCTGAATGGTATAAAGTTGTGAGTGGTGTGCCTCAAGGTTCTGTCTTGGGGCCAATGCTGTTACCCCCTTCATGCCCAGGCCAATTTTCAGCTTTTAGAGATGTCGCGCTTTGAATGAAAATTGTGCAGTAATGCAACACTGTACCCATATGAAATTTTTATCATTTTTTTCACACAAATAGAAATTTCTTTTGGTGATATTTGATAATCACTGGATGTTTTATTTTTTGCACTATAAACAAAAAAAGAGAAAACAATAGATGAGGAGGCACTGATAATGCTGCACTGATATGCAGCAATGATGGGCACTAATAGGTGGCACTGATGGGCACTGGTGGGTGACACTGACAGGCGGCAATGACTGACAGCACTGACTGGTGGCACTGCTGAGCAGCACTGCTGGGTACTGATGGGTGGCACTGCTGGGCACTGATCATCAGTGCTGATCTGTTCTGTGACAGCTGCTGGTTATTGGCAGTACTTTCCTCACGCTGTGACAGCGTGAGAAAAGTGCTGCCAAGTACTGGCAACTGTATTTAACTCAGTGATCTGCTGTGTCATTGGACACAGCTGATCACATGGTAAAAGGCCGCTCTGATGGCCTTTTACCTCACCATGTGATCAGCTGTGTCTGTAGGACACAGTGATCATGAAGATCACTGAGTGTACATCGCTGAGGGTGCGCGGGAGGGCGCATTCTGGGAGGATGTCATATGACGCCCTCCTAGAACTGGACAAACTCGCTGAAACCATCATTCGACTATAGCACAGTAAGGATGTGGTTAATATATAGAGGTTGAAACCAAGAGCTCAATTTCAGTGTTTGCTGATGATACCAAATTATGCAGAATGATGTTCAATACTGAGAAATGTAAAATTCTGCACTTGAGTGCTAAAAATACAAATGTAAATTACACATTAGCTCCCTTGAGAGAATCAGTGATGCAAAAGGATCTGGGGTTGCTAGCAGATCACAGAGATAACAATATTATGCAATGCCAGCTGCAGCTAAGAAAGGTAGCAAAACACTGTCATGCCGTAAATTGTATACATTCAAGAGATAAATCAATAATCCTACTCCTTTACAAAACATTGGTTTGAATATGCAGTTCAGTTTTGCTCACCAATCCTCAGGAAAGACATTGTTGAATTAAAAAGAATTAATCAGGGGCTCTGGTGAACAAGTACCCTAGGGCTTAGACTCCGTGCCCTGGGAGCGCCTAATCAGTGGAGCGCTAGTGGTACCGCCAGGCGGTCCCTTACAGTACCAGAAGGCCATGACTGAGCCTGGAGGAGGGTCCGCCCCGCTGGAAGAGATTTGCAGGCACCTTTCGGCCCTGACACAGGGTATAGCGCCTTGCAGGACAAGTGCATGCATCTGGAAAACCGCTTCCAGACCCTCTCGGTATCTGATCCTACCCCACAGGCCCCTGACTCTGAGCCTCCAGCTGGAGAGGCTGCTGAGCCGGCCACAGGGGCGTCTGCTTCACCTGCTGTGGCAGAACCCCGAGTACCCTTGCCGGAACGTTTTCGCAGAGACCGCACTCGCTTCCGGTCTTTTCGTGATTCATGCCTCCTATTTTTTGAGTTACAACCCCGCACCTTCGTGACTGAATCGGTTAAAGTGGGATTTATCATCTCCCTATTACAGAACGAACCCCAGGACTGGGCCCATCGGTTAAGGGAAAACCGTGATCCTCACCTAGGGACGGTAAATGACTTTTTTGGGGCAATGGCCACCTTGTACGATGACCCACAGCGGGCAGCCTCCGCCGAAGCAACGCTATACACGCTTAGACAGGGCCGCAGGGCGGCGGAGGAGTATGCCTCAGAATTTAGACGTTGGATGAGGGACACACGCTGGAACGAGGTCGCTCTGCGGCACCAGTTCCGTATGGGTCTTTCAGAATCCCTGAAAGATGAGCTGGCCCGAGTAGGGGTACCCAAGTCCTTAGAAGACCTTATTACGCTGACAATTCAAATCGACCGGAGACTGCGGAAACGCAGATGTGAGAGGTCCGGTCAGGGTCACGGAAATACATGGGCTCCGGTCCAAGGGCCCGGTCCACTAACCAGACTGAATACTCAGAGCCCACCGTCCGGAGACACTCAGGAACCAATGCAGCTGGGTCTGGCTCGGCCTAAATTATCACCCGAGGAACACCAGTGGAGAAGATCCCTGAACCTCTGCCTTTACTGCGGCGAAGCCGGTCATATGGTGCGATCCTGCCCTCTGAAAATGAGTAAGTCAACCTCTTTTTCTTCCCTTTCTATTGGCAATATCAGTCCCTCCCAGTACTTGGTTGTCCCCCTCTCCTTTCAGCTCCCAGAAAGGATCGTGGAGGTGACAGCCATAGTTGACTCGGGGGCGTGCAGTTGTTTTCTGGATTTAGACTTCGCCCACCGGCAGGAGATTCCCCTTCAGCCCAGAAAGAGGGGTCTTAACATATTTTTGGCAGATGGCTCCCAGATTAAATCTGGAGTGGTTAATCAGGAGACCCCCTTATCGCCACCACAATCGCCAATCAGCACAAGGAGTTCCTCCGCCTAGATGCCATTGCGTCACCCCTTTTCCCAGTCATTCTGGGGCTCCCTTGGTTGCGGGCCCATAACCCCCAGATTGACTGGGAGACTGGCTCTATACAGTTCCCTTCTCCATACTGTCAGGGACACTGTCACACATCGGGCCCAGCAACCCCCCAGGTCCTGCTATGCTCTGAAGGGGACTGAGACCTTAAACAGGTTATTCCCGCAGTGTATCATGATTTCTTGGACGTTTTCAGTAAGCGAGGGGCAGAGATCCTGCCCCCCCACCGCCCCTATGACTGTCCCATCGACCTGTTGCCTGGGGCCGAGATTCCTTTTGGGCGGATTTTCCCCCTATCTGAACGTGAATTGGGGACCCTGAAGGAATATATTGAGGATAGTCTCCAAAATGGATTCATCCGCCCCTCCACGTCACCAGCAGGGGCGGGAATCTTCTTTGTGGAGAAAAAAGACAAATCACTAAGACCCTGCATCGATTATCGTGAATTAAACAAAGTCACGATTAAAAATCGTTACCCTTTGCCCCTGGTCCCAGAGCTATTTCAGAGCCTGAAGTCTGCGGCCGTATTTACTAAATTGGATCTGAGGGGGGCCTATAACCTGGTCCGCATAAGGGAGGGGGACGAGTGGAAGACGGCATTCCGTACCCGGTTTGGGCACTTTGAATGCCTGGTCATGCCATTTGGGCTGTGCAATGCCCCAGCCACATTTCAGCATTTCGTGAACGATGTGTTCAGGGATTACCTCGACATTTTTGTAATCGTATACCTAGATGACATACTGATCTTTTCACCCTCGTTGAAGGATCATAGGATACACGTGGCAAAAGTATTAAGGAGGTTGCGCCAGCATGGGTTGTATGCCAAGGCTGACAAGTGCAGCTTTGAGCAGTCTAGCATCACGTTTTTGGGTCTGATTATCTCCACCACGGGGGTCGCGATGGACCCTCAGAAGGTCTCTGCAATTTTGGATTGGCCTGCGCCCACGTATAAAAAGGGTGTACAGCGTTTTGTTGGGTTTGCAAATTTCTATCGGAAATTCATTAGGAACTTCTTGGGTCTGGTCTCCCCCATAACTCAATTAACCAAGCTTGGAACCTGTTTCCGATGGACACCGGAGGCCCAGGGAGCTTTTGAGGCCCTGAAGAAACTGTTTACTACGGCACCCTTTCTGGGCCATCCAGATGCTTCCCTGCCATACATCTTGGAAGTAGATGCGTCAGAGAACGCATTGGGCTCCATTCTGTCCCAGCGGAGAGGCACCAAAGAACTCCTACATCCCGTAGCGTTCTTTTCCAGGAAGCTTACTCCAGCCGAGAAGAATTATGATATTGGCGATCGTGAATTGTTGGCCATCAAGACGGCATTAGAAGAATGGAGGTACTTGTTGGAAGGTGCCACACACCCTATTCTGATCTTCACCGACCATAAGAACCTCGAGTACCTGAGAACTGCCAAGCGGTTACGCCCACAACAGGCAAGATGGGCACTGTTTTTCTCCAGGTTCACATTTCATATTACTTACAGACCAGGGTCCAAGAACACGAAACCCGACGCGCTGTCACGCATGTTCGAGGACCCCAAGGAAGAACCAACTCCCGATACCATTCTGTCCTCAGGGAACTTCTTGGCCCTCCAGACAGACCTACGGTCAAAGCTGATGGACGCATCCACGGCTATGTCAACCCTTTCTGGGGTGTCCCACCAGAACAAGGGGGGACTCCTATGGAAGGAGGGGTTGATTGTGGTGCCTGAAGAGGTCCGAACCCAGGTTTTGGGACATTGTCACGACCACCCGATGGCGGGACACTTTGGTCCAGCAAAGACCCTGGAGCTTCTTCAACGTTCTTTTTGGTGGCCGAACATGGCAAGGGACTGAAAACGTTATGTGAATTCCTGCACTCTCTGCCAAAGGAACAAACCTTCAAGGAGCAAGGCTTGGGGACTGCTGCGACCTCTGCCGACCCCCGAACGACCATGGCAGAGGATCACAATGGACTTTATAGTCGAGCTCCCTCCGTCCCAAGGCCACACCGCCATCCTCGTGGTCATCGATCGACTATCTAAGATGGCCCACTTCTTGCCATTGAAGAATACCCCGTCAGCATCCGAAACTGCACGATTTTTTATCCAGGAAGTTGTAAGACTACATGGAGTCCCAGAAGACATTGTATCCGACCGAGGGGTTCAATTTACGTCTAAATTTTGGAGAGCCCTATGCAAGGCATTGGATATCAAGTTATCCCTCTCCTCCGCATTCCACCCGCAGACCAACGGACAAACAGAGAGGACTAACCAGACCCTGGAGCAATACCTGCGTTGTTACACATCTTTCCTACAGGATAACTGGCTATCGCTCTTACCCTTGGCAGAATTTGCCTATAATAACACTAACCATTCAGCAACGGGGCAATCCCCGTTTTTTTCGAACTACGGATTTCATCCTGTCTTTCTCCCTGATCTGGTCTCGGAATGCCCAGTTCCAGCAACACAAGACGCACTTGCATTTTTCTCCTCCAACAACAAACTACTGCAGGAGGCCATCACGAGGGTCCAGGAGGATAACAAGAAGGCGTTTGATAAGAAACGAAGGGGGGACCTGGTGCTGCATCCTGGGGATAAGGTCTGGTTGGCAACGACAAATTTGAAAATGTTGTGTCCATCAAGAAAATTGGGACCAAAGTTTGTAGGCCCTTTCTGTGTGAAGCGAATGATCAACGAAGTGGCATATGAGCTCATCCTCCCTGAGACGTTCAAGATCCACCCAGTGTTCAACGTATCCCTGCTGAAACCAGTTGTCCCTGACCCTTTTCCAGATCGAGAGTCCAGACCTCCGGAGGCCTTAACTATCGAAGAGCAAGAGGAATTTGAGGTAGAAGCAATCCTGAAGTGCCGAAGGAGGGGGGGTCAGACCCAGTTCCTAATTAAATGGAAGGGTTATGGCCTGGAGGACAACTCCTGGGAACCTACCCAACATGTCCATGAACCTAGGCTTGTCCGGGAGTTTCTTCGTGATGACCCGTGGTGGAGAGATCGGGTGGGCACCCGGAGGTTTCCCGTAGGGGGGGGGGCAATGTCAGGGATCCCCGCTGCGCTGGTCCCGGCGCAGGCGCAGTGCAGGGACGCGGGCACCGCGGCATTCAGGCTTGCGCATGCGCAGTAGGAACCGCGGTCGCGCGCCGGGCACCAATGACAGCGCAGGGCGCGATATTTAAACGGCCCTGAGCTGTCATTCAGTGCCTTCTGGTCTCTTCTGCATACCTGTACCTGTGATCCTGTTTCCTGTAAGTTGCTGACCCGGATTGGACCTGACCCTTGCTGTATTCTCCCACTCTGACCCCTGGCTTGCCTGACCTCTCTCCTGGATGCCCCTTACTAGATCTGACCTCCTGTTGCTGACCTGGCGTGTGACCCGACTATTCTCTGCCCGCTGCTTTGTACCGCACCGACCCCACTGATACCGACCGGCTTGTCTGACCTTGCACCTGCTCATCCATCCATCCATCCATCCCACCGGGGTCTCCCGACCTCCTCACATCAGGCTCTTCCCCGTGGGAGCCCCTGGTGAATACCCCTACCACTGACAGGCGTACTCAGGAGCCAAGACCTGGTCTCCGGGTACTCCAAGTCCATCCCCACCATCAGGAGCTCTGGTGAACAAGTACCCTGGGGCTTAGACTCCGTGCCCTGGGAGTGCCTAATCAGTGGAGCGCTAGTGGTACCGCCAGGCGGTCCCTTACACAAGGGGTCACTTAAGAATTGATCTGGCTCAAGGAGGAATCTCAGTACTGTCTGAACCCTGGAGTAGACCATCAGCCAATAAGCTGGTGTATTTGGCTGAAGACTGGTATTGAAGCTATCAAGACCATTTCTTCCATATGGACCATTTCTTCCATTTTCATTACACTGTTCAATCTCTGGAACCAGTCTTTCAGTATCAGGACCCGCTTTTGTTTCCAGCACACTGGCATACACATATGTGCTGCATTCACTATATGCATAGCCAAAGGTTTGCGATATGCAGGGCCTATTATGGAAGAATGGGGTATCAGATATTGTGCCAGAAAAAATCCAGTGAGTAGCTCATGACAATATCATGAACCGCCAGCCAGCATTCCTGCATAGCCTGAATATGGCTAAGGGGCCCCTGCTCAGGCTGCTGGAGTCCTGTGAAGGGGATACTGCTGTTGTAGAAGAGGGTGCAGAGCACACAGCGAAGTTGAAAATATTCTGCCAGCCGCACACCTCAACTGACCATGTAATTAGCTGGTAAAAGCAGCAACAGCTTGCTCCATCGAGCCCACGCCCCCAGTACATTTTCTTCCAATCTCCAGGGCTTAATCACCTCTATGATTATGCTTTAGGGGCTTGGAGAAATGTGTTTGGTGTGCCCTTGATAAAGCAAGGTGAAGCTGCTTTTACCAGCTTGTACCCACATTTAAAGAGCCTTTATGTATCATATGATAGACCCTTTCTCACTTTGTGCCATTAAGTTTACACAGATTTCTCTCTCCAATTTTTCTGCAGCTACCATTCTATTGGGAGATGAGGCATTGGGTTTTGGACACGTATAGTTTTTTGAAAGGAAGTGTACGATCTAATGAAGAGAGCTCTAGCATTAGAGGGATTTAAAAAGTGTCTAATTTGAAGATAGAAACAAGATATACCTATGCTCAAATCCTGATAGATAAATGCATGTACAAGATATTGGGATTTGAGCATACACTATATTGCTAAAAGTATTGGGACATCCCTCCAAATCACTGGATTCAGGTGTCCCAATCACCTCCATGGCCAGAGGTGAATAAAATCAAACACCTATGCATGTGGACTGATTCTTCAAACATTTGTAAAAGAATGGGTCACTTTCAGGAGCTTAATGAATTCAAGGGTGGTACCGTGATAGGTTGCCATCTGTGCAATAAGTCCATACATGAAATTTCCTTCCTACTAAATATTCCATGGCCAACTGTTAATAGTATTATAACAAGGTGGAAGCAACTGGGAACAACAGCATCTGAGCCATGAAGTGGTAGGCCATGCAAAATGACAGAGCAGGGTCAGCGCATGCTAAGACGCACAGTGTGCAGAAGTCACCAACTGTCTGCAGAGTCAAGAGCTAAAGACCTTCAAACTAGCATAACAACAGTGCGTAGAGAGTTTCATGGAATGGGTTTCCACGGCTAAGCAGCTGCATCCAAGCCTTATATCACCAAGTGCAATGCAAAGCATCGGATGCAGTGGTGTAAAGCAAGCTGCCACTGGACTCTAGAGCAGTCGAGACATTCTCTGGAGTGACGAATCATGCTTCTCTGTCAGTCACTTCACTGTGCCAAGTGTATAGCATACCAAGACATTTTGGACAATTTCATGCTCCCAACTTTGTTTGAACAGTTTGGGGATGGCTCCTTCCTGTTCCAACATGACTGCACATCAGTGCACAAAGCAAGGTCCATAAAGATGTGGATGAGCGAGTTTGGGGTGGAGGAATTGAAAAATAACAAAATAGCTTTCTTGTGCTACATCCTAATAATAAGATAAAAGGCCGGACGATAAAAGTACAGCAAAACTAGCGGATTTTTTAGGCACAGTAGAAGACCACACAATAATATACATACAACTATTCATTAGCATAAAAGAGTCATATTCCATGTATGAAACTCACAATACATACATAACCCCCAAAAAGGGGAAAGGGACACGGGCAAATACAAAATAACTCCCTTGCATATATCATAGTCACTTAAAACATAAGTATCTATATCCTCTGCAGACTATCCCTCTCTTGCTCAAACATACAGATATGGTTAAACTAAATAAAGCGATTTCTAACTTCTTGTGGAAGGGGCATCGTTTGCGTATAATTCTCCATAAATTGTTTCTCCCTAGGTGTGAGGGTGGGATGGGCATTAGAATTTATAATTTATCGTGCATCCTACATGTTTGTGTAGATTGGCTTTCCCACTCGTCTGTGTTTCCCAATTACCAGCTCGAATCTGCCATGGTGGGTCCGTATGATCTTTCGGCCCTTTTACATTCCAATCCAAACTCGCTTCCTTCCCATCTTAAACACAACCCACTCATACGAGACACACTTCTGGAGGGAGGTCAGATGTAGATTAGGAGTTCCTCCCTGGCTATCTCGATTCCTTCCTATCCACCAAAATCCTTCCTTTTCTGTTTCTCAGCACCACCCAGCTTATGAAATGTGGTATACCCAGGGTCTTAGACTGGTTAGCCAACTGTATGACCCAACATCAGGTTCTCCCCTACCGCTTCAACAAATTCTGAGCTTATACAATTTGCCCTCCCATCACTTCTTATAGATTTTACAAGTCAGGAATTTTGTGAACTCTATAGCTCCAATCAGATCTACTCGCTTTTCCACTACTATGATTGAAGTCCTTGTAAGGAATCAAAAATACAAAATATCTAATATCTATAGCCAATTAAATATGTACTATGCAAAACCATTAGAATCCTTTACCTCTATCAAGTAGTGGATATGGGACTTTGACAATACTATCACTGCAGAGCAAATTCTCACGGGCTTTAATACTACGTGTGCATTCAATACAAATGAATTTTGGCAGGATCAGCAATTCAAAATTATGCATCACGCTTATATGCCATGTTTGTTTTCACAATCAGACCCCTCGGTCTCTACCTGCCTGTTATGCAGATCCCACAGGCCCTCACTACATCACAGATTCTGCCTCTGCCCACCGATCTCCACTTTTTGGGACCAACTGTTAAACTTCATATTCTTCAACACCACTCTTCAACTACCCAAGGACTCACTGCTCCTTCTCTTTGGGAACTTAGAAGCTTCTATGTCGTCTACTCCATACACTCAGCTTCCTCTGTCTAGAGCCGTCAGACCCTGGCTCTCCACCTGCCTGATGGTGGCGAGGAGGTCTATTTTGAAAAAATGGGTCTCCAAGTACACCCCCAGCATCACCGATGTCAAGCAGGACCTGAACTTCCTACTTCGATTGGATCGGCTCCACACCTATACCTCTCCTTCCTCGCTTGGAGTGGAAAAATACACTCAAAAATACGGTCAATATATTTTGAAAGTATCCACCACTTTCGAGCCTTAATCCCCCCATCGGGGGCCTGTAACCCAACCTTAAGTTGTTTTTTTCCTTTTTGTTTATTAGTGGCTTTTCTCGGGTATTTGATGACACATTGTGATCTGTTTGCGTATGGGGGCATACATATCATAATACTCTTTGTGGGGTTCCTCTGCAGTTACTCATATACTATTGTTACGCTAAATCTTTCTTTCTTACTCTTGGGCTGTACCCTCATATTCTCCCTCTCTCCCTCCCTTCTTCTTCTGCTAGCGGGTGAAGAGCTCCTCTTTCTTTGTACTTTTTCAACACATATAGTAGTGCTGTATCATTTTGTTCTATCCGCTATGCTGTGTAGTCAACCAGTGGTCTCATAGCCTCTGATCTTTCTTCTTCTTTGACTTTGCAACCTTATGTTCTCCGTTTTTCTATTTGTTGTTCTCTCTCTCTATGCTGGATCTCCCCCGTTCCCAGATCTTGCTGTCCTCTTGTTCTTTTTCTTTCTCATCCTTTTTCTTTTCTTACAATCGTCTGCACTCACACAAGATTTCAACCTCTTTAGTCCTCTCGACAAACTGTCAACATTGGCTCACACCTGCATATTTGCTTCCTTCCCTAGTCTTACAATCTCCTCTCTGCATACACTCCACATCTTGACTACTTTTCCCTGAGCCCCCACATTATGGTACGTTGTATACTATCTTTTTTTTTTATGAAAGGTTATTCTTTTCTATATATCTCCCTCTTATTCCTTCTAGCTTCATCGGGGGTTGAGAAACACATTTATATTTATATATCTATGATTGAACTTGGTTCTCTCCTGCTTTGGCATGTTGCCATGCTATTTTGTACTGACTCACGTCATTGTTGGTTGTTGTTATGTGTGTATTAAAAACCAATAAAGATTTCTTTAAAAAAAAACAAAAAAAACCCATAAGTATCAGATACAGAGTAAGAGATAAACAGTTAACGCGTTTCGCCTGTACATTGGGCTTCTTTAGGATCGTAGCTTGAATGTAAGGGAGAATAATGCTACTGCATATAAAAACATGAAAATTAGGTCTACAGACAAGTACATTGAAATACATACAATGAACAAAAAAATCCTTATTGGGCTTACATGAAAGCACAGTGGACCTGCGGCAAAGTAGTCTGTGGAGCGGGCATAGGAGACCAGGATACGGGCAAGCCAAAAAAGACTCAAGATATGTTTTACTTACTTTTTTTACAAAAACATTTTGTGTTTAGATTTGTTGAGTATTTTGGCGTGAGAACACATTGCAAAGTCAGGCTGGGCAAGGGGTGGGTTGGCAGATCTCTAAGATACTACTTTTAGTCCAAGGAAGCACCTCCAGTAACAATCATGTGAAAGGTTTCCAGACTTGTCCAACAATCCTATACTTCTCTCAAGGGAACAATTCCTACCTGATATTGATGTATAAATTCCAGGATATGTCACCAGTCTCATCACTAGAAATACAGTGAATAGTCTAAGATCTGTATTTAATAACACATTTGGTCTGTTATTGAGGCTTCGAAAGGGGTCTTTGGCTCTAAGGGTAACATGAGCTCTTAAAAATCTTTGAGGATTGTGGTTCCTTAGCCCACAGCATTGATAAAATGAGGAATGAGTTGATTAACCAACATTTTCTAATATTCTAATGTGGTACTCAGTGTAATCAGTAGGCATATGTAGGTGCTTAAACATTGCCTGCTTCCCTGTAGAGAACTTCCCAAACCAATCTTCCTCATCACTGATGCCTTCTCACTGCTCTCCATATCATTATTATATATTATTATTATATACCTTATCACTGTGATGGAAGTTACTATGGAAGGTAAGAAGGGTCGGGCCCAACACCATCAACAGGGATGGTTATAATACTACTTGTCGCCCTGGGTTTTGTGGGTCTGGGGACATTCTACAGGGCAGCAAAGGTAACATACAGGCACCTAGAAATACCACTTTATAGATGTTCACCCCATCCACCACTACTGCCTTTTATTCTGTAACCTTTGAGTTACAGTGTGCATTCCCTGATACATGTTATTTTTAGGCAATGTCTGTAGTTTTCACAAAATAATATATATAATTACATTTATTCTTAACGTTTTGACAATAGTGCTGCCAAACAAAATATGTTGTGTAGTTATTTTTACATAATCTATGATGATTGATTAAATCAGACATTTCTGTCCTACAACAAGGAAATAAATTATGTGATGGGGCAATTAATCAATCTTTGATACATTTTAATATACCCACACTAGCAATTCTCTTTGGAATTAAATTATTTTAAGCTAGAACAGATGCATTAAGACAGTACTAGGCTAGGTAAATACCCCAAGTACTTGCTTTTATTGTAAGAGAAGTAAAGGCTAAAAAAGGAAGCTAGGAAAAATTAGAAGGCGTAAGAAGAAGGAAAGAATGGGCTGTCTTATTGTTCTGTTCCCGAAAATAGCACAAACTGTACAAAATATGTGCCTGAATTCCAATCATACCTTTTAATCTCTTACAAATATGTGTTCTGTAAAAAGGGCAGACTACCTGATCCAATATCTGTTTTAAATAAAGTGAATAAGCAACTAATTTTAGAGAAAGGGTACTGACTTGAATATCCACAATGTAATAATGTTTTTAGGGGGCATAAGATCTACAATCCTCAGAGACAGGTATCTAACATTTAAGACAATTTTTTTACATGTAAGTTCGACTATGTGTTCTATTGTATTCATTGTGCATGTCTTTTACTGTACATATATAGATAGACAATCCAGAGGGTAAAGAATAGGATTCCTGTGCAAAAATCTGCCATTCATGATAGGTTAGTAGCAGGCAGTTGAACCTCATTTTGTCCAGGAACTGCACAGGATTTCTCAGTTGCAGTGTTAAGTGAATGATTTGACTCTGTGGTTGAGACATGGGGGCAATAGACAAAACATATCAATAAAAAGTGAAGCTTTTTGGATTATAAATCAGAAATTCTTCACTCGCATGGGCTCAATCAGAAGTATAAATAATTGTGTATACTGTAACTTTTCATCTGAGTTGATTTGGTTTTAAATGTATTGGGGGGGGAGGTGTTTGCAGTCACAGTGGAAGGGTTTTTTTTTACTTTTCAATTGTTTTAATTTTTGTAATACTTTTTTGTTATAAATGTAGTTTTAAATCTCTGGGTGCAGTATGGCTCTTTAGGAAGGAGAACTGTTAATACTGGTTTTATCCATAAAAAGTTTCTATAAAATATGTCATTTTTTTCCCTGGGTTTATTTTTTTTCAGTTAACATGTACTGCATACTAGGATTAAAATGTATAATGATGGGTGAATCTTCCCAGGTTTGACTTGTCAAGAGTTCGTCAAAACTTATTTAAAATTTGGAGAATCTAAACTTAGTGGTAATTCTGGCCATTTTAAGGGCTAATGAGAAAACTTCTGTCTAAAATGGTGCAGGAAGCTAAGCAGTTCCATAGGAGACATGCATCAATGCAAAAAAAAAAACAACAGCGCACATTGAAAAAAAAAACATGCTTAGGGTAGGGACCTATCATGTTCGCAAAGGTTATACTTGGAGGGCGAGCCCTGGAGCTCCACCACTGTGGGGGAGCCCACGACTGCAGGAGCGTTTGTATGAGTCTCGTATCTGGGAATTGCTGCTTGTGTGCACCCCACCAACACTCTAATCTCCTTGCTGGGCTCTCCCTCCCCAAATCTGATAAATACAAAGGCCATTTTCCAAGATCAACACATGTAACCAAGAGCAGCTTTACCGCCGCTCTGCTATCACCCCTGTCAGCATGCAGAAAGTGCAGGCAATAGCGAGGCACTTATCTGTGGCTCAGCTGTAGGATCGTAGTCCGAGTCTGTGTGTGTGGAGGGATCTAGGTCACACACCTTTCCACCTGAGCCCCTTTATCTCAGTCCGCTCACCATTGTAGACATCCCTACTGCTTTTGTACCAGTCATCCCATGCTTCTAAAGAACAACTACAGACAGGGCTAAAACTCTAATATATATATATATATATATATATATATGGTAAAAAGAGTGGAACATTTGAGTGGAGTGTGAAAAACAGTTTTGCTTTTGACTGCTGGTGATTGCTGGTGCTTGTAGTTTTATTTTCTTCTTTGGGGTATTGTTTGCAGCTTTTAGTTTTTTTTCAAATCACCTTCTCTGTCACTTTTTAAATAGCATTTTTTTTCCTTTCATTCCTTCAGTCTGCTAATTAAGAGGAGGGGTTAATTGGTCACAAGTGCTACAGGTACAATATAACTTTGTGTAGAGCTCACTCTGAGCCTGCTCATTCTTGAGCTTGCCTGTTTTTTTTGCTTGCTGGACCTTTGATAAAGTGGACATTTGAATAAGTGGAGTTAAAAAACCAGAGTGGAAAACAGGAGTCCCATAACGTGTAAGTGACATCTGATATTTTCTGTTAGTAATAATAATATTGTAACTGGGATAATGAGTGTTAGCAGGGTTGAAGGTTTTGTGAAGTGCACAGTGTGCTGCATGTATGAAACAATGGAGCAACAGCTCCAGGATGGATACCTCTGCAACCAATGTGAGCGGGTTGCCCTTCTGGAAGCTCACAGTAGAGATCTGGAGGAGCTAGTTACAACACAAGACAGAACAGTCAACCTTAAAAGGGGTCTTTGCTGTCTGAGCAGGTAGCTAATGGGATGTGGAGGGGCTAGTCAGGATTATCAGGTAGGAAGATTGGTTACCGTAGTGAGAGGGAGTGAAGGGACTCACAGAAAAGTAAGAGCACCCAAACGGATTTGCCAAGTTGGATGAAGATGTGGGGCTGGCAGCACTGGATGTCACTGCTATCCCTAACAGCCAGGAAGGCAGACCATCTGGGAAGGGTGGTGTGGGTACTGCAGGAAGGCTTAGACAGTTGGTGGTAATAGGGAATTCTATAATCAAAAGAATTGATAGAATAATTTGTCACCAAGATCTCCACAACCAAATGGTTTGCTGTCTCTCAGGTGCCAGGATTCGGCAAGTGGTGGACCAGATTGATAAATTACTGGGAGGGGCTGAGCATGACCTAGCTGTCTTGGTCCACGTGAAACCAATGACAGAATACATGGAAGGTGGAGGCTCCTTAAGAATCAATTTAAAGAATTGGGCTGCAAGTTGAAGTGAAGGATCTCCCCAAGGTGATATTCTCTGAATTATTACCTGTGACATGTGCAACACAGGAAAGACGGGGACATTAGAGAGCTGAATGCATGGCTAAAGACCTGGTGTAAGAGGGAAGGATTTGGGTTTCTAGAGCACTGGACTGACGTTTCATTGGGGTGCAACCTATATTATATTATAATGTGAAGACAGATCAGACAGGGCTAAGTCCTTATTGGTGAGTGGAATGGGGAAAGACGGAGGGAGGGCTATGGAAGGTGATAAGTAGGTTTCCATGTTACAAACAACCATTGGAATTGGTACCATTTGTACAAAAATAAAATACAGTATGCAAAATATATGTGCAAAAGGTGTTGATGAATTAAAGTGTTTGTTCACCAATGCCAGAAGTCAGCCAAGCAAAATAGGTGAGTTGTAAGCTTTGATGCATGAAGAGAACTATGATTTAATTGGTATTGCTGAATCTTGGCTTCATTCTTTCCATGACTGGGCCATTAATATTCCTGGCTATATTCTCTAGAGATGAGCGAATCGAACCAGGCGAAGTGGAATTTGTTTCGAATTTCAGGAAAAATTTGATTCGCGGCGAATCCGAATATTAGCATACTTCGGGTGCGCGAATCGGATTTTTCCCGATCAGCCGGCAAAAGTGTCCCTGCAGAGAGCTCCGCTATTTCTGACAGTTCTCTGACAGTTCCTTCACATGTACAGCGGTTGAAACATTGTATCTATTTGTTTCCATTTAGGATACAGATGTTTTTATTCGGAAACAGATACAATGTTTCAACCGCTGTAAATGTGAAGGAACTGTCAGAGAACTGTCAGAAATAGCGGAGCTCTCTGCAGATACACTTTTTGCTGTACTGGAATACTTCTTCTTCTCATTCTTCTTTTCATTCTTCTCATTCTTCTTTTCATTCTTCTTTTCATTCTTCTTTTCATTCTTCTTTTCATTCTTCTTCTTCTTTTCATTCTTCTCATTCTTCTTTTCTTCTTCATGAAAAGAAGAATGAAAAGAAGAATGAGAAGAATGAAAAGAAGAATGAAAAGAAGGAGAAGAATGAGAAGAATGAAAAGAAGAATGAGAAGAAGAATGAAAAGAAGAATGAGAAGAAGAATGAGAAGAATGAAAAGAAGAATGAAAAGAAGAATGAAAAGAAGAAGAAGAAGAATGAAAAGAAGAAGAATGAAAAGAAGAATGAAAAGAAGAATGAAAAGAAGAATGAGAAGAATGAAAAGAAGAATGAAAAGAAGAATGAGAAGAAGAATGAAAAGATTAATGAGAAGAAGAATGAGAAGAATGAAAAGAAGAAGAAGAAGAATGAAAAGAAGAATGAAAAGAAGAAGAGGAAGAATCTTTTCATTCTTCTCATTCTTCTTTTCATTCTTCTTTTCATTCTTCTTCTTCTTTTCATTCTTCTTTTCATTCTTCTTCTTCTTCTTTTCATTCTTCTTCTTCTTTTCATTCTTCTTTTCATTCTTCTTCTTCTTTTCATTCTTCTTCTTTTCATTCTTCTTCTTTTCATTCTTCTTTTCATTCTTCTTCTCATTCTTCTTTTCATTCTTCTTTTCATTCTTCTTCTCATTCTTCTTCTCATTCTTCTTCTTTTCATTCTTCTTTTCATTCTTCTTCTTTTAATTCTTCTCATTCTTCTTTTCATTCTTCTTTTCTTCTTCATGTAAAGAAGAATGAGAAGAAGAATGAAAAGAAGAATGAAAAGAAGAAGAAGAATGAAAGGAAGAATGAAAGGAAGAATGAGAAGAATGAAAAGAAGACTGAAAAGAAGAATGAGAAGAATGAAAAGAAGAATGAAAAGAAGAAGAATGAAAATAAGAATGAGAAGAAGAATGAGAAGAATGAAAAGAAGAAGAATGAAAAGAAGAATGAGAAGAAGAATGAAAAGAAGAATGAGAAGAATGAAAAGAAGAATGAAAAGAAGAAGAAGAATGAGAAGAAGAATGAAAAGAAGAATGAGAAGAATGAAAAGAAGAATAAGAAGAATGAAAAGAAGAATGAAAAGAAGAAGAAGAAGAATGAAAAGAAGAAGAATGAAAAGAATAATGAAAAGAAGAAGAAGAATCTTTTCATTCTTCTCATTCTTCTTTTCATTCTTCTTTTCATTCTTCTTCTTCTTTTCATTCTTCTTTTCATTCTTCTTCTTCTTCTTTTCATTCTTCTTCTTTTCATTCTTCTTTTCATTCTTCTTCTTCTTTTCATTCTTCTTCTTCTTCTTTTCATTCTTCTTCTTCTTCTTTTCATGCTTCTTTTCATTCTTCTTTTCATTCTTCTTTTCATTCTTCTTCTCATTCTTCTTTTCATTCTTCTTCTCATTCTTCTTTTCATTCTTCTTCTTCTTTTCATCTTTTCATTCTTCTCATTCTTCTTTTCTTCTTCATGAAAAGAAGAATGAGAAGAAGAATGAGAAGAAGAATGAAAAGAAGAATGAAAAGAAGAAGAAGAATGAGAAGAAGAATGAAAAGAAGAATGAGAAGAAGAATGAAAAGAAGAATGAAAAGAAGAAGAATGAAAAGAAGAAGAAGAAGAATGAAAAGAAGAATGAAAAGAAGAATGAGAAGAAGAATGAAAAGAAGAATGAAAAGAAGAATGAGAAGAATGAAAAGAAGAATGAAAAGAAGAAGAAGAATGAGAAGAAGAATGAAAAGAAGAATGAGAAGAAGAATGAGAAGAATGAAAAGAAGAATGAAAAGAAGAAGAAGAAAAAGAATGAAAAGAAGAAGAATGAAAAGAAGAAGAATGAAAAGAAGAATGAAAAGAAGAATGAAAAGAAGAAGAAGAAGAATCTTTTCATTCTTCTCATTCTTCTTTTCATTCTTCTTTTCATTCTTCTTCTTCTTTTCATTCTTCTTTTCATTCTTCTTCTTCTTCTTTTCATTCTTCTTCTTTTCATTCTTCTTTTCATTCTTCTTCTTCTTTTCATTCTTCTTCTCCTTCTTTTCATTCTTCTTCTTCTTCTTTTCATTCTTCTTTTCATTCTTCTTTTCATTCTTCTTTTCATTCTTCTTCTCATTCTTCTTTTCATTCTTCTTTTCATTCTTCTTTTCATTCTTCTTCTTCTTTTCATCTTTTCATTCTTCTCATTCTTCTTTTCTTCTTCATGAAAAGAAGAATGAGAAGAAGAATGAGAAGAAGAATGAGAAGAAGAATGAAAAGAAGAATGAGAAGAATGAAAAGAAGAATGAAAAGAAGAAGAAGAATGAGAAGAAGAATGAAAAGAAGAATGAAAAGAAGAAGAATGAAAAGAAGAAGAAGAAGAATGAAAAGAAGAATGAAAAGAAGAATGAGAAGAAGAATGAAAAGAAGAATGAAAAGAAGAATGAGAAGAATGAAAAGAAGAATGAAAAGAAGAAGAAGAATGAGAAGAAGAATGAAAAGAAGAATGAGAAGAAGAATGAGAAGAATGAAAAGAAGAATGAAAAGAAGAAGAAGAAAAAGAATGAAAAGAAGAAGAATGAAAAGAAGAAGAATGAAAAGAAGAATGAAAAGAAGAATGAAAAGAAGAAGAAGAAGAATCTTTTCATTCTTCTCATTCTTCTTTTCATTCTTCTTCTTTTCATTCTTCTTTTCATTCTTCTTCTTCTTCTTTTCATTCTTCTTCTTCTTCTGAGGATGAGGATGAAGAAGAAGAAGAAGAAGTAGGATGAAAATAAGAAGAATTCCAAGCCGGCAAAAAGTGTATCTGCAGAGCTCTGCTAAGTGTATCTGCAGAGCTCCGCTATTTCTGACAGTTCTCTGACATTCACATTTTACAGTGGTTGAAACATTGTATCTATTTGTTTCCATTTATGGAAACAAATAGATACAATGTTTCAACCGCTGTAAATGTGAATGTCAGAGAACTGTCAGAAATAGCGGAGCTCTGCAGATACACTTAGCAGAGCTCTGCAGATACACTTTTTGCCGGCTTGGAATTCTTCTTATTTTCATCCTACTTCTTCTTCTTCTTCTTCTTCTTCTTCATCCTCATCCTCATCCTCAGAAGAAGAAGAGGATGAGGATGAGGATGAAGAAGAAGAAGAAGAAGTAGGATGAAAATAAGAAGAATTCCAAGCCGGGAAAAAGTGTATCTGTCAGAAATAGAGGAGCTCTGCAGATACACTTTTTGCCGGCTTGGAATTCTTCTTATTTTCATCCTTCTTCTTCTTCTTCTTCTTCATCCTCATCCTCATCCTCTTCTTCTTCTTCTGAGGATGAGGATGAAGAAGAAGAAGAAGAAGTAGGATGAAAATAAGAAGAATTCCAAGCCGGCAAAAAGTGTATCTGCAGAGCTCCGCTAAGTGTATCTGCAGAGCTCCGCTATTTCTGACAGTTCTCTGACATTCACATTTACAGCGGTTGAAACATTGTATCTATTTGTTTCCATTTATGGAAACAAATAGATACAATGTTTCAACCGCTGTAAATGTGAATGTCAGAGAACTGTCAGAAATAGAGGAGCTCTGCAGATACATTTTTTGCCGGCTTGGAATTCTTCTTATTTTCATCCTACTTCTTCTTCTTCTTCTTCTTCATCCTCATCCTCTTCTTCTTCTTCTGAGGATGAGGATGAAGAAGCAGAAGAAGAAGTAGGATGAAAATAAGAAGAATTCCAAGCCAGCAAAAAGTGTATCTGCAGAGCTCCGCTAAGTGTATCTGCAGAGCTCCGCTAAGAAATAGCGGAGCTCTGCAGATACACTTTTTGCCGGCTTGGAATTCTCCTTCTTCTCATCCTTCTTCTTCTTCTCATCCTTCTCCTTCTTCTCATCCTTCTCCTTCTTCTCATCCTTCTCCTTCTTCTCATCCTTCTTCTTCTTCTCATCCTTCTGCTTCTTCTTCTCATCCTTCTCCTTCTTCTCATCCTTCTCCTTCTTCTCATCCTTCTTCTTCTTCTCATCCTCTTCTTCTTCTCATCCTTCTTCTTCTTCTCATCCTTCTTCTTCTTCTCATCCTTCTTCTTCTTCTCATCCTTCTTCTTCTTCTCATCCTTCTCCTTCTTCTCATCCTTCTTCTCATCCTTCTCCTTCTTCTCATCCTTCTTCTCATCCTTCTCCTTCTTCTCATCCTTCTCCTTCTCCTTCTTCTCATCCTTCTCCTTCTCCTTCTTCTCATCCTTCTCCTTCTCCTTCTTCTCATCCTTCTCCTTCTCCTTCTTCTCATCCTTCTCCTTCTTCTCATCCTTCTCCTTCTCCTTCTTCTCATCCTTCTCCTTCTTCTCATCCTTCTCCTTCTTCTCATCCTTCTCCTTCTCCTCCTTCTCATCCTTCTCCTTCTCCTTCCTCATCTCCAAGGGCATTTAAATTAAAGGTACAGTGTTCTGCACTAATATAAAGGCTCTCTGAAGCCTAGAAACCCTTTTTATAAGTTAAATTCGCAGCGAATAAATTCGCATCGAATCGAATTTCTTCCTCAAATTCGGCGAATTAGCCGAATCGAATTTTTGAATATTTCGCTCATCTCTAATATTCTCTTTCAGAGAGACATGGTAAAAAAGGAAAGGTAGTGGTGTCTGTCTCTATGTGGGAAGTGATCTCAGAGCGAGTGTGAAATATATTTGTTACGTGACTGCACAATTGTCATTCAAAGTGCGCAGCGCTAAAGCTGTAAATTGGCCTGGGCAGGAAGGGGGTAAAAGTGCCCAGTAGGCAAGTGGTTAATAAAGTACTTGACAAGAAAAAAAAGCTCCACTTCCTATTGAGAAACCCTCGCCTAATGTAACCAGGGGTGAAGGCTAGGACACTAGTCTGGTGGGATGTTGAGCTTTATTGGGCAGTCACTGACTCTATGCATGATTGTGAGTGCAGCCTGAGTAAAAATAATAATGGTTCTTCACCCTGGTTACATTAACCACTTGCCTACCCTTATACCCCCTTCTTTACCAGGCCAATTTTCAGCTTTCTGCGCTGTCGCACTTTGACAATTGCGCGGTCATGCAAGATTGTACCCAAATGAAATTTTTATCATTTTTTTCTCACAAATAGAGCTTTCTTTTGGTGGTATTTAATCATCACCGGGCACTTTACTTTTTGCGCTATAAACAAAAAAATTGCAAAAAAGTTGAAAAAAAAGTTTCTTTGTTTCTATTATAAAATTTTGCAACCAGATAATTTTTCTCCTTCACTGATGTGTGTTGATGAGGCAGCAATGATAGGCAGCACTAATGAGGTGTCACGGATAGACAGCACTGATAGGTGGCACTGACTGGCGCAACCGCTGGGCACTGACTGGCGCAACCGCTGGGCACTGACTGGCAGCACTGGGCACTGGTGGGCGGCACTGCTGGGCACAGGTGGGCGGAACTGGTGGGTGGCACTGCTGGGCACCGATCATCAGAGCACTGATCATCAGTGCCCTGATGATCAGTGCCGATCCCTGCTATGACAAATGCCGGTTCTCGGCAGTACTTTCCTCACGCTGTCAGAGCATGAGGAAAAGTACAGCCGAGAACCGACAATTGCATTTCCCGGTGATCAGCGTGTCATTGGACACGGCTGATCACGTGGTAAAAGGCAGCTGTGATTGGCCTTTTACCACGTCACGTGATCAGCTGTACCCCCGGGGGCGCACAGGAGAGCGCGTTCTGTGAGGACGTCATATGACGCCCTCCCAGAACTGGCCGGCCGCAGTGTAGCTGTCATTTGGCTATCTGCGGTTGGCAAGTAGTTAAGTGAGAAATTCTCACCCAGCACTTTGATAGGCTGTCTATTATTGGATATATATGCAGGTCATGGACAGGAGTGACATCTGTCTAGCATAGTATGTTTTTTGAAGGTCAAGATGCACATGTACATATACCTCAACTCTCTGAAAATAGTGAATTATACATACTGTGAAAGGTGTGGACATTCATAGGGGGATGCATGCCACACCCATTATGCTTTAATAGAACTATTGATGCCCTGGGTGCAGCATTATAATTTAAACAAAAATCTTCTAAGTATGCAAAATAAACCCTGTAATAATAGTAGTAACTATAAACATGCACAAATGAAGGCAGATTGGCTGTCTCAAAAGCCAATCTATATTATTTTGCTTCTCAGCTGCAACATATGGATGGTTTGTTCTTGCTGGAAGCCATGGGGATAAATCTTGAAGCAGGGTAAGTTGATTCATCACCCATCTTACCTACCCTGAAAATGCAGAAGCAATGCACTATACCAGGGGTCCTCAAAATATGGCCCGCGGCCCGCCGAGGCCATTTATCCGGCCCGCCGGCAGGGGCTGGCTGCAGTAGCACCTAGGCTGGAGCAGGAGTCAGCAAGTTACTTGTCATTGGTGTCAGTGGGAGGAATAGTGCCCCATCATTGGTGTCACTGATACTAATGATGGGGCACTATTCCTCCACTGACAACAATGATGGGGCACTATTCCTCTCCCCCACTGACTCCAATGATGGGGCACTATTCCACCCCCCACTGACACCAATGGTGGGGCACTATTCCACCCCCCACTGACACCAATGATGGGGCACTATTCCACCCCCCACTGACACCAATGATGGGGCACTATTCCACCCCCCACTGACACCAATGATGGGGCACTATTCCACCCCCCACTGACACCAACGATGGGACACTATTGCTTCCCCCACTGACACCAACTATGGAACACTATTCCTCCCACTGACACAATGACGTACTATTCCTCCCACTGACACCAAAGATGGGGCACTATTCTTCCCACTGACACCAATGATGGGACACTATTCCTCCCACTGACACCAATTATGGGGCACTATCCCCCCCCACTGACACCAATGACGTACTATTCCTCCCACTGACACCAGTGACGGAGCACTATTCCCCCCCACTGACACCAATGACATACTATTCCTCCCACTGACACCAATGATGGGGCACTATTTCTCCCACTGACACCAATGTTGGGACACTATCCCCTTCCCCCACTGACACCAATGACGGGGCACTATCCCCCCCCCCCACACTGACACCAATAATGGGGCACTATTCCTCCCCCCACTGACACCAATAACGGGGCACGATTCTTCCCCCCACTGACACCAATGACGGGGCACGATTCTTCCCCCCACTGACACCAATGACGGGGCACGATTCTTCCCCCCACTGACACCAATGACGGGGCACGATTCTTCCCCCCACTGACACCAATGACGGGGCACGATTCTTCCCCCCACTGACACCAATGACGGGGCACGATTCTTCCCCCCACTGACACCAATGACGGGGCACGATTCTTCCCCCCACTGACACCAATGACGGGGCACGATTCTTCCCCCCACTGACACCAATGACGGGGCACGATTCTTCCCCCCACTGACACCAATGACGGGGCACGATTCTTCCCCCCACTGACACCAATGACGGGGCACGATTCTTCCCCCCACTGACACCAATGACGGGGCACGATTCTTCCCACTGACACCAATGATGGGGCACGTTTCTTCCCACTAACACCAATGATGGGGCACGTTTCTTCCCACTGACACCAATGATGGGGCACGTTTCTTCCACTGACACCAATGATGGGGCACGATTCTTCCCACTGACACTAATGAAGGGGCACTATTCCTCCCACTGACACCAATGATGGGCCACTATTTTGCTCCATAAGACACACTTTGGGGGAAATGTCTGTGCGTCTTATGGAACGGCCGGCCCAGTATTCCCGCCGCCGTTGTATGTCCGCAGTCTCTGGTCATCTCCTGTACTGTGTCCGCATTTGTTCATAGTTTTTTTTTAAGACTATAGTCCGGCCCTCCAATGGTCTGAGGGACAGTGAACTGGCCCCCTGTTTAAAAAGTTTGAGGACCCCTGCACTATACTGTTACACTTACTTTTCTATCATTTCTCCTCCCCACCTTTCAGGACAGCACCCTTGAGAGACCTCGGCTCCTCCCTACCTGAGGAAACACCACCTCCAACCAGATTAAAGTGCAGCCTCACCACACAGACCTCACTAATGGTGTTTCCTCTAATGAGGAGACACGGTCTTGGAAGCCCTCCCAGGGTGGCCAGGGGGCTGCATTGTCCCTGAGAGATGGAGGGTTGGACCAGATGTGGTCTGTCTGCTGTGCCCCCACCAAGATGCAAAGGGAGGGACCCGGTCAGCCTACTTGGTGCAGGGGTGTCCCTTACCCTCTGTTCTCAGGCCTGGCCCCCACCTGGGGAGGAGAATGAAGCTGGGTGTCCACATTTCGCTCATCCAAGGGGACCCAGAGGAGAGGTACCGCTGCTCCACATATGTGCTGGCAGTGGAGCTCTGTGAAATGTGGACCAGAGTTAGGCAGATGCGGGGGGTTGCATCCTGCAGAGGCAGGACATGCAGACTTCAGAGTGGACCACATCCGGAGCAGAGGCACTGGGACCAGGTGACACCAGCACCAGCTAGTCTCAGGTGGGTGGCTCAGAGGAGCCTCTTCCCCTACCTGTTTGGCCCCTAGTTCCAGGGGGTGTCCTCAGTCCTCCTGGTGGTTGGAGTGACAAGGGTAGGGGGTGGGGGTCTCAGCTTGGGAGATTCCCATGCCCTGCCAGGTGCTGTAAGGAAGAGGGGCAGGTTAACTATGGAATAGGAAGCATGTTTTTGTGTGTTCTGCTTTCATATGAAAGCCAGGGAGAAACCTAAGCCACACCATGGGGCTGAAAAGAAGTGCCCCTCATGCAGGGTGACTCTCAAAGACTCCTGGATGAAGGTGCTGTGTGGGTCTTGCATAGAGGGCCTTATTAGGGAGGAAGCTTCTTCCATGGGGACCTGGTTAAGTCAGTTAGGAAGCGGACGGCTACTTTTGATTCCTTTAGGTCCTTTATGAAGTATTTATCTCCAACACAGAGCTCCCTCCCTCTCCCCAAAGAGACCAAGGCAGCAGCCATTCAGGTTTCCCCTGTGACCAGTAGGGAGGTGGTGGGTCTGTGGGCTAAGTTGGTTGTGGAGGATCCACCCCTGGACTCAGATTCCCAAGCAGACTCTGAAGGGAAGGGTCCCTCTAGCAAGTCTAGAGGCACCTCTAGATATAAGTTGTCTCTGGAGGAGGTTGATGACTTACTGGGAGACATTTATGCCACCTTAGAGATTAAGAAGGATAGAAAGCTCCTCACATTGCACGATCAGATGTATCAGGGTATGGGGGAATAGAAGCATAGAGTCTTTCCAGTCCAAGAGGTTCTAGTAGAATAAAGGAGTTGCAGGACCCAGAGAGAAAGAAGTTCTTTGCTAAATTTCTCAAATGCAGGTTCCCTTTTGATGAGTATGCATGCGCAGTTTGATGCGGCTTTCTCCCAGGTAGCCAGGAAGATGGACTTGTCTGACACCATGGACAGAAGGGCGGATTCCATTCTAAAGAAGACCTGGGATTTCACACTATCAAACCTAAAGCCTGCCATGGACACTACAGTGGTAGCTTGGCACATGGAATACTGGCTCACACAACTATAGGCCCATATTATTGCAGGGTCCCTGAAGGATAAGATACTAGCCTCTTTCCAGACCTTACTACAGGGGGTTGGTTATATTGCAGACACCTCAGCAGAGTCAGTGAGGATGACGGTGAGGTCAGTGGCCCTGACTAACTTGGCTCGCAGAGCCCTGTGGCTTGAGACATGGCAGGGGGACAGTGACTACAAGGTTAAGCTTTGTGGCATTCTGTTCACAAGGGATCTTCTTTTTGAGCCCAGTCTTGAAACAGTGTTGGACCACACCACGGAGAAGGAAATGGTCTATCCTCTTAAGAAAGCTCCAGGCACAGGGGATAAAGAAATTGCACCCCCAGAAGTGGGTATAGGCCAGAGGAGCAGAAGAGACCCTGGGAGCAAAAGAGGAGGAACAATTTTCTGTCCTGAGCAGCCCCAAAAAACTTTATCACAGTGTTCCCCCGGAGGGAAGAAGATTGGGGTTCTTCCTCCCACAGTGGGAACTGGTGTCCTCCAGTCCCTTTATCTTAGGTATAGTGAGGAGGAGGTATGGCCTAGAATTTTGGAGACCGCCACCACAGAGGCTGTTAGTGATGGAACTCTCAAAATGTGCAAAGAGGGCATCAGCCTTGCTCTCTTCTTTGCACGAATCGGAGGAGCAGAGGGTCATCATCAGGGTCCCCTCCACACAGATCTGCGAGGGCTTTTATTCCCACATCTTTGTGATCAGAAAGCCCTCAAGGAAGTACAGGCTCATTCTGAACTTAAGACACTTGAATAAGACCATAAAATTCAAGAGGTTCCGTATGGATTCCATATTTTCATTCAGGTCCCTTCTTCCTGCCAACTGCCTTCTGGCCTCTATAGACCTAAGGGACACCTACTTACACGTCCCAATTGCGCAGCCCTTTTAAAAATTCCTCAGGTAGGCAGTGCAGGGCTCCAAAAGATTCTGAAGTTAGACAGGGGAATCAGGCAACTGCTAGGGAATCAGGCTGTATCCCTAAGAGAGTCCATGTTGTTATTAGGCATACTACCCTCATACATTCAGGCGGTGCAGTAGGCAGGGCTGAATTTTCAGTCCCTCCAGTTGTTCATTCTGGACATCTGGGATTGCTGGCAGAAGTCTATGGACTCCTTGGTACAGGCACTCCCCTCGGTGAAGCTCAAGGGCTGTTATGGGTCCTCCCATCTCCAGAAAAGTTACAACAGACGCGAGTGCCAGAGGTTGGGCATCGCACCTAGAGGGGTCCATGACACAAGGTCCCTGGCTACCAGAAGAGGGGGGCAGATCCTCAGACAACACTTGCGGGTGCTCTCGGACAATTCCTTCATCATGGCATACGTCAACAGACAGGAAGGGACATGAAGCAAAACTCTCTGGTCCCTTGCCTTGGATCTACTCACCTGGGCCGAGGCCAATGTAGCCTCCCTTTTTTCTGTCCACGTGAATGGGGATTTGAACCCAGTGGTAGACTTTCTCAGCAGAAGGCAGCTGAGAGAATCAGAGTGGGTGCTCAGTTAGGAGATTTACCAGACAATTATAGGGAAGTGGGGGGTCTCCGTCCATACACCTTTTCACGTCGGGCCAGAATGCCAAGGTCCCGGTTTTCTTCCCCTTAAACTGTTGGAATAGAGCATTGGTGTTCGATGCACTAACACAACGGTGGGACTTTCTTCTGTGTTACGCCTTCCCCCCAGTGTCCTTGTTGCCGGTGGTTCTGAGGAAATTCAGGTCTGAGTGAACTTCCCTGATCCTGATAGCCCTGCAACTTGCCCAGGTGGGCTTGGTTTTAGGCCCTGTCTTCTTACCCTCCTTGAATGTTGCCGTGCCAAGAGGACCTTCTTTCACAAGGTCTGGTCCTTTGTCTCCTGGTAGGCAGGTGGAATCTAGTGGCCTGGTTTATGAAGAACAGCTTCTGAGTAGGAAAGCATTTTCTGCTAGGAAAGTATCCACCCTCTTAAAATAGTAGAAAGGAAGAAACCCATTCAACCTATCTTAAGGTCTGGAAACGTTTTAATAGATGGTGTGCCCAGACTTCCTCAGAAGTGTAACGTTTAATTTCAGTCCTGGAATTCCTGCAGGCTGGGGCAGACAAGGGGCTAGCGGTCAGTATGCTCAAATGTCAGGTATCTGCTCTTAGCGTATTTCTTGAGGCACCCTTAACCAGGGATGAGCTCATGGTGAGGTTTTTTGGTCCTTGACCAGAAAAAAGCCAGTAAGGCAGAGGCCTTTTAAGAAGTGGGACCTGACGACCCCCCCGTTTGAGCCTTTGAATTCAGGTTCCCTAAAAATTCTGACCCTCAAGACAGTATTGTTGACAGTTGGAAGCCCTATCAATCAGGGCCCCCTTCCTCCAGATTTTTGCAGATAGGGTAACATTTAGGACAGACCCTGCCTTCTTACCCAAGATAGCCTTGAGATTTCATTGAGGCCAAGAAATGACTTTGTCATTTTGTTCTAACCCTTCGTGTGACCAAGAAAGGAAATTTCACACGTTAGATGTTAAAAGATGTATTCTTCTTTATTTAGATAGTGCTAAAGAGATCAGGAAGTCAGATTTCCTTTTTGTATAATTTTCAGGAGTAAGAAAGGGCTGTAAAACTTCTAGGTGCACCTTGACTAGGTGGCTGAGACTGGCAATTTAGACAGGCATATCTAGCCGAGGGTCTAGAAGTCCCTGAAGCAATTTTGGCTCACTGCACCCAGGCTATGACAGTCACGTAAGCCAAGCTGGCTGGTGCAACTTCAGGACAGATATGTAAGGCAGCTACCTGGTTCAATTACAACACCTTTGTTAAGCATTACAGGCTTGACCTGGTCTCAGTAAAGGAGCGGGACTTTGTACGCAAGGTCTTGCAAGAGGTGGTCCCACTCTAGGGGTAAGTGCTCAATTATCCCCTAAGGGTGCAGTCCTGAAAGATTGGGAGGCTAAAAAGCAAAGTTACACTTACAGTAATGCCTTTTCCAGGAGACTTTTAGGACAGTGCCAGTTACCCACCCTTTTATAGGTTTTTTGTGCTGGTTACATGGTGCAGTTCGTTTTTTGTCTACCAAGGTGACCGGAGGTGCTAAGTCACGAACTGAGGTCTGTGTGGGGAGGCCGCACTTTAATCTGGGGGGAGGAGCTGAGGTCTCAAGGGTGCTGTTCTGAAAGATTCTTGAAAAAGGCGTTATTGTAAGTGTAACTGTTTTTTTATAAAGCTTAAGAAATTTCAGGGTTTCAGATCTTGGAATGAAATTGGTGTATCTTATATTTGTAATCTATATAAGAATGGGGCTTTAAAACATTTTTAAATCCTACATGAGCCTTATGGGATGCCATAACAGAAATGTTTCCAAAAATTGCAATAACCGCATACTCTGCAGGCGCAATCCAAAATAATTACATGATATATGTCAACACCCCCTAATTAATACATGTTATTACTGTGGAATCCAAGCAAGATCTTATTAACAATGTTTACAAAATGATTTTACTTAAAAATGAGTGATTCCATTCCATGTGGGAAAGGCTAGGAAATGGACATGGGTCTGCTTACAGATGCAGGTAATCCATAGCAGTAGTGTCCCCTCTGTTAGCAGTTCTGTATATAGCCTTACAAAACAGACAGTGCACATTTCACATGTGCTTTTCTGCTTCACTGCAAGAAGTAAACGGGAAACTTTATTCAGAGAAAATACATAGAGATCCCCATAAATGCAGATATGCATTTATAAACATTGCCATCTACTGATTGAAGAATTTATCTCTACTGAATACTGATGTAGTTGTTGCACAAAATACATGAACACTGGTTCCCCCTCTACAACTGCTCCCTATATTAGTGCCATTTCAGATCTCTTTTTTTTTTAAATCTGTTTCTCATGGGTTGGAAGCCCCTGCATCTCGTCCCATGAATCTGGCTCTGGTTTTAATGCTATGTGAGCAACATAGGATGTTTGGCTGGGATGCCTTTATAGCTTCTAGTGGATTTCCTGATTGAAGCCTCTTGTGGCCTAGTTTCTTCTTTTACAGAATATGGATTGTCTGCGTTAATTCCTATTTCTGTGTCACTTTGTTGCTTATCTTCATGTGACACTCCTGAATCAACACAAAATGCCTGCAAAGATAAGCTGCAAAGATAATTGAAAAACATATTCATTATCTGAAGAAAAATCACTTTCTTCCTTCAAACTTTTGGCCTTTTGTAGTTTAGTTTGCTTTTGCATTCTAGATTTTCAGATTCTGCAACCGGCTTTTAAATGGCCTTGTTTCTTGCACACAAAGCATTCACATGTTTCCTGTTGCATGTTACTGTTTTTATTCCTATTTTTATTTTTTAAAGTAGACTTTACGGCATAAGCACCATTACTATTAATGCTTTCTGTTATACACTTATATTTTATCTTCTGGACATGCATAAAGTGCTGAGACAAGCATTTCATAACTTACTGGTTAACATTAAGTAATAGTGCTGCAATGTGAAAATCTTCTATTTCTTCTCCTATACCTCTCAAGCGTTCAATCTTCTGTAAACCTGCATATCCTGGATTTTCATCAGCTTGGTTTGGTATAGCTTTCTAATCAAATACAGTTTATTGCTGAGATTATCTCTTTCATGCAACTTTTGTAATCCTTCCTACATTTCTTTAGCAGTTTCACACTTACATACATGTATGATTTGATCATCCTCTATGCTAAGAGAAATTGTGCCCTGAGCTTTCTGATCTTTCTCTATAAACTCATCTGAAGGGTGTTCTGGCCTGACTTCATTTATACATTTCCACATGCCTAATCTTATTAGCAGCATTTTCATCTTAAACTTCCAAGACTGGTAGTTCTGGTTTGTCAGATTTGCAAATGAAAGCTTTGTTGCAGCTATGTTGCTGTCATTTTTTATTTCCGATTCTATTGCAGTCTTCTTTCTGTTGCTGTATCTTGCACTTATTCACTGTAGCTAGCTATGACTGGGCTCATAACCTGTTAGAAAATTTGCATATCACCATACAGAACACAGTGTACAGTCCACATGTTCTTTTCTGCTTCACTGCAAGCAGAAAACAGGGAACGTTCTAAAGAAAAGACAGTGTTACCATAGATGCAACTACAAACTTATAAACACTGCCATCTACTGGTTAAAGAATATGTCTCTGCCGAATTTTTATGTACCGTATTTTTCACTCCATAAGATACACCTGACCATAAGACGCACCTAGGTTTCAGAGGAGGAAAAAAATATTCTGAACCAATGGACTGCAGACATACTACAGGAGATGACCAGACACTGCGCACATACTACAGGAGATGACCAGAGACTGCGCACATACTACAGGAGATGACCAGAGACTGCGCACATACTACAGGAGATGACCAGAGACTGCAGACCTTTAGGGAGAAGGAGGGGAGCGGGTACCCGAATTTGACAGGTACCCGCTCCCACTTCCACAGAGTTGTCCTCCCTCCCCATCTTCTGAGACATGTGACAGGTCCTTATGGGACTGCTGGACCATTCACAAAGGGCAGCACTTCTCATGCATGTGCAGTGGGCACCCAGCTGTGAAGCTGCGAGCTGTCACAGCCGGGTGCCCACACTAAAGATGCCGGCGCCAGGGAGAGAAGACAGTGAGGACACCGCTGGAGCGAAGAACAGGTAGGACCGAGGAGCAGGTTCTGCTGCACAGAAGAGACGAGCGGCCGGTCCAGTATTCTAACACAGCGGCGGTGGGAATACCAGACCAGCAGCTCCATATTCACTCCATAAGATGCACAGACATTTTCCCCCATTTTTTTTGGGGGGAAAAAAAAGCGCGTCTTATGGAGCGAAAAATACAGTAGTTACACAAAATACATGAAAATTGCATTCCAACACCCCCACATATAAATGATTGATGATGGCAACCCACACATCTGCTTACTAATGACAACCTATGAACATTATTTTCCAGCATCCGCTGGTAATTACAGATTTGGAGGATTTCTTTATTCTGGCTTAAATGCGGGTTTGATGGTCAAATACCTCATTGAGCAACACTTATTTAGGCATATCTTTGGTTAAAAATGTAGCTGTATTTAGCTGCATCACTCCTACTTGAAAAAGGGATCCTGAAAGGTCCCATAAGGTTGGCCTGAAATGCCTATTACCGGTACTTTATGTGAATAAAGGACAATATTTTCATTACCACAGTGTGCTAGTGAAGATCCTTATATTTGTATCATGTAGGATGCTGTAATGACTTGGTGGCACCATTCACCAAGTCACTATAGCATGATATACGAATTGTGGGTGAGCCTGTAAGGATTGCAACAGATACAATACAACAACTTCTCTGTGCTTAAAGATGCAGAATGGACTGAGGACTCAGCTCTTTATCTTCATCCCACTCCCCTTCATCTATCCATCTATATCTCTCCAGTACTTTCATTAAATGGGTTAGAAACATATTAAGACATTGACACATTGTTTTCACTGTTCTAATTATTGCTGTACATTACCCAGCAGGGTCTAGAAATATAATGTAATTTCAGATTGCCCTCTGTAGCACTAAAGGGATTTAAAAAAATCTCCCAGTGAAATATACAGTACCATCAGATATGCTGATCTTTCTTAGAAATTTTATATGCTTGATGCACAAAGATATGCCCTTGAAGTGTTATCTTTATTTACAGCAGTTAATGTTTTATGTTAAACATTTTTTATCCTTTAAATGTTAAAATATAGACTAAGAGAGAATGTTAAATAACATACATCCTCAGGCTACTTACTGTATAAAACTGATTTATCCGAAAGAAAAATATTTAATGATGACTTGAACTGTTTTCTAAATGTTTTTCTCTGCATGTCAACATATTTTGTTCACGCTATAGCTAAAGGATCCTAACAATTATTATGATTCTTAGTAAATACAAAATGATATAACATAAATTTAATAACTTTTTTTCTCATATGTTACACCATCATGGTGGCAGCCATTACTGAACTTGTGGCCTACTCCAAACCACACAAAAGAAAGCTTTGCAGTGCAGCATTATCATAAAATAAATTACAGAGAGAAGTTCCAACTTTTGGTACAAGTTCCTTAATGGTTGCAGTGGGGCATACTTTTCATACCTTTTCATATGAGGTGATTAGCTTTCATTGTATAGGTCCCTTTTAGGTGTTTTTCTAATGCCCTTTATGTATGTTTTTGGTGTTTTCACATCTGCAAATTTTTATCATGTATTATGTAAAGTACGAAACGTTTCTATAGGACTGATGTGCTAAAATGCATAAACATTTTAGCAGAATGCCAATGCAGCAGTGAATCAACGTAACATAAAAATCCTCCAAATTAAATTAATATTCAAAATGACACCTGAAACAAAAGCTTTCCTAGTCTATCCCTTTGCAATTTTCCAGTTTCCTTATGCTTTCCCTGCAAGAGTTTTCAATTCACTGACACTATGGCAGCTTTGTGTCTCCCCTTTTTTAGTAGTGAGGGGCTGGTTTAATAAAAAACGCTCCTTTTATGGGCCATATTTCAATGGGCCATGCAGTGCATTCTAGTTGAAAAAAAAAATCTCTTAGGCAAATCTGCAGATACATTCACTGGGAATACAAATCTCAATCCCATAGAATTCACCTCAAATTTATGGTAGCAACAAATCTGAACCTCATCCCTAATTGCCAATAACCATAGTCATTTACATTTCAAAAGCTTTAGGGCCAGTTTACACCACAAAAAAAAAACACTCCAGATGCATTCTGGTTAAGTTTTTGTTTACAGTTCACATCACACTCCATTCTGGTGCAGTTTTGATGCAGTTTGCTATGTTCCAGTACAGTTCTGTGCAGGAAAAATGCAACATGTTCTACCTTTTTTTTTCTTCCCCGAAAACTGACTGGAACTGACTGCACTGGTGTGAACTAGGACCATTGGAATACATGGAACACACTGTGCATGCATTTTTGATGCAGAAAAGAAACCGCACTGGACTGCATCTAATGTAAACTAGCCCTTAGGGCTGAATCAGACAACCATGCATTGTGATGCTTGCATGTATGTTTTTGTGTGCTCTGGTACATAGACAGCCCATTCCAGCTGCCTTAACATAATGCATTTTAATAAGTAACATAAAGGGCATTCATGCAACACACAAGAACAGCAAAGTGCGACTGGACCCTTAGTGTTGTCATGTTAACCACATGCTGCCCAGCTACTGGTATAAATACGGCGGCAGGGCTGCGCGGCTGGGCAAATGCACGTTTTAAAATGTGCATTTTGTAAACAGGTAGGGGGCGTGTACGAGGCGCGCCGCCGCCCTACCTGTCCCACCGATCACAGCCGCGCATGTCAGTCGCCGGGTCACAGCCGGTCGTTACCGGCTATGTGCCGGCAATCGGCAGCAATCACTGACAGAGAGCACAGCTGCAGTAGCTGTGCTTTTTGTCAGTTCCCTGACAGCTCCAGGACAAGCTGATCGGGACAGAAGAGTTTCTCTCTCCCGATCAGCGGTGTTCCCTGCAGTACACACCCCCGCCCCCTAGTAAAACACTCCCCTCACACAGTTAATCCTTTCCCTGAAAAATGAACTTAACCCCTTCCTCCCCAGTGCCATTAGTACAGTGTCAGTTTTTTTTTTTTTTGCACTGATCACTGTAATGGTGTCACTGGGGATGTCAGTGACCCCAAGTCAGTACCCCCCAATGTCAGAATGTCCGCCGCAGTCCCGCCATAAATCGCTGATCGCCGCCATAAGTCGCTGATCGCCGCCATTATTAGTATAAAAAAAACCTAAACATCCCAGTATCTTTCCCGCCATTTGTAATTGCTATAACTTTCACGTAAACCAATTAATTTACACGCATTGGGTTTTTTTTTAGCAAAGACATGTCGCAGAATGCATTTTGACAGAAATTTATGACTAAATTTGATTTTTAAATTTTTTTTTACTGGACATGTTTTATAGCAAAAAATCCAAAATATTGTTTTTTTTCCTCAAAATTGTCAGCCTTATTTTTTATAGCGCAAAAAATAAAAGCCGCACAGGCGATCAAATACCGCTGAAAGAAAGCTCAATTTGTGGGAAAAAAAGGATGTAAATTTAATTTATGTACCGTATTGCATGACCACGCAATTGTCCATTAAACTAGCGCAGCGCTGTATAGCAAAAAAATGGCGTAAATTGCAGTATCTATACCATAGTTTGTAGACGCTATAACTTTCACACAAAGCAATCAATATACACTTACTGGGATTTTTTTTACCAAAAACTTGTAGCAGAATACATTTTGGCCTAAATTTATAACCAACTTTGAGTTTACTATATATTTTTTATAGCTGAAAGTAAAAAATATTGTTTTTCTTAATTTTTTATTTTTTTGTTTATAGCGTGAAAAATAAAAAGCGCACAGGTGATCAAATACCCCTGAAAGAAAGCTCTATTTGTGTTAAAAAAAGGACGTAAATTTTGTTTGGGTGCAGCATCGCATGACCGCGCAATTATCAGTTGAATTAGTGCAGCGCCGAGTAGCAAAAAGAGGCCTGGTCATTAAGGGGGGTAAATCCTCTGGAGGTCAAGTGGTTAAAAGAAAAAGTAAAAATGATAAAATTATATTAATAATAAATCAGTGGGTTATTCAGAATGCATGTTGAGTGCCTATGGTTACTATTACATGCTGAGCACTAGTTATAAAACAACATTATAATTTACAGGGCTGCACGATGAGGTTGCACAAAGTAAATAGGCAGGTAGTGAACATCAGTAAATGCTAGAGGTTCAGGAGGGCCCCACTCCTGGGAAATCATATTCAGCAACAGAGGCCCTCCAGGAATAAATGCGATGGGAAATAAATAGCTTTTAATAATATGAATTCTGTTCTAAACAAGTCGAAAGTGAATCTGGGTCAGCACTGAAAAGTGTGATACATTTTTAGAAAAAATGTAAATGTAGTAACTCTTTATGGCATTACATGATAAATTTCAAGAGCAGCTAAGGCTCCAGGGGGTTCTGCGTAATTTATAGTGGCCTGAATATAATAAATGATTGCCGTTAGCAAACAAACTGCTTTTTTATGTGATATGCAGTTGCTTTACTACTGTGTTGGTACAGGGCAGGTAGTAGCATATATGGGGGATTGATAAAAAAGAAATATTTTGTGCTGTAATTTGCCTCTAGTCTTATCGGACTATAAATCTGAAGCTGTCATTTAAAGATAACAGAGACACAGTGACCGTTATTAGCACTTAAATGAAATAGGTTCCATAGGCTTAGAAATGCACATGTTTAATGTTACTGGTCTATTTTTAGAAAGGCTGTCCTAATTGCTATAGTATCACTGCAGTTTGATTCATGTTCTTCAGTCATTTTTTTTTTATTATACTTATATTAGAATGGTGTCAGTAGAGCAGTGGATGGTGTCAGTAAGTGTTTAATATTTTAATTTTTTTACAATATTATACTACAGTAGTATCCCCTTGTGCATCAGTTTCCCCCATACATGAATGTCCCCCATTACATCAGTGTCCCCCTTACATCAATGCCCCCCCCTTACATCCATGTCCCCATCACATCAATGTCTTCCTTGCATCAGTGCCCCCCTTACATCAATGTCCCCCTTATTGCAGTGTCCCCTCTGGTTCAGAACCCCCCATTTCTTTAAAATCCCTAACATCAGTGTCCTCTCTTACATTAGTGCCCCCTTACACCAGTGTCTCCTATTACTTTAGAATCCCCCCTAACATCAGAGACCCTCCTATCATCAGAATCTACTTTTACATCAGAGTCCCACCTTACATCAGTGTCCCCCCTTATATTAATGTCCCACCTTACATTAGCATCCTCCTTTACATAGGTGTCCTTCCTCACATCAGTGCCCTCCCTTACTTTAAAACCCCAGCGTACATCAGTGCCTCCATTACATCAGATTCTCCCCTTACATTAGTGCCACCCTTTATATCAACATATTCTCTTGCATCAATTTCCCCTTACATCAGAATCTCAGTTTACAATAGGACCTTCCTTGCATCAGAGTCCCCCTTTTTATCAGTGTTGCCCCTCACAATAGTGTCTCCCTTGCATCAAAGCTCCCCTTACATCAGTGTCCCCTCTTACATCAGAGTCTCCCTTTCCATCAGTGTGTCCCCTTACATCAGAGTCCACCCTCACTTCAGTTCCCCTTTTATATAAATTTCCCCTCTTACGTTAATACCCCCTTATATCAGTGTTCCCCCTCACAATAGTGTATTCCTTGTGTCAGTCTTTCCTTACATCAGTGTGCCCCCGCCCATAAGAATACTCTTTCACTTCAGAGCCCCCCTTACTTCAGTTCCCCCCCTTACATCAGTGTCCCTCTTACTTCAGAGCCCCTCTTATATCAGTTCCCCCTTTATATCAATACCCCCTCTTATATAAATACCCCCATCTTACATCAGAATCCCCCCTTACATCACTACCCCTTTTATATCAATGTCTCTTCTTATATCACTTCCCCCTTACATCAATGTTGCCCCTTACAATAGTGCCTTCCTTGCATCAGAGTCCCATCTTACATCAGAGTCCCTCCTTACATCAGTGTGCCCTTCTTACATCAGAGTATCCCACCTTACATCAATTCCCGTCCCCTTTTTACCTCAGTGTGCCTCCCTCCCCCCTTACTTCGGTGTGCCCCCCTTACCTCAGTGTACCCCCTTTACAGCAATGTGCCCACTTACCTCAACCAGCATGGTTATAGCAGCACAACATGAGCTGGGAGGCATAGTGGGGTTGAATGTGAAAGCTCTGTCCTTCTCCTCAAGGGATGTTTATTGGTTGTTAGAACATCAGCAGTCCTAGCAGCCAAGGACGGGGGGAGGGGGGTGCAGAGTTTTAGAGCCCTCTCTTATAAAGTGCAGTAGAAAACTGAAGAGATCGCTGGAGACTCTACTATGGCAGGATTGGCTATCCTTTCCTTTTTATGCTAAAATACAATCTGACTCAATGGTTCCTATTGTTTTTATTTCTATTATGTTGCCATACTGCAGCATCATCATAGCACTTATGTAGAGTTGATTGCAGATATGTATACAGTATATAATCAATACAAATCAACTGACTCTAAGGTTATCACTGTTGGTGGTAGTGAACTGCATTAACTGCATGCCTATCAACTATGACACAAATAAGATCCTCTGTTGTGTGTTGTGATCTACATGAACTGAAGGTCATATCAGGATCTTGAGTATAAATTGATTGGAGGATTGCCTCAATTACATCTAACTTGTGTTATGTACTGCACTTAGAGATATAAATTTTAAACTCATTTCAAGATCTTAGCATGATTTGTTTGAAGGACTCTCTTAATATCTCGTTTTTAGAGGATAACCATATTGAACATTTGCTCTGACTACACTTTGAAGAGTTAAAATCTTTTTTCGGTTGAAGATACTTACTTTTAATCTTTAGCATTTCTTAGAACACTGATGTCTTTGATGCATGGACATTGATAAACTCTGCAATTCAAACGCAGCATTGGCCTTACAACATACCATATCTACTATAACTGGAATTTCCAGCTATCCCCATTGTTCTGATGTTCTACTTTGATGCAAAAGTTGAGATGTATTCTATTTCAACTGTTTTTGTGTCCATCTTCAATATTCACAATCTACAGTATAATATGGAAACAACTTTATATTGAATTTACCCATTTCTCAGTGGTCATCTATGAATGTTGTTTTGCTTTCATTTTAAATGTTTTTATACTTTTGGGAGGTTGTATGATTTTCTAGGGTGTATTTCGCTAATAAAGTTATAGAGTTTTATTAAATGTAAGGTTTTTTTTCAGTTTTTTTTCTACACTATATTGAAAAAGTATTGGGGAAACCCTCCAAATAATTGGATTCATGTGTTCCTATCACCTCCATGGCCACACGTGTATAAAATGAAGCACCTAGGCATGCAGACTGCTTCTACAAACATTTGGTGAAAGAATGAGTTGCATTCAGGAGCTCAGTGAATTCAAGTGTAGTACCATGATAGGTTGCCACATGTGCAATAAGTCCATTTGTGAAATTTCCTTGCTAATAAATATTTCATCGTCAACTGTTAGTGGTGTTATAAAAAAGTGGAAGCAACTTGGTGTTATAAAAAAGTGGAAGCAACTTGGAACAGCAACTCAGCCACAAAGTGGTAAGCCAGATAAAATGACAGAGCGAGGTCAGGGCATACTGAAGCGCACCATGCGCAGAAGGCGCCAACTGTCTGCAGACTCAATAGCTAAAGACCTCCAAACTTCATGTGGCCTTCAGATTAGCACAGCAGTGTGTAGAGAGCTTCATGGAATGTATTTCCATGGCTGAGCATCTGCATCCAAGCCTTACAGCACCAAGAGGGTCTGCTGTGCTTGGGGAAAGATTTATGGGATGGCTGAAGGAGTAGGAGTAGTAGTAAACTAGGATCGAGGGGGGAGGGAGAATTAGATCATATTGGAGCAGACAGATCACACAGGGGTCCCATCCTTATTGGTTGGTGGAATGAGGAAAGATGGGAGGGAGGAAGGTGATAAGAAGGCTCCCATGTTACAAACAAACATTGTAATTGGTACCACGAACAAGAAAGTGAGCGCTAAAATACCCAGCTGCTGGTACACTGAAAAGGTACCAAATAAACCTTCCAAAAACACTAGTATATAATTGGTTCAGCACTAAAACCTGGATGTCATAAAAATTGGTAAAGTGCAAGTAAATTAAAGTTCCACTGCAATCATGAGGGTATGAACCAGAAACATAAAGGTATATGATATGTGAATATATCACTACCTCAAATGGTTAAAAATGATAAACAAGGTGACTGTTAGTGTACATAAAGTGACCAAATAGCAATTGCACTGATATATCTATAAAGTGACAAAGTGAACGTGATCACACTGTATAGTGTCACTGTAAAGTGACTATTGGTGCTATTAAGGTGACAAATGCTATAAATAATATGAAAATAAATTGTCCATGAAGTGACAAGCTGGAGATCCGAACTTATGATCTCAGAATTGGTGATCCACACGCTATATTCAAATGGTATGGTGATGTGCCAGGTAAATAGTAGAATTACGCACTCACCAAATGCGCAAATATAATATGCATTTATGGATATATACTCTGTGGTCAGTTGGAGGTCCCTTTAAGGATATTTACAGCCTGGCCTGGATTCCCCCTCTCTAGGTCATCCGCAGTACCTCTGCCATCCTCTGTATAAAGCTCTGTGGGTTGGTAAGCTCATACAGAGCCCAAAGAAAGAATGCCAATAGCGTGATACTGTTTCAAAAACACATTTATTCCTGCTATATGGCAAATGACAATACAAAGAAGAAACTGTCCATGAGGGAATCTAAGATGGCCGCAGGACCTATTCGAGGCTCTAGCGGCATGATGTCACAACGTTACAGCTCCTTCCTGGCACGTTTCGTGCCAGCGCACATAATCCAGGGGGTGTGGTTATGATTATGTGTGTTGGCACGAAACGCGTAAGGGAGGAGCTGGGACGTCATGCCGCCGGAGCCTGGTGACGGTACAAATAAAAAAAAAGGAAATTTAAAAAAAAAAATTCAATTTTTTTAAGATTTGTTTTCATATTGCACTATGGCCAAAGTAGCATAATGTTACTATAGTGACATTGTGCTACTTTGGGGAAGTGATCAGTATTTTTTTTTTTCTACACAATTTGATTACTTATAGCAAATAATTTCTTTGCTATAAGCAAGCATTTAACTAAATGAAATTGATTTAATTCAGTTTTTTTCTGTTGTGATTAGCTGTGATTGGCCACAGCTAATCATATGAAACAGATGGGCTATGATTGGCCCAGCCTGTGCATGTGATCGCTGTGACCATTCACAGCTAAACACAGTTGTATACAATGGATAGCATGAAATGAAGCCATCCATTGTATACAACTGTCATGAGACCTGCTGTGATTGGTCACAGCAGGTCACATGGTACTGGCAAGGGGGCCGGTTCACAAATCTGTGATCGGCCGTGTCCGAGGTACTCTGCCGGTGACAGATCTCTCCTGCGGGCATGCACAATGCGTGATCCGGGAAGGACGTCATATGATGCCCTCCTGGAGGGACAAAGTGTTCGCCTGTCATTTGACTATAGGCTGGGTGGCAAATGGTTAATGGTTGAACTAGATGGACTTTTGTCTCTTTTTTTCCAGGCAGACTTACTACGTACGTAACTATGTAAGTGCAATGCAAAATGTCGGATGCAGTGGTGTAAAGCATGTCACCACTGGAACCTAGAGCAGTGGAGACGTGTTCTCTGAAGTGATAAATTACTCTTCTCTGTCTGGCAATCTGATGGACATGTCTGGGTTTGACGGTTGCCAGGAGAATGGTACTTGCTTGACTGCATTGTGCCAAGTGTAAAGTTTGGTGGAGGGGGGGGTTATATGTGGGGTTTTTTTCATGGGTTTGTATATGTATATGGGTATACTTATAGAGTTTGTCCTTCTATCAGGAGTTCTTCCTTCTATCAGCAGTTCTTCTCAGAGTTCCTCCTTATATCAAGGCTCCTATAAAAGTCCCTCCTTTAATCAGGTGTCCACATGAGAATACCCCCTTGCATCAATTTCCTCATCAGAGCTCCCCCTTGCACCAACTGTCCCAATCAGGTCTCATGGATTTTTGAATGCACTCTCAGACGTCTAGGGGGGCACAACTAAAATGGGGGGGGGCATAGCCCCCCCAGCACCCCCCTAGATCCAGGCCTAATTCCAAACCTATGATAACAGGATGTCTTCAACAGAGTCATTTAATTTACATGGCTGAAAGTATGAATTATTATCATATCCATGGGGTAGAGATGTTAAAATGGCCCCACCCCTGTTTAGTCATAGTTGTTGAACCTTTTGCAGTCTCTGGCAAAAATATGCACCTTGCTTTCCTTGAAAGAATGTCCCTTTCTTTTAAAGTGCAAGTGCACTGCCATGTCCTGACCTGCAGAGTTTGCCTTCCTCTCTTGGGTCAATCCTATTTGTTAAGAGGTCATTTTATCTCCCCAAAGTACAGATCTATGCATTCCTCCCTACACTTCACTGCACATACCAAATTACTTTGCTCGTGGTTAGATTTGGGTCTTTTGGATTGTATTGCTGGGACTCAAAGATTAAAGATGTGCATGGCAGAAAAATTCATTTTCAGTTTCAGACGTGTTTGTCTGGTCAATTTCGTTTTGATATGTTCATTATGCTAGAATTCGTTTTCAGAATTTGTTTTGTATATTCTGATTTGTTTTGTAAATTTGGATTAGTTTTGTATATTCGGATTCAGTAGTTATTTCTGCATTAATTTGAAAATTATTCGAATTTCAGAAGACAGTTACCGTATATTAGTTCTATTTTATTCTATTGGTATTTTATTCTATTGTATTCTTTTATTTTATATTCTATTATTCTATTTTAATATATTATATTCTGTTTTATCCTATTCTAATCAATTCTGTTTTACTTTATTCTTTTATTTTTTTTTCTATTGTATTTTTCTGTTCTATTCTACTCAACAAAAACGCTATGCACTGCAGCAACAATGGGGCAAAAATGCATATGCTTTTTTCTTTTTGCAATGGAGCAGTGTTAAAGCAGCCTAAGTAGGAGTCATCATCTTTTTTCACTTTTATACCTTACTGTATTTATTGCAATGTTTCCATTTTGAATTCAAATTTGGATAATTTGTTGTTTTGTTACAATCTATTTCATAGAAAATCGTTACTGTTGTGAATTGGAAATTCAGATACATCTGAATTGCAAACATTTTGTACAAATTTTGTTTTGTAATGAAATGAATCGCACATGCCTAGCAAAGATGCAAGGGTGCAATATTTCCTAAGATAAGATGCTCTCCTGTTCCTGTGCTGCTGCCTCTGTATCAGCATCAGGAATATGCACTGTCAAGAAGGCTAGCACAGGATGCTCAGAAGCTGGGATCTTGGAACACCCATGCTATATTAATGATTGGTTTGCTTAAATCTTTATAAAGCAAAAATATAAACAGGCATCGCAATGACAGCTGATACTGTTTTCCAGTGTGCTCCTGAAAAATTGTTATTTTGAAGTTTAGATGTTGTTCATTTGTTTACATGTGTTTTCTCTCATAAGTCCCAAAAGTGTTAGTATTCAAGTTAATTGGCATCAATTTAAATTGGCCTTGGGGAGTGTGTGACAGGGATATTCTGTTATAAATGCATATGGTATAGGAAATGTTGCAAAAATGCTATTATATGCTCTTTAAGCACTGGAGAATACACTGGAGCTACAGAGTATAGAAAGTGAACCAAATAAGTAGAAAATAATTAATTTTGACAGCACCATCACTAAGAAAACATGCCCAATATTAATCAGAAGCTTTGGGCTCGATGAAGCTCCAGGTAGCAGAGCACAGCCTCGGAAGCAAGGCACATGGGGTTTGTCAACAGATGACATTCATATAAAAAAATCAGTATCTCTAGCTATACACTAATATCAACGTTTTTCAATGTCCACATGTATCTGAGCATAGACTTGAAGATGAAGTCAAGAGATTAAGACAGATCACTATGAAACATCTTTTGTTGTAAATTTAGGCAATAGACCGCAAGGGGCAAGTAAAACCTACCAGGCACTTTTACCCGCTTCATGCCCAGGCTAATTTTCAGCTTTCAGCTCTCACACTTTGAATAACAATTACACGGTCATGCAACATTTTTCCCATATGAAATATCTATTTTTTCACACAAAGATTCCTTTTGTTGGTATTTGCCACTGGGTGTTTTATTTTTTGCACTATAAACAAAGAGAGAAAACATTTGAAAAAAAAAAAAGGTTCTCTTTGTTTCTATTATAAAAGTTTTGCAAATAGGTAATTTTTCTCCTTCACTGATGTGCGTTGATGAGGCTGCACTGATAGGCAGCACTGATGAGGTGGCACGGATAGGCAGCACTGGTGGACAAGGATAGGCGTCATTGAGGCGGCACTGGTGGGCATTGAAGAGGAGGCACCAATCATGCTGCACTGATGGGCACTGATGGGGGGCACTGACTGATGACACTGCTGGGCTCTGATCATCAGTGCCCTGATGATCAGTGCAGATGTCTTCTGTGACAGTTGCCAGTTATTGCCAGTATTTTCCTCACGCTGTGACTGCATGACAAAAGTGCATCCGATAACCGGCAACTGTATTTACTCTGTGATCTGCTGTGTCATTGGACACAGCTGATCACATGGTAAAAGGCAGCTGTGTTTGGTCTTTTACCTCATCATGTGATCAGCTGTGTCAATAGGACACAGCATTCACGGACAGTGCCAGGTGCGTACTTCTGGGGGTGCATGGGAGGGCGAGTTCTGGGAGGGCGTCATATGATGCCCTCCAAGAACTGGACAACCCTGCTGTAGCCATCATTTGGATATAGCACAGTTGGCAAGTGGTTAATGGCAAGGTTTAGAATGATATAAAGGAACTGTGAGCACACATAACTAATTTACATATTCTGGAAAGCATTCAAGTTTGGTATTTGATACCCTTAATAATGTCCAACCTCTCCTCCTTAACGAGACCAAATGTTTTTTTTTCTCTTTTCTAAATGGGAGGTTTTTTTTTTTATTTCTTTCCTTGCGTCAGATGTATAATGTTTAGGAGAAGGATTTGACAAAAATGTAATGTTCTCCATATGATTCCCTGAGGTCAGAAACTTGAACATACCATAAATATAATTTTATTATTAAATAAATCTAACTATATATTTAGTTTTATTGTTTTAGCTTTGTGAATAGAATGCATTGTGAGATCTCCTTAGATGCAGACAAAGTTTTGTAAAGTAGTTTTTTTTTGTTTAAGACCCAAGTCTCATTCATTAGGAATTTAATGTTTTGTTACAAGATGTTCTAATTCCAGACAGTCAATGTACTGATGTATTGTAAGCATAAAGCCAACACTGATGTAAGTCCATTGCATTCTAACCTACATTAATTCAAAGTTCTTGTTTAGAGACAGACAATGATGTCAATAGACATGTGGGGCAGCAATTAAAATGATGCACTGCATTCACTTACCAGGATTCAATTGAAGATAGCACTGTGACTTGAATGTTTAGTCTATGAAAGTGAATTGTGGCACTGAGAACAAATTTCAAGATAAATGTACTGAGCTATTTATAAACTCGGTTAGCTATTGAGCATGCATTGATGAGGCAATCTGCAATATGTTATATTGTATGACATACCTAAACATACTAATGAGTATCTGATTACATTTCTAGAAGTTATTAACATGGATTGATTTAATGTATAGAACAAAATATATATTTTATTGGATTGCCTTAAATAGAGATTTTTTTTGTGTAACAAAATTACATTACATTAATGCAATTTGAAATTGTGTGCTCATTTAAAAATTATTACATTGTTAATGCAAAGTTTTGAAGTCCCCTATACAGCAGCACTTCACACAAAAAATGCTGACAAAAAATGCTAGTAAGAACAGAGTGAGCAGAGAGAGGACAACATTAGTCTCCTTCTGCTTTCTCTCTGTCAGCAGGCTCAGATTAAAAAATGATATCATTATATTCTTACTACAATCATTAATTGTATCTGAGAAAGTAATTTTATCTGCTTGGAACTGCTATCTGTGTAAACCTTAAAAGTGTATGTAATTTACAACAAAGAATATAATGTGCAGGAGTCAGGACTATGAAGCAGACAGCATGGGGTGTAGGGATCAGGCCTGGTTAATGCACAACATTGCGTTTATAGTGCAGCGTTTAGGAAAACTCAATGAAAACCATAGCATGTAAACACAGCATAGAGAGTGCAAGGGTCAAAATTATGTAATGTAAAACATAGTGTATTGGGTGCAGCAGCCAAGAGCATGTAATATAGTGCCCCTAATATTCCTGATTATTGGGAGGAAAATACTCCAGTGTTGGCATAAGTGGGTAAAAAAAACTCCCATGGGTACTGTCAGTGAAAGTAAAATTAACTCCATTGTTAGTAGAAAGATAAATATGTGTGCTCCCTAGAGTGTCTTCAGCATGCAGACAGCTGTATGATTTTATATAAATGATCTGGGCTATTGATATGGGGTTGTGTTGCACCACGTCCCCAAATGAGAATTTTTTTTTTAAAAAGCATAAATCTGAGACTTTGAAGGTGCTTACAGATATAATGTCACATGCTGTTAAAATTTAACAATTGTTTATTTTGTTAAAATGTTGTACATTTAGGGGCGTGGTCTGCCGCGATCCGGAATGGCCGCTTAAGCCAGGAGCTCCCGCCGGCCGAGGACTTCTCCCTCTTCTGCACAGAGGATCGGGTGAGGCAGGGGCACATGACCATGGGGAAAACGGACCAGAACACACCCGGTTCCCGTTCCCGTTCCCCACGGGTCCCTAATCAGCCGCAATCGCGGCATATACAGGAGCTGTTCCGCTCCCAGCAGAGGGACAGGGCCCAAGCAGCTTCCCCCCCCCCCCCCCCCTCCTTCCTCCTCCACGGCAGCCTGTGTTCCAAGCAGTGACACTGAGCATGTCACAGACACAGTCCCGCAGCATGACCTCTCCTCTGACTCCCAGGCATTATCCCTCAGAGATCTTCAGGCGGTGGCTGCAGACATTAAAGTCACACTCACCACCGCCCTCAGTGACCTGCGAGAGGATTTACTTTCCTTGGGCACAAGGCTGGAGGGAGTGGAACTTGCTAGCCGCAATAATGCAGACGCCATAGCAGAAATACAGCAGACAACAGTCTCACACGCATCACATATCCGTGAATTCTACAGACAAATAGAGGATTTGGATAACCGTGGACGCAGACATAACATTAGACTCCGTGGTTTGCCAGAATCTGTGGAACCGAACGACATCTCTACAACGGTTGTGGCGATCTTTAATGACCTACTAGGTCGCCCGCCGGCCACGCCTATAGAGTTGGAACGAGCACACAGAGCACTCCGTCCCAGGGGCAGAGATTCTGATCCCCCAAGAGATGTAATATGTTGCATAGTCAGCTTCCCACTAAAAGAGGACATCCTCAGGCGCGCCAGGGACAGAAGGCGCCTCTTATATCAGGGGTCAGAAATACATTTATTCCAGGATCTCTCCAATCTTACTCTGCAACAAAGACGGGAACTTCGCCCCCTATTGGATGTACTCCGCTCACATAACATACCATATAGGTGGCGTTTCCCATTTTGTCTTTCCGCACAGGCGCAGGGGCGCACAGCCTACCTGCGAGTTCCGGAGGATCTGCCTAATTTCTGCACTTCCCTAGATATCCCACTAATCGACCTCCCCGATTGGTACAGCAATATGCGTCTCCCAGGTGTTCCGGAATCCAGACCGACGCCAAGTGAGATGGAATGGCAGGGCCCTGGCTCTCGCCGACGCAGATTGGTCCCCGCAACCCCGCCGAGACTTCCAGCCAGTGGCTCTAACAGCATCACCAGCCCGACGGCCTCTCCTGCACATCGAAGGCCTCGTCATGAAGCTTAGAGACCCTTCTCTAAGCTCTGTCCTGATTTTCTTAATCTACTATACATTACCACTGGTTTCACTGCTCAGGACCCGTTTAGCCATTCTTCAGACTCTGTCTGCAAAATCCTATGTTTCATTTCGCCTTACCTATGGAGCTTTCTGATCTATCATCCTGGGGTCTTCCCTCCATCTGATCTGGACTGGACTCAATGGTACTCTTGTACACAGGCGGTTCTATGCACCTGGGGCCACTGTGCTCTCATCCCTACGATTCTTGACCCTCACAGATTGTTTGGCACAGAACGTTCCAGTAAGCTCCTCCCTTCTACCCGCCCATTTTTTGCACCACCACTGTCGCTCTGCAACGGGACTTTCGGGTCTACACCATTGTATTGCCCACCTTCCTCCATAACACCTCTGACAGGTCTATTGCCTTCTAGAGACTCTGGGTGGACTCCGGAGGGCTCCGATCCTCCTACGTCTCCTGCACATCTGATTCCGAGCCTATCCTGGGGACCTCCGAGGATCTCGGGTTTGCCACTGAAGGACTTTATGTCCCCCCGCACACATCGTATTCAACTCGCCTTCCACCGTTTCCAGAAGACCGAGTTCGGAGAGGATGATGAGCAGTCCTCAGCATCAGTTATCCTTTTTCACGTACTCAGATGGGCGGGTTGCTGAGTTTGGATTGGGATGGGTGGGGGGGGGGAGGGGGACTTGAAACCATTGCTTATAAAAATTATTTTTTTTTTTTTCTCCATCACACTGTTATTGTGACCTGTGAACGAGCATCACCTCAATACGCTCTCCAGATGGAGACTCCTAGCAGAGATCGGTCTCTCCCATCCCGCTCTGTATCCTTTTCCGCCCTCTGCATACTAATGGAGTACCACTGATGAGGCTCCACTGTAGGTACTCTGTCTGTGCCTTCTTCTTCCCTCCCCACGCATTTCCTCCTATCTGATTTGAGGTGCTGCTCGATTCCGGGGGGTACCTTGAGAGTCCAGGCCGGGGGGGGGGTCGTTATGTCATTTTAGCTGTTTTCAATTTAGTATATTGTGGTGTTTTTTTTGATATGCGATATTTGAGCTGTATGTTTTTTTTTTGCACATGTCATGTCTTACTGTTCCTCTGACAATAATTTATGACTTCATGTGTTGTGGGACACTGCCTGTTCTCTCCCTGAGGGGAGGGCGGTCTGACCGTTCTATGAAGCCATACCTCTGAGGACGACATTCCTAGTAGTTCCACCACGGTATACTCGTGACACCATATTTCCGCTCTAGAATTTCTATGTCTTACTCTATTCATATGTGTATCTCACAAACATTGATATGGTTTGCTGTCTGTCTTATTTCCCTCCTAGCGCAGGCTACCGTTTTGTTCTTGTCCCCAATCTCTCGCTAAATCCTGAGCCATACGCCCTACCAGGTGAGGGTTGATACATCTCCCTCGCCGGCTGGGCGTAGTCCCTCTCTGTGCACGCCCTATCCTCGCCCTACCTCTCCATTCCCTGCACTTTTTGAGGTCTTCCGTATGGCGGGCTTTTTTTTTTATTTTGGATTTCGACCCACCGCGTTCCCCACACAGTAAGCTCGGAGAGCTTTTACTGACTCTTGCCGGCTGTTTTTACTCCCTCCTTTCTCTTTTCTGTTAACCCTTAACCCCCCCCCCATCTTCTCTTCCTTTCTCTTTTCCCCTTTTTTCATATATCTAGGTGGATTAGCTGGTCTACTCCTCCCGCTGGTAGTTCTAGGTTTTTTTCTGTTTTTTGTTTTTTGTTTTTTTTTCTTCCCTGTACCTACTCTCCTCCTCTCTCCTTTCTTATTTTCTTTTTCTTTCATTTATCTCTTTAAATTTATTTTTTTTTTTTTCTTTTCCCCTCTTCCCTCAATCCTATTCCCATCCTCTTAGTACCCCGTGTCCCTTCTCCTTAGGTTGCTTTCATATAACTTTTTGGACATGTCTTCTTCCAAACCGTTATCGGGACACTTATCCTTAAAAGTTCTATCTCTTAATGTGAGGGGTTTGAACACACCTGAAAAACGCTCCATTCTGCTCTCCTACTTACATAAACAAAGAGCGGATATCGTTTTTCTTCAGGAAACGCATTTTCGACAGGATGTCATTCCCAAGCTCTTTAACTCACGTTATCCGACAGTCTATCATGCCCCTAACCCTCATGCCAAATCAAAAGGTGTTGCCATCCTGATTGCAAAACATCTCCCTTTAACTGTCACGGAGTCGCTCCCTGACTCAGAAGGTAGGTTCTTGTTTCTAAAAGGCACTTTTGCCAACAGACCCATTACACTGGCAAATCTATATGCGCCCAATACCAAGCAGGTTCCTTTCTTCCGCTCAATCACCACCTCTCTTTCTTCCTTTCAGTCGGGTGTGCTGATCTTGGGGGGAGACCTTAATGTCCCTTTATGCCCCCTACTGGATTCCTCCTCGGGCAGTTCATTTTTACCATACAAATCCCTAAGACAGATCCGCACACAACTTCAGGATTTACAACTTCACGATTCTTGGCAAATCCTACACCCGAACGTTAAAGATTATACGTTTTTTTCTCCTCCACACAACAAGTACTCCAGAATTGACTACATTTTTCTCTCGCAAGTGGATCTGCCATTTCTTCATGACACCTCCATTGAACCCATGGTCCTTTCAGATCACCATCCCATCACCTTGACGTTGCGTTTTCCTGAAAAGCACTCCCGCTCCAAGATTTGGAGATTGGACGCATCTCTTCTTTCCGACCCAACGAACGAAGCCGAGATCCGCTCCCAATTGGTAGATTACTTTGTGACCAACCAGACTTCAGATACCTCCTCCTTGACGCAGTGGGAGGCACATAAATGTGTAATTCGCGGGGTTCTCATAGCTATGGCCTCGAAGCGTAAAAAGGAGAGACAAGCACATTTGCGACGACTTATGGAGCGCATCCAGTTTTTGGAAAGAGTTCACAAACACAGTCAAGCGGCTTCTACCTTGACTGAACTCACAAACACTCGCACGCAGCTTTTGACCGAACTGGGCAAGGTGGCTAAACGTAGATATGTCTTGTCTCAAAAATTTTTTTATGAGTTTGCGAACAAAAGCGGGAGATTCCTTGCCAGATCCCTTCAAGCGAAAAAGTCGAGCTTAACAATCCACAAAATCAGGGGTCCAGACGGTTCTTTTGCCACCACTAATGCTGACATTGCTTCTCATTTTGAGCAGTATTATCAGGCATTATATAACCTCCCTCCGGAACGTCCCCCACTTGAAACCAACAAACTCAGAGCCACGGTGATCTCGGACTTTCTTCATCTTTATAGCCCTTCTGCACTTTCTGAGACATCCGCCCTGGAACTGGAGCAAAATATCACGGCAGAGGAACTGTCGCGGGCCGTCAAACAAATGAAGTCTGGTAAAAGCCCGGGCCCTGATGGCCTGTCTGCAGTATATTACAAGGAGTTTTTAACCGTCTTGTCCAACCCCTTCCTCTCGGCTTTCAACACTTTCTCTTCACTCCCTGTGCCTTGTCATCGCCTTCTAGAAGCGCACATCACTGTCATACCCAAAGGAGATAAGGATGCAACTTTGGTTTCCAATTATAGGCCCATCTCCCTTCTGAATGTAGACGTGAAACTTTATGCTAAAATTCTGGCCAACCGTCTCCTCCCCTTACTCCCTTCTTTGATTAACCTCGATCAAGTGGGTTTCATCCCTGGCAGGGAAGCGAGAGACAATACTATCAAGGCCCTCAACCTTATCCATTGGCTTCACACATCAAAGAATCCTGGGTTCCTTCTCTCTTTGGACGCTGAGAAGGCCTTTGACAGAGTGTCCTGGGATTATTTGAGGGCAACCCTTCAGGCGATTGGTTTGAGAGAACACATGCTTAATTTCATCATGACCTTGTATTCTGGACCCACGGCACAGGTTCGGGTGAATGGCCATTTATCGAACCATTTCTCTCTCGGCAATGGCACGCGCCAGGGCTGCCCCCTTTCTCCTCTCCTCTTTGTGCTATCATTAGAGCCACTGCTGCGTAAACTCCGTTCCAACCCAGATATTAAGGGCGTTTCCGCACCGGCTCAAGAGTATAAACTCGCCGCCTATGCGGATGACATTTTGCTGTTTCTAACGGAACCTCGGACCACCTTGCCCAATTTGCTTAAAGATTTCTCACTTTTTCAATACATGTCGAACCTTAGAATCAACCATTCAAAGTCATACGCCCTCAATGTCACCCTCCCTTCTGATGTAGTCTCATTTTGCCGATCGCAGTTCCCGTTTAGATGGGACAGTGAGACTCTCACTTACCTGGGCATTCAGCTTACGTGCGACCTCTCTGACCTTTACGTAAAGAACTTTATCCCAGCACTTAAATCCATTCAGGAAGATCTCACTAAATGGCATCGACCATGCTTTTCCTGGTTCGGCAAAGCTGCTATATTAAAAATGAACATTCTCCCCCGCCTCCTCTATTTATTTCAAACCTTACCTATCCAATTGCCACCTGCCTTTTTCGCTTCATGTAGGAGAATGTGCTCCTTCTTCCTTTGGAACCACAAGCGTCCGCGCATATCTTTCTGCCAATTGGTTCTCCCCAAATCCAGGGGTGGGATTGGGCTCCCAGACCTCAGGCAATATCATTGGGCCTGCCATCTTTGCAGAATTATAGATTGGAATATTCATTCCACTACCAAAGACTGGGTGCATCTCGAAAACTCCTTCTCTCCTTCTCCTATAGCTTCGATCCCGTGGCTCTTGACGAAACATACCCCCCAGGCCCTTCTCACTCATCCACTGATTGGTCCTACCTTGAGCATCTTCCGCTTGACATGCAAGTCGGCCTCCATCTCGGATGCCCCCAACCCTTTAACCTCCCTTTGCTTAAACCCGGACTTCCCTCCGGGTATGCACAAGGCCTTCCTGTCGGAACATTGGCCGTATGACCAGGTGAAAGCGGAACACTTTTTTCATGCAGGCCAATTGAAATCTTACTCCTCTTTGGCGAGCACCATGAAAGATCGTACCTTCCCCTTTTGGGCCTACCTTCAAATCAGGCATTTTCTCACATCCTCTGCTCACCGCCACAAATGGACTCGTCCTCTCACCCCCTTTGAATCAATTTGTTCTAAGGCTGAACCCCAGCGGCATCTAATCTCATCCACGTACCTCCTTCTCACCGGCGATGGGAATCCTAACTCGCTCCCCGCTTGCCGAGCTTGGAGGAGAGACCTTGATATAGATTTTTCTTCCTCTGATTGGGACCAAATTTTTACATACTCCCACAAATGTTCGCTGAATGTATCGACCCAAGAAAACGGATACAAGCTAGCTTCCCGTTGGTACATTACCCCTTCCAGAACTCATCGTTTTAACCCTTCTCTACCCAATAATTGTTGGAGATGTGGAGCACCTGATGGGTCCCTTCTCCATATCTGGTGGTCCTGTCCTATCGTCCTGCCCTTCTGGCAGGAAGTCCACCGTATAACCTCGTCAGTGTCCACTTTACCTCTCGATTTCTCCCCGGCCCAATTTCTCCTCCACCATACACCGCTCCCCAAACGTCTATACTTCCGATCGTTAGCTATGCATATGATTAATGCTGCTAGACTCTGTCTTCCTGTGCTTTGGAGATCTACTCAACCCCCCTCAGTAAAAGATTGGTTCACTCGTCTAGGAAGAATTGCAGAGATGGAGGAGCTGATTGCTTCCTCCCAAGATAACCCGACTAAATTCTCCCATACTTGGTCGTGTTGGATTCACTTCCGAACGACCCACGAATACCACTCCATCATGGGTCTTTCTACCTGACTCTGAGCCAGACCTGTGGCTTTGTATTACACTCTGTATTGTATTGACTCCTCGACCCTTGCTAGGCTATCGATAACACTTTTCTATTATATCCCTTTCCCTGATCAGGTAGTGAGACACTCCTTTTCCTTGGTGCCCGATTGTCTGCTTTATGTCTCTATCCCCTAGGGGATGAGCACACCAGCTTTGTCCTTGGAGCTTCCACCTATATGACATGTCTATCCATACCGCCCCCCCCCCCCTTAGTCTCCTTCCCCCTTGACCCTTACCCCCCCCCCTCCCTTTTTTTTTTTTTTTTTTTTTTCTTCTACACTTTTTTTTTCCTTCTTTGGCTTTCCAGCTTCTTACCATTTTTTCTTTTTTCTTTTCTCCCGACTCCTTCCTCATTGTGCCCTGCCATTACTGTCTTTGCTATTTTACACATCTTCTCCACTTCATTTTTTCCTTTTTTTTTTTTTTTTTTCTTCCTCTACATGTACGTTTATTCCTCTGTCCATAGGCAACCTAATCTCACACCCAGATTACACTTGCACATGTGCCTCTCCCATTCCACGGAGTTATTTTCATATGCGTGGGCTACCTTTGAGTGGTACCTTTGCTGCTCCTCATGGATAACACCGAGCTTTCTATATTTTTGCAACTTCTTCCTTGCACCAGAAGCCCAGCACCTTTAGCTTTATCCCCTTCCCCCCTACTCTGCTACTCTACGATAAAAGATATATGGGGGTGCAAATAATTGATCCTGCTCGTTTGGTGATATTTTGTACGCTATGTGGTGATTATGATTGGTGTTTGCCTTCTTTTTTTTTTTTTTTTTTTTTTTTTTTTTGCTGTGTTCTCGTGTTTTTTTTTTTTCCAAGTTCAATTTCATTATTGTTACAGGTGACACGAGATGGCTTTATTATTTTGTTTGCCTGCGTATTTCTTATTGTTTGGCATGTGCGATTTGTGTTTTACCGTGTTTTTCTTTGGCACATTGTATTACATTGTACAATTTCTACCATTTATATGTTTTGAATTTTTCTCAATAAACTTTGTGGAACAAAAAAAAAAATGTTGTACATTTAAAAACCAATATTGTGAATGAATATAGTCTTGTCCTCATTTTTTGCTTTCAATCTTTTTTATTAGTTTTACGAATTAGAAAAGTAGAAAGATAATCATTCAGTGAGACCAGAATATGGTACAATGTAAAAGTTAGTTGTGTGGGGCCAGGGCCCTGGTATACATACAGAAAAAGCAAAAGCAGCAACAATGGCAAACTGAGGTGGACAGTCAGATCAAACAAACGGTACATTAACATGTCAGGGACCTCCTACATAAGGAGAGGTACTCGGCAGGGCTAGCTGTGGTCCTGGCACCGAAGCCCAGGCTGAGGTCCCGATATATAGCCCGCCTCGGTCCCTTGTAACAAACTAGTATAGTCCAAGAAGAACAAGAGATGAAGAGACAGAAAACGGGGGGGAAGAGAGAAGTAAGGAAACAAAGGGGGTGGAAACTCAGAGGGGGGAGAGAGTTTTGACTCCCATTTAGAGGCAACAGAGGAAGCATTACAGATCCACAAGGTTCCCATGTTGCCTCAAATCACTTGACAGTATCAGTCATCACAATAGTAAGTTGTTCATTCAACATTATCCAGGAGACATTATACCTATACATTGACATAAAAACCGAAGGTTTTTTCCACGAGCAAGCTATCGTGAGCTTGGCCCATAGAAGCATAAAAAAAGATCAGCTTTCTTGTTGGACGAGGCAGGTCCTCCACTAGCTCATTCAACAGTGCAATATGGGGCAACTGAGGGACTGGGGTCCCAGTGACCTTACGGATCAGAGAAAAGGCTCTATTCCAGAAGCCCCATAGTTTTGGACACTCCCTCTAGACATGATACATCATACCCAGTAACTGGCAACCTTTAAAACAAAGAGGTGAGGAAGTCGGAAACAACTTAAACAGACAAGCAGGGACCATATACCATGTGATCATTACCTTTTATATTTGCTTCCACAAGGGAAATGTTAAGAATTCCTTTATAGAGGGGTGTGACAACCGTGCTGCAGTATGGCAGCTTGATCCCTCAGCTCCGCTCCAGTGAAGGGAATCCAAAGTGATAGAGGAGGATCTGACAAGTGGTCACACCGCCATCAGTTGCCTAAACCGCCGCTCAGTCAGAAGGAATGACCCGCAAACGCAAAGAAACATCACAGCCAAAGAAGCTGTCACACTTCCCACCAGCAGGCCAGATTAGCTCCCAAGATGGCGCCAGCAACCACTCGCCTGCCTCCTCCAACACCTCACACTTACCCTCTAAGAGCCCGCTAACCACCAAAACCTTGACTCTCTCCGGGCACCTCCACTCCCTTATCCAGGAGCCCTGCTAAATCCAAGCTGAGACTCACTAATGGAAGCCCTGAAGATATGGTAAGCACAGACCGCAACTCCCTAGATGACACCAGGGAAGTAGCAGCTATTAACTCCTTCCCCACCATGACCAACCTGTCTCAGACACTACTCTCAGGGACATGCTTTTTTCCCCGAGCAACTCTGTACATAAAAGTATCATGACCTGCATGCAGAATTTTAAGGCTGAAGTACAAGAGCAGGGAGGGAGAGTAGATTATCTAGAGCAGAAGATGGGAAAATTTGCTTCCTCATATAACACATTAGTGGATGCATATAACAATCAAGATGACAAAGTGGAATGGCTAAAAGCTAAAGTAGCCGACCTAGAGGGTAGGTCACAAAGAAATAATGTAAAACTGAGAGGAATCCCTGAAACCATCCAACAGGCTCAGCTACAACAATTTGCATACGAGCTGATGCAAGTGGTGCTACCTTCTGTAAAGGAATCTGAATTAGTAATTGATAGAATTCATAGACTTCAGAGTGCGCATGTGCGAGCCAGCGGGACAGACATGTCTTCCTGAGGATCCGTCACGCTGCAGGGAAGACAGCCACCCGAACACCGATCCCGGCCCGCACTGAACTATAAGCAGCCTCAATTGCCGTGTCAACCCCCCTGGCACCAGCTAGCATGGTTAGGGGAGCGTCCTGACACCAGGCTCCGCCGCCCAGCAAGCCCATTAAAGAAGCCTTGGCTCGAGCCTCATCTAAGATGGCCGCCGCAGCAGTCCCTGGAAGCAAGACACAGCTCTATGCTGACCTGCAGACAGCTCAACCCTGCCCCTCCTGCACATCAGATGGTGAGTCAGACACAGACTTGGGGACCCCCCACCCGCTCCCACCTCTGACCTCTCTTCACCTGACCTTTTAAAGCACTTTGAGAAAATGCTACACAAAGCCCTGAAACAAACCTCTGACCGCATTACTGACAAGCTGTCTAAGGAAATTCGTGAATTGGGGCAAAGTACCGCTGACTTGGGACGGGTCGATGACCTGGACGCCTCTTTTCAGACACACTCAGATGACCTTGACCTCCCGTTCGATGAGATCGCGACACTACAATCACGCTTCTAGGGCTTTGAAAACTGGGCTCGCCGTTCAAACTTGCGAATACGTGGTGTTCCGGAATCGATTGTAGATGTTCAATCTACCATTACAGTCCTTTTTCAAGAGCTCGCCCCTGCTATTCCAATAGAATGCCTAGAAATGGACAGAATCCATAGGGCACTGGCCCCACGTCGCACCGACGGCCCCCCACGCAACATTATTGCCAAGCTCCATTTCTTTTTGCAGCTCCTACAAGCAGCCCACAAGGTGGGATCCCTGTCATTCCAGGGCCACTCCTATGAGCTGTTCCAGGACTTATGCCCTACAACCATTGCAAAACGGAGAGCTATGAAACCCCACCTACAAGCTCTTCAGAAACATGGCGTGCCATACAAGTGGAGCTTCCCATTAGCAGTACGCTTCCGCTTCCAAGCCCGAGACTACACCTTCAAGACCCCTGAGGACCTCCTAGACCACATTGCGGAACCTCCAACTCCAACCACCAGTGACCCCATCTGATGGTTCCCGCCGAGGATCAGCATCCTTCTCTCCGCAAAAGTCGCATCCTTCTCATCCTGCCATGGGTCAACTCAACACCCACAAAAGAGGACGTTTCTCCTCACCTGCTCCGACCCACCAAGACTCCATGGATTGACGTCTGCCTACCCATATAGGCCCCTCCGTCTGCACACCACCGGACTGTGTCAACTTGCCGGCCAAACATCCTTGGCCTCCATCTCCTTTCACTCCCCATTCAGTTGAGGAAATTTTGTACCCTTGAACTAGCCATTGCAGCTCTTTTCTGGGAATTTTTCCCACATGTTAACAACTTGTTTTTGGTCTCTTCCTTTTTTACAGTTTCTTATGAGTCAGCTACCTATTTTTGTATTACATGTTAACAGTTGCACTTACACATCTACCTAGGAACCCCGATCCTGGCCACACATGCAGCAGGACCAATTCAAAGCCCAAGTTAGGCTACGTTAACGGCACGTGTTGCCCGGATTCAGGGCTCCCTTGTTTCTCTGGGAACTTAGGATCCTGCAGGCAAAAGCAGAAAACTAACACTATTTATTGTTATGCTGTCATCCCCTCGGCGTGCGTTACTGTGCACTCACCACTAGCCCCAGCGGTATTGCGGATTTTGTACTGCTTGGGCTAATCATGCTCCCTGGGCCACCCCATCTCTCAGGGACCTCAGGGATCATATTCTGGGTCAGAATGGCCCTCCACAACTTTCCTCTGATGCTCCTTCCTAGACTTATTCCCCTCTTTTCTCTCCCGTGTGACTCCTCAGTCCCTCTCATTCACCTCTACTATTTTACCCCCCCCCTCTCGAGACTACCTATCTTCCACTCAAATTAAGACTTATCATTTATTTCACCACTCACTCCTCCCATGGGTTCCCTGAATATTCTCACCCTGAACGTCCAGGGCCTTAATACACCACAGAAGTGCAAAAAAGCCTTCCGCTTATTTGCGTCATACAAAGCTCACATAGTATGCTTACAAGACACATTTCTCTACCACGACCACTCCTCAATTTTTTGGCCCTTGCTACCCGCAGGTTCACACTGCCTCTGCTGCCACCAAGTGCAGAGCCGTACCTATTGCCTTCCACCACACAACCCCCTTTACACTACATGCTGAGGTCAAAGACCCTGAAGGGCGCTATCTCTTACTGACAGGGCTACTACTAGACACAGAAATTACCATTGTTGTTTATTACGCACAAAACCAAGGTTCACTACCGTTCCTCTCCCATTTGTTGTTGGTTATTGATCACCACAAACGCGGTACCCTGTCCATCTACGGGGATTCTAATTGCACTCTATACCCCTTCTTAGATAAGTCCCCCCAGCCTCCCCTTCTGCCGGCCTCCAAACACAACCTTCAGACCCTATTACAACGTTGCTCTCTGGTTGATACTTGGAGAGAACTCAATCCGATGAAACACCAATATACCTTTTACTCCCACCCCCACAAGACATTCTCACGAATTGACCACATCTTTGCGACTGTCAGCTCCTCCCCCCAGCTTGTGGCCTCCGAAATCATCCCCAAACCTTGGTCAGACCACAGCACTGTCCTAACGTTTGTTGCTTCATTGGCACCTTCTCCCTCCGATCTCTCCTGGGTCATCAATGGCCACTTACTATCTTAACCGTCACATTGCTTAGACATTGAAGCTGCCCTCAGGGATTACCTATCCTTAAATGCTACCCCAGACATCTCTCCCCTTCTTCTTTGGGAGGCACACAAACCAGTTTTACATGGGTTGTGCACCAGTAAAGCTTCTTTTTTGAACAAAGACAAACGACAGCAATGCTTCCATCTAGAACAGGCCTATAACCAATCCCACCAGGCTTTCCAGGCGGTTCCATCCCCTACCAATCAAAAAGCCCTAGAAACAATCACGTTTGGCTCTTGATCTCTTCCTTACGGACCAGGTAGAACTGTCACTTTGCAGGTCATGGCACAAGACACGTTTCTGGCCCTCTCGCTTCGTAGACTTGATCATATTACTAAACCTATTCGTTTACGCGTCTCCCCGGGCAACTTCACTAGTAACCCTGAGCGCATCCTACAAGTATTCAGCAAACATCTCTTGCAACTCTACTCTCCCTATGAACCTTTTGAACCGTCCCACGCAGAAACTCTCTTGGCCCCCCTCTCTCTGCTGAAGCTTTCGGACCACCAGCTAGCTGCCCTAGAATGTTTAATTACCCCCAGTGAAACTTTTTAAACGCTATCAAAAACCTGAAATTTCGCAAACGCCCAGGCCCAGATGGCTTTTCCACTACCTACTATAAAAAATTCACCCATCTCCTTTCACCTATTCTAACAAATGCTTTCAATGCAATCCTATCTGGCTACTCCTTCAATCCCGAAGCGATAATGGCTAACATTTCCATGATCCCGAAACCAAACTCAGACAATGCACAGTGGTCAAACTACAGACCAATCTCCCTTCTCAACATAGACATTAAGCTTCTTGCAAAGATTCTTTCTACCCGTCTCAATCCCTGCATAGAATCCCTAATTCACAATGACCAAGTAGACTTTATCCCCACCCGGCAAGCTGGAGATGACGTCAGATGCGCAGCCCTCCTCGCTCATAGCCTATTCCCGTAACATTCCCACCTGCTTCTTGTCCCTAGACATCAGAAAAGCTTTTGATACAGTCTCATGGCCATACCTGGACTATATTCTACGCCAATGGGGCTTTGGCCCCCACTTCTTGTCTTGGATCTTCTCTTCTCGCGCACCCTCAGCTAGAATTAGATATTTGGGACATAGGTCGGCTCAGTTTCCAATCTCCCGCGGAACTCGACAGGGCTGCCCTCTATCTCCCCTGCTCTTCGCCCTAGCCATAGAGCCTTTGGCCCTTCTGATAAGAGCTAATCCAGATTTTCATGGACTCTAAATAGGTGGTTCCCACCACAAGCTATGCCTTTTCAACGAAGACATTCTACTCTCTAACCTCTCCTCTGACCTCCTCCTCTACCTTCCTCCGGCTTCTTGAGGAGTTTGGCTCTATCTCTGGCCTTCATATTAATCCCCAGAAATCGGTAGCACTTAACATATCCCTCCCCCCCAGGTTCTAGCCCATCTGAAACAGGTCCTCCCATTCTCCTGGTCACAGTTTTCTATCCCATTCCTAGGCATAAAGCTGACCTCTAACCTTTCGGACCTATACACGGCTAACTATGTGCCTATGCTGACCCATCTCACGGCCCTCATGACCAAGTGGTCCTTCCTGCCTCTGGCCTGGTTGGGAAGGATTTCACTTGTGAAAATGTCTATACTTCCCAAAATACTCTAGAATCCTCCCCATCCCAGTACCTGCACATTACATCCGTATCCTACATCACCGTATATACACCTACGTTTGGGGTTCCACTCGTCCCCGCTCTACCTTAGATCAATCAAAACTCAGAGGCAGCCTTGGCCTTCCAGATATCAGCAAATACTACCAAGCGGCACACCTTGCACAGATAATACCATGCAATCCATGAAATTCCCCAATGGGTCACCCTTGAATCCATAGACTGTGACCCACTTTCAACCGCTAACCTATTTTGGCTATCTCAGAGATTCTATGACTTCATACATATATATAACTCATAATAAACAGTGTAACTCAATAATGATAAACAAGTGAAAATATTGAACCACACATATGTAATATAAAACTGAAGAACCCAAAAAGAAAAAAAAAAAGAAACAAAGCCATGGACTGACCAAGAAAAATGGTCAGTGTGATAAAGTGTCCAATGGAAATGTGGAAAAAACCTCCCTAAATATCATAAAGTGTAAATGTGCTCCCAGATGTCTGGAAGTGACATCTAATAAAGACTAATGAAAATAAAGTGAGAACCAATCGGGAAGAGTGCTGACCGAGTGAAAAGGTCAGTAATAGAAATAAAATTTCTAAAGAATAATTGCTAACCATCCTGAAAGCGGAAGGCCAATAAGTGATTAAAGGTGAACTCCCAGATGCCCAAAGAATGGCATCAACATATGTGACCCTAATACCTAAATGCACAAATACCATGCAATAACACTATCCGTGGGACCGAAAAGATCTTAAATCATTCCCATAAATAAAGTGATAATGATGTGACACTATACAAAAGTGACATCCATCAACAAATAAACTACTGGAACAAAGCATGTGCCCCTCTAAAATACCTCCAATTTGATCAATCACATATGTGGGAGACAACTACGAATAATAAAAACACTTTGTATCCAAGATGTGTAAATAAGACCCCCACAAACCACCAATCTCAAAAATTGCAGTAAGAATAGTGACAATGACTGCAAGGAAAGTCCAAGTGAAAAACAAGCCCTATAATCAGGGCACAAATGCAGGTAACAACTTCAGATGCAGGTGGTCTCAGGAAATGAATCCGTCACCAGCTGGATTGCCCCCTCTCCTCAACACATAGACCCTGCAGGACCAATGTGCTAGAAGAGAAAATTTGCCTTGAAGATACCTCTGATCTTTAACTGGGTTTCTGTTCACCAATGAAACACCTGTCTTCTAATCTCTCTTTACAATGCTCCGCTGTTGGCAGCCATTTCATAGCAACCAGTTTTTAGATGTAGTAGATGCATTGTTTTTCTTTTTTTTAGGAATTGTTTTTCCACCTGTTGATTCTGCTACTAACATTTCCTGTTCGGTAACTCTATTTCAGGTGTCTTCCAGGACAGCCAGATTCCTGCCCTTGTGTTATGCTGTTTTTCTGTTTGTAAATGTTCTATTCAGGTTTTGTCCTTCGGTTCTTGTTTAAAACTCTTCACAAGTCTCCAGATGGACCTTTGATAATCACTGGCAACTCTGGAACACAAGGCTAGTGGTATCTTGAAGATTCTAATCACATTTGATGATGCTTTTACCTTGACTGCTATTCTATTTGCCTCCAGCAGACCTATAGATAGATAGTTAGATTTAGTGTAAATTTATACACGGGTTATATGTATTTTCCTCTCTTCTTCTTTATTGTTCAACAACCACATAAGGCATATTACCATTTTTACATAAGTCTAAACTAATTTAAAAAAAAAATAAAAATAATTCCTTTTATAGGCCAGGTGGAAAGTCGAGTGCCAATGCTCGATATCTTTCTCAGAAGAGAGGTCTGAGTCCCAAGCCCTCATATAGGCAAACTTATCAGTGGAGGCAAGCAGCAGCCTGTAAAGTGGCGATATCCCTCTCCTATGGCCTGCTTTCCATATGCACCAAGATTTATAAGCAGTGACTGTGAGATTGTTTATAACTGCAGAGCCTAGAGAGTACTAAAAGTGTGCAATTTGAAAAAAAAAGATTGTCTAAGAAGGGGGTATTTTTAATCTAGACTGACAATGTTGTAGCGTGAAAGGGCCCCTGGGAGTGAGAAAGTGGCCTATTCGGTAGAGACCCTTTTAGGCCACCATCAGAAGACTTCAGGGTCCAGACCCGTGGGAAATTCAGGATTATTAAAAAAGGATAAAGGTGTAAAGAGGGAGATCAAATTTGGATTATTTTGTACTCCATCTCACAAACTCATAGAGTTTGACAGGGTGTGGGCAAAAATCGGCATCCGCTGTTGTAGCGGCTGCCATTTTAGAAATTCAAGGAGAACCAAAATACCAGCCATTCATCTCATAGATATCCAGTCTGGTTTGTCAGTATGGGGATATACCGCTGAGAGTTGAGCCACCTGGGCAGCTTGATAACAGTGCAGCAGATTGGGAAGACCCAACCTCCCAGCCGTTTTGTGTGCAAAAGAGCCTGTTTCGACAGCCTGTGCCCCTTACCATTCTGGATGTAATTATTAAGTTTGGCTTGAAATTTAGCTAATCCTGAAGGGATTACGGCAATCGGTAATGAGCAGAAATATTATAAGATGCCTGGTAGTAGAGTCATTTTAACTGAATGGATCCTGCCTAACTGGTTAGATCATGAGTCTCCCAAACCCGTAAATCCTCTCCTAGCTTTTTAAATAATGGGTGGTAGTTGACCTCGTACAGAGAAGATAGGGAGGGCATCAGAAGGATTCCCAAGTAGGGGACAAAGTCCGATCTCCAGGAGAATTTCAGATCATTATTTATCAGGGAAATTGATCTATAATTTTCAATGGCTCCAGGGTCCCTACCCGGTTTAGGGATCGCAGAGGTAAACTCTGTGTTTAGGTTTTTAAGTATGGGGATATACCGCTGAGATTGAAGAACCGCACCAGATGGGGAGCTAAAACGGCCGCAAATACTCGGCAATAAAGAGCTGAAAACCTGTCTGGATCCAATGCAGAACAACATTTGTTTTGTTTAATGGGCTGCAAGATCTCTTGTCTGTGATGGGACTATCCATTATCTACCTGTGTGCCACCGCCATTTTAGGGACTTTAACTGAATGGAGGAAGGCTGTGGATTTCTCAGGATCCGAGTTGGCAGGGGCACGATATATGTATTCATAAAACCTATGGAACTCGAACAAGGCTTTCCTCAGGGTCTTGAGTGTAAGCACTTGAGGAGCATCTAATTTTAGGGGAGCAAAATGTCTCAAATTAGGGGTGAGTTGGGACCGCTAACAGAGCCAAAAAGGATCTCTCTGCATATAAAATTTAGCTGCTGACCAACGCAGACTATTTTCAGCACGAGTGGTCAGCAATAAGTTCAATGATACCCTGGTTGCCTCTATTCGCATCAAAAGCGTCGGATGGGGTGATGTTTGGGCAGCAGTAAGAGCCTGGAATTCTTTGTCTAAACATTCAATATCAACTCTATGTTCTTTTTTTAATCTGTGAAGCCATTTGGATAAGTTTACTATGTAGAGTTACCTTATGTGCTGCCCATGCCATGACAGGAGATATAGTATCAGATTGGTTAAGAAGGAAATACTCTTGAATACTCAACTCAATTTTCGTACAATGGATCAGATCACTAAGAAGCTATTAATTTAGCCACCAATTGTTTGGCTTATCCCCAGTAAAACTGCCCACAAATGCCATCATCACTATAGCATGATTAGACCAGGCTGCCACCTAAATACAGGCTTTCTGAACCTGGGAAAGGAGGGAGGACCAAGTGAAGATATGATCTATCCTGGAGTGCACGTTGTGGCCATTATCATAATGTGTATAATCCTGCATAGTAGGGTTTTTTCCCCCCAAACATCTATAAGGCCTATCGAGTGGAGCCTCTTGCCCATTGGCTGCATTTTATCCAGACTAAGGTCTAGGGCCAGATTCAAATCCCCCCCCCCCCCAAATTACCTTGCCCTCAAAGTGTTGGGAGAGAGTGCGGAACATAGAAGTAATGAAAAAGTTACTTGTCCCCTGTTTGGGGCATAATATGAGAGGAACGTATAAGAGAGGGTCCAATATGTCCCTTTCTGAGGAGATACTGACCCTCAGGATCTTTAACTTCTTGAAATAGAGAAAATGTTTTTAGCAAAAAGTATGGCAACCCCCTTGGTCTTAGTCTCTGCATTAGCTGTATAGAAAACAGGGGAATGTTTATGAAAAAATGGAGGTTTGTAAGTAGCAGGGAAGTGAGTCTCCTGTAGAAAAGCAATATCTGCTCTCCTGAGAGTGGAAGCACTGTTAAGCTTTGCGCCTCTTGATAGGGGAGTTAAGGCCTTGCAATTGTGAGAAGAGAGTCTAAAAAGGAGGGTTTAGATGACACCATGGTGAACATTTAAGGGAGACGCACCAATAGACAAAGCCAGGATGCTGCTTACCAACCCACGAGCCCAGAGGGGCCTCAAGCTCCCAACATTTAGGTGAGGAACCAAGTACTGAGATAGCATCATAAGTCGACCGAGATTACACAAAGGAAAGAGATAGGAAGAAAAGAGACAAAGATTAGAGTAATAAGAACAGACAAACAAATCAACAGATGATAGCAAACAATACATCATCAACTCTGAAGAGGTTAATTCCAAAATGGAAAACCAAGGCCTGCAGGCAAAGTATGAGTCAAAGCCCAAGAAAAACGTGAGCAATGAGGCAGAGGGAGGCGCACCCAAACCAGGGCTCACCATGGCCCGCCCTAAGTAAAGATATCAGTAGTAGTAGTTTGACAGAAATTGCAAAGGTTTCAAAAAACTCTCTCAGCTGATTGCTAAACATCATAACTACAGCCGATAACTCTAGAACAGTTCAGAAACTCCCCTCTCCAGTGGAGGAGTACAACCGCCAACAAGGAAACATCTTCAGAGACAGAACAAGGACAGTCTCAGTACTCAGGCTAGCAGAATTTAAAATGAAAAAAAGCGGCAGTTCAAAGGAGGTGAGCATTCTTGGAGGAGCAAGAGCCCTGGGACCTCCAGAATGAAGAAATTGGATGTGGAAATATTGCAGCCTCAGCAGGATTTTTGTGAAGAAACAGCTGGAGGATCTTGGGAAATGATGCCTAGGTGGAGCAGAAGCTTCTCTCCTTCTAGGAAAATACAAAAGGCGTAAGCCCTGTTTTTATGGGAAAAATTCAGTCACAACAGGAAGGTCCACCAGTATTTGATGTCACAGCAAGGCAAGGCTTGCAGAAGCGGTTTCAAGGCATGCCACTTTTGGATGTTATAGGGCAAAATGTCAGCAACGATTTGGACTTTGTGTCTGTGGATGGACAGTGATTTGGCTGACCGAGCAGCTTTTGTACCCAGTTCTTTAGTGGCATAAAAGTGTGGTTTCACGATCATATCACGACGGAGACTGAGTGTGGGGCTTGTAGCATTCAATGGGCTCTATCCAATTCCAATCAATGATCCGCTAAATCTGGGAAGAGGTCATGCAGGAAAGAGTGAACAATAGCATCAGTGTCCTTCTCTGATTCTAGTAATCCCCAGATCCTAAAATTGTACCACCTAGACAGGTTCTCCAAGTCATCAATCTTTTATAGTGCCACATCCAATTGTGCCTGCAGATCCTGTATGTGCTGCATATGTTGATTGGTGCAAGCAAAAGTAGTTTGGAATTTAGTTTCCACTACTTCCACCCTCACGACTAGGCCTTGAATGTCAGTCTTTATATCAGCAGTAATCTGCACCGCTGTTCTGGCAAAGCCTTGCTCCAGAAGCTTGTAAAATTTAGTTATTAACTTGGTGACCTGTATCAAATTGCGGGGAGAGGTTCGGGGGCATTGCAGCCATGGCTGGGCTATGGGGCTGGGAGACAGGCTGAGAGTCCAAGAAGCCAGTGGAGCTCCTGGCTGTGCTATGGTAGTGAGAGGGGAAGAGGAGCCCACACACCTTCATCTGCATCCTCCTGGCTGGGGCCGCCTTGGGTCTCCCCTGGAGGTGCCATCTTGGATGCCAGCTGGGAAGGGCGCAAGTTTGGTGGCAGCCTGGCATGGTGACCCACACCACCGGCCATGCAGAGTGCAGGAGAGTCTTGGGGCCTGAAGAACCCAGCGGGAGTGGAGAGAAACCCTCTGAGAATGCTGTCCCAGACCAGAACAGACAGCCGCTACATGGCTGAGTGGCCATCTTGCCAGAGTCCGTGTATGCGCCATTTGTTGCCCTAACAAATTAATTCAAGACCAAGTTGCAAAAATGAATACACCCCAATGAAAGTCTTAGGAGCAAAGCTACATTTTAGACAACCAAATACTAATTATTCATTAAACAGATTTCCAGCAGACAGCTGATTATAAAAATGACATTACTTAACAAAGAAAACCCCTTCCCATTTCATGCTGCAAGTAATGGCATCACAAGGCCTGAGAAAGAATATAATTTCTTTACACAAGAAAGGTGAAGGCTACAAGAAGATCAGCAAAGCTTTGCTTATTACTGTAGCAAAAGTGATACAAACATTTAACAAAGATGGAACTGCAATCATCTCACAGAGATTTTCAGGCCATCCATGGAAGTTAACACCTCGACAGGAGCATCTTTGGAGGAGAAGGGTTGAAGAAACTTGGTCATGCAAGTTCACTGCAGTTATCTAAAAGTAGAAAGTCAAACTAGGGTGATTGTTTCCCATGACAAAATATGGCTTGCACTGCAGAGGAATGACATGTATGGGTGTTGTCACAAAGGAAGCCTCTCTTAAAGCCCATGCACAAAAAAACCCACCTAAATTGTGTTAAATGATGGTGTTTCTCAGCTACTTGATTATATAAAAGACAGCGCTTATACCATTCTGGTTATAGTAGAGGCTGCTGATGTGAAACCATGCGCATGAAAGGTGTTAGATCCTTTGTATATATCTGTCTGAGTAGTTATCACAGATATATAAAGATGCAGATAGCAGAGAAGGCTGGTTTTCAGTAATATAGTTTGTCTGCTTAGTATTCTGATGACTCAAATTTATCATATCCAAAATAAAATTTCTTAGATACAGTTTTGATTTAACTTGCATGCTCACAAGGCTTAATGCTAATATTTTGTTAAAATCAGTTACAAATCTGAACAATGCAATTTGTGCATGTACGATAAATCTTAAAGTAAACTTGTAGTTTGGCCATGTACTGTGAATCTGCAAAAACAGTTGCAATTGACTACTTTTATCGTTTTTATTTATTTAAGTGTTTTTTAAAGCCACATGTAATTTTTTTTACTACACAATTAACCACTTGCCCTGAGGATCTATCCCCCTCCTCCCTTTTCCTGACCAAGCTGTTTTTTTTTGTTACAGCGCTGCATTACTTTAACTGACAATTATGCGGTCATTCCATGCTGCACCCAAATTAAATTTATGTCCTTTTTTCCTAGGAATTGGGCTTTCTTTCAGTGGTATTTGATTGCATGTGCGGTTTTTATTTTTTGTGCTCTAAAAAAAAAAAAAAAAAAGGACTGACAATTTTGAGAAAAAAACATTTTTTTTTACTCTTTGCTATTAAGCATGTCCAGTAAAAAAAATTTAAAAATCAAATTTCATGATCAATTTAGGCTAAAATGTATTCTGCTACACGTCTTTGCTGAAAAAAAAATCCAATACATGTAAATGTAAATTAATTGGTTTACGTGAAAGTTATAGCGTTCACAAATGGCTGTATATATTCTGGAATTTTTATTTTTATTTGTACTAGTAATGGTGGAGATCAGCGACTGTGGCTGGCATTCTGACACTGTGGGGGGGAACGGACTTGGGTATCACTGACATCCCCAGTGACACCAAGACAGTGATAAGTGCTAAAACAAAAAAAAAAGCGCTGACACTGTACTAATGAAACTGGGAAGGAAGAGGTTAACATGAGGGGCTATCAAAGTCTTAACTGTGTGCTGTTTCACAGTAAGCTCTGTGTGTGTGCTTCACTGTTATTACACTGCTTTGGATGGCTGTGCTGTGCACAGCCATCCAAAGCAGTGTACACGAGCTGACAGGAAGGAGAACAGGAGAACTGTATTGTTTACATACAATTTTTCTCCCCGTCGAAGATCCTCGGCAATCATGAGGCGTGGCTGCAAATGGCAGCTCGGGTAGGACGCACGCACGCCCCCTAGCAGAAAATGCAAAATCATATATATATATATATATATATATATATATATATACACACACACACACGTGATTTTGTTCACCATTGCCACCCTGTAGCAGTATATCTGCTATAGGGCAGTCGGGAAGTGGTTAAAGGAACATTTTCCAAGAGTGATGATTCCATTCTTTTTGCCAGGGGTTGTAGATCTAGATATGTTTTTTCATATACAGTAAGCTTTAATGTGTTGATGTAATTTCAAAAGTCAATGAGAGAGAGAGAGATTGATTTTAGTAGGTAAGAATGAATTTGACAATCATATTCATAACTAAATGCCTTTCCAAAGGGAATATGCTAACATAAGCAATCATTAGCCCGTGTCACTAGCAGTGTACTTTAATCATGATTATAGTTCAAATGACAAATAACTTTAGCCTAATGGTCAGTACACACGATAAGAAAATTATACAAACATGTCCGTACAAGGAACAATTGTTCGATCGCTGGTATAGTGCTTTTGACAGCCGATTCTGACTGTTTGGACAACAAAAACTGAAGGTGCAAGCTAGAAAATTGTTATCATACAAGAACAGAACAGATGTTTTTCACTCAGTGTACAGTAATCATACTGGAATAATCACAGAAAAAAAAACATGCATGATCGAAAGCAAAGAATGATCGGAAGCAAAGAATACACTTCCTGTTCTACTATGCTAGTACGTAGCTATGCTTGCCATTGACAGTCGAGAATTTTAGTACAAATAATGCCATTGTCAGTTACATTATCATAAGCACCTTCATGGAAAATTGGGCAATCGATCATCTTATAGTGTGTACTAGGCTGTATCTTTGAAATAACTCCTTATTTCTGACTTACATGAATCCATGCAAAGATTTGTCTGTGGTTGGGATACTGACTAGGTAAGGCAATCTTTTTTTAGTCAGAGTGATTCTTATACGTGAGAGTTATATATAAAAGCTGAGGTTTCAGCATGACATTGCCTGTTATATTTACAATGGTTTGATGCGAGGTCCAGACCTGTTATTGTGTCAAAGATAATATTGTCTTTTTAGGTGTATGGTTCGATTTTTTATTTGTATTGTTGTGAACCATTTATGTGCGTATAAGGGTTTTCATAAAGATGCATATAAAATAGAATTTTTCTTTAACTTTTGTTTGGGTACAAGTCACATGGGTGTGAATATTGATGACTTTTTATGCTGTTATGCTTGAACATATTTCCCACATCCTATTAGGAGTAAACTGGCATCCAATTTTGCTTTGAAGCCCCTCTATTTGATTTTTAATAATTTGAGACTGGAGTTATCATACATCGGTAGGATACAGAGTGTACAGGAACACAGGTGTAAGAGTATAAACTACACAGAATTTCAAAGAGGTCCCAGCCAATGCAGGTACATAGTAAACAGTTGAGATACACAAGGAGTTTAAGAAAGGAATGATATCTATTGGTACTGATGGGGAAGAGCCTGCATGTACAGTGAAGGCCATTGGAAGGACTGAAGTGCATAGTTTAAATAACCTGGTCTTCAGAATTTCTCGAGGTAGAGACAGAAACAATTGAGTACTGTCCGTGATACTTTTTTTATTTGCACTAACATACAATTTTGATGACAAGCTTTCGGGGAGTGTCCCCTTCTTCAAAGTCCAAACAGTACTATACAAATCACAAAGTTTTAGCAGAATGTTAGAAGAGATGAAAACAAAAAAAAAATAAGAGGCTAGAGGATAGAGATTTGGACCTTGAAGAAGGGGACACTCCCCGAAAGCTTGTCCTCAAAATTGTATGTTAGTGCAAATAAAAAAAGTGTCACGGACAGTACTCAATTGTTTCTGTCGCAAATGCACTAATACGGCTACAATCACCTCGAGGTAGAGATAAGTTGAGCTGCATATTATTCCAAAGTGGTGGTTTTCGGACTCACATGAGCAAGCAGCTACTGGGAATTAAGGACTGATCAGCAGAAAAGCGTCTCTTGCAGCACAGAGATCACATGATAGTAGGGAGTAAGTCCCAAGCTGGCAGGTGTGCACAGAAACAGACACTGGGAAAGGGTAATAATGCAAAGAGACAGATGGGATTACTAGGAATGAGTAACAATGCATAAAGAAGAGCAGAAATTATGAGATTCAGTGAGAGGTGCACAGCAACACTGACCAGGAAGCAAACTAGGAATGCATAGGGAAACACTGAAGAAGACTGAAGACACAAGTGGTGCCAAAGAATAGCAGGCAGAAGGAGATCACAAAGTGAAAGGAGGCTAAAAGATTGCAAAATGTACACAAGATCACTTGAATGCTCATAAGATACAATGGCTGCAAGTATACAGATCGCAAGCAAGGATACATTGAGATTCACTTTGAATAGGTTGAAAGACACTAGGGGTATAGGATTACACTGGAAAGTATTGGGAGAGGTTTTCAAACACACTATGACTACAGGATATTAATAATCTCAGAGTCAATGGGGGTCACTCAGTAGGAGTCTTGGAGTTACTCAAAATCTTCTTGGAAAGTCACACACTAGGAAACACTGATGGTACATTAGGAATCATATCCATCTGCTAGGAAAGTATGGGGTACACTAAAAAAACACTATGGGGTTACTGTGAAATTGTGCAGAGGCAGAAAAAAAAAAACACACTGGGGGAACTGGCAGTAGAAACACTATCTGTTGCTTAGTCAATGCCTGAGGGAATGAGCTGAGCTTAGGGCCACCAGTTCACACCATGAATTGCACAGGAATGCACTGTCTTCCAGTGCAATTCTCATTTGATCCAGATGCAGAACAGTTTCAGACCATTCATTGGAATGTGCTGGATGGCACCAAAAGTAGTGCATGCACTACTTCAAAAAAAAAAAAAAAAATGCACAGGAACTGGATTGCATGGTACTACCATACCATGCAGTCCAATGCACTGCATTTGTAACTTGCGTTTTGAGTTATCATTGAGTTAACCCTGACACCTGCATTAGATCACAAGCGCCTTGCATTTTGAAAGCATTGAAGGAAACATGCACAGAATGTGGGTTTCCTGCACTGTACTGTATTCTAAAGTGGACAGGTCCTTTAAAGGGCTAGTTCACCGTGTCAGAGATGCTAATCCTAAATAGAGGAAGCTGGTCCAGTGTACTGGTTCTCAGAAGCAAATGCAGGGTGCAGAAGCTCAGAATTAGATATAGTCTGGTTCAGGGCTTGAATGGTAGCACAGGTCTCTAAAAGGAGAATGAGAGCAAGCTGCAAATGATCTTTTATGATGGCCAGGCATTTAATAAGTTACATGGTCTTCACATAGATTGGCATTGAAATCAAACATTTTTTCCATTCAGACGAATCAACCTCAGAAAAAAAATGTAATTTGATGTGTCCAGTTTGCCAGGGGTGACCACAGGAAACAGGGCTCATAGCAACTTGGAAACAGGACAGGAATTAATTTTTTTTATTGAGTTTAGCTGTACAAACTTGGGTGAAGAGACAAAAATGTCTCTTAGGAGTTTATAAAACCAAAAAGAGGACTACTGCCTCCAGCAGACAGGATTTTACTGAGCCTAGATTGAGACATGGTGTATGCTATGTTTGCAGAATCTGGTAACCAGTAAGGGACTGATGTCTGGCTAGGAAGAGAAGTGGGGTCCATGAAAAAACTGTCATAAATGAGGTGATCATATTTGATTGGGGTTGTGGACCCTCCATGCAGTCTACAAGCAGGATGACAGTGTGCTCAGATAGCCCACCCATGCAGACTATTGCTGACCTGGTACAGGGGAGACAAGTATGTATGAAAGCACAGAATACAGGAATGGCAGGATTCTATAGTAGCACTGGGGTGCTGCTCTTACAGGCAGGCAAGACACATACCGCACTGGGTTGCAAGGTTCATACAAGACATACATAAGTGCACAGGATACATTTGAGATAGAAGGGCTGAGACACAGCATCTAAAGAAGCCACCTGGTCTTCTCCAGAACTCCTGAAGTTGGAGAAAGTTTGTGCCACAGATAATTCCCAGGTTGAGGTTCTCTGACTCACTCAAAACAGGCAGCTACTGGGAACTAAGGGCTGATAGGCAGGAGTCCCTTACATCACTGAAGCACAGGGATCCAGACAAAGTTGGTAGGTGTGCACAAAAACACACAGACACTAGGAAAGAGTAGTAATTCCTAACAAGCCACAAACAAGAATTATTAGAAGTCAGAGCCGTAAAAAAGGGCATTGACCAGTTAGCGAACTAGAAACGCACAGGAAAACGCTAAAGCAAGCTGCAGACACGGGATGCAAGCAAGTTGCAGGTAGAAACTCTCAGAAGTTAAGACATGCAGGAAAGATGAATGATGGCAAAAAGGTATACAAGGAAAATAGAGCCAGAAGGACACTTGAATGCTCAGAGGATACAACAGGTGTAAAGGATACAGATTGCAAGCAGGAACAGATTGAATGTCACTTCAGACAGGTTGAAAGACAGTGGGGGTACAGGGATCACACTGCACGACACTTACACTACAAACAGATATTAGGACCATAGAGGACACCCTATGGGCCCCTTAGAAAGACAGGGACAATAGGAATCTTGAGTGAGGGCACCTAAAATCTTCTTGAAAAACAGAGAAACTAGGAAACCATGGGGAGGTATACAGTGGGAATCTTTCCTTCTAGGAACCACTAAGTACTTTCTTAAAACTAAAACAATTGTGGGCCTTGCATTAGAAACTCTAGCTCTGTTATTCAGGCAATAGGTGTGGCAATGAGCCCGGTTTAAAAAGAAAAGGCAATGTCCTGGTTGGGCTGGGTGTGTAGCTAATTGAATCAGAAGCAGGTGGTTAACCAATCTTGAACACATGTCTTGTGGGAAAACAGGTAATAGCAGAACCTTGCAGGTTAAAGCTATGAACTAAATGTATCAGCATGCCTGCCGGTTTCTTTGAATAGAGGTGAAAAATCAGCAACAAAGCTGTAGATATGTGATAACATCACAGAGATGCAAACCTTCACAAGCAGGATTAGGGCACCTCTCAGGCATGGTATTAAAGGAATCGGGCATTTTTTAAAAAAAATCACCAATCCTGTATAAATTGAATTTTTAAAATATTTTTTGCATTGGGAAAATGCAGACCTTTCTCTGAATGGCACCCATGCTGAATTGGCAAACTTCTGTGGTTATTATGCAGTAGCTCAGCATGAGATCTGGAAAACAGTGAAGGTCACTGAGATAACAATAGCTAATACAGTGATTGCTTGCTTTCACAGGGATTATTCAGGTATGGAATACACACTGCTCAAAAAAAATTAAAGGAACACTTTGAAAACACATCAGATCTCAATGGGGAAAATATGCTGGTTATCTATACTGAGTGGGTAATGTGTTAGGAATATAATGGTGCCCTATCATTTGTAGGTTGATAATTTTCATTTCCATCAGAGGACTGAATTCAAAGACACCCCAAAAATCAAAATGCAAAAATTATGCAGCAGGCTAGTTCATTTTGCTGAAATTTCATTGCAGCAACTCAAAATGCTAATCAGTAGTTTGTATGACCCCCACGTGCTTGTATGCATGCCTGACGACATCGGGCCATGCTTCTAATGAGGTGACAGATGGTGTTCTGGGGTATTTCCTCCCAAATCTGGATCAGGGCATCACTGAGCTCCTGGACAGTCTGAGGAGCAACCTGGCGGCTTTGGATGGACCGAAACATGATATCCCAGAGGTGTTCTATTGGATTTAGGTCAGGCAAGCGTTGGGGCCATTCAATGGTATCAATACCTTCATCCTCCAGGAACTGACTGCATACTCTTGCCACATGAGGCCGGGCATTGTCATGCACCAAGAGGAACCCAGGACCCACTGCTCCAGCATAGGGTCTGAAAATGGGTCCAAAGATTACATTCTGATACCTAAATGGCAGTCAGGGTGCGATTGTCTAGCCTGTAGAGGCCTGTGTGTCCTACACGGATATGTCTCCCCAGTCCATTACTGACCCACCACCAAAACGGTCATGCTGAACAATGTTACAGGCAGCATAACGTTATTCATGGATTCTCCAGACCCTTTCATGTTTGTCACATGTAATCAGGGTGAACCTGCTCTCATCTGTTAAAAGCACAGGGCACCAGTGACGGACCTGCCAATTCTGGTGTTCAATGGCAAATGCCAATCGAGCTCTATGGTGCCAGGCAGTGAGAACAGGGGCCACTAAATGACGTTGGGCCCTTAGGCTGCCCTCATTAAGTCTGTTTCTGATTGTTTGATCAGAGACATTCATACCAGTGGCTTGCTGGAGGTAATTTTGTAGGTCTCTGGCAGTGCTCATCCTGTTCCTCCTTGCACAAAGGAGCAGATACTGGTCCTGCCGATGGGTTAAGGACCTTCTATGGTCCTATCCAGCTCTCCTAGAGTAACTGCCTGTCTCCTGGAGTCTCCTCCATACTTTTGAGACTGTTCTAGGAGACACAGCAAACCTTCTGGCAATGACACAAATTGATGTGCCATCCTGGAGGAGTTGGACTGCCTGTGTAACATCTGAAGGGTCCAGATATTGCCTCATGCTACCAGTAGTGACAATGACCCTAGCCAAATGCAAAACTAGTGAAAAACAGTCAGAAAAGATGAGTAGAGAAAAAAATGTCAGTGGCCTCCACCTGTAAAACCATTTCTGTTTTGGGGGTTGTCTCATTGTTGCCTATCTAGTGCACCTGTTAATTTCATTCACACCAAAGCAGCTGAAACTGATTAACAACCCCCTTTGCTACTTAACTGACCAAAAAGTGTTCCTTTAATTTTTTTGAGCAGTGTACATATTTACATTGGTCCAAGCTGAACCAATATAACTATGCAAAAATATCCATACTTGGAATTCACCTTTAAGAGAGCATCTGTGCAAATCCATTTATGTAATCCAGTTACTGTCTGTGAGTAGTTTAGGGGTATCCTTTAAAACACCTAAAGACTAGAAATACATGTGAACCTCGAAAAATTAGAATATCGTGCAAAAGTTCATTTATTTCAGTAATGCAACTTTAAAAGGTGAAACTAATATATGAGATAGACTCATTACATGCAAAGCAAGATAGTTCAAGTCGTGATTTGTCATAATTCTGATGATTATGGCTTACAGCTCATGAAAACCCCAAATCCACAATCTCAGAAAATTAGAATATTACATGCAATCAATAAAACAAGGATTGTACATAGAACAATATCGGACCTCTGAAAAGTATAAGCATGCATATGTACTCAGTACTTGGTTTGGGCCCCTTTTGAAGCATTTACTGCCTCAATCTGGCGTGGCATGGAAGCTATCAGCCTGTGGCACTGCTGAGGTGTTATGGAAGACCAGGATGCTTCAATAGCGGCATCAGCTCTTCTGCATTGTTCGGTCTCATGTCTCTCATCTTTCTCTTGACAATGCCCCATAGATTCTCTATGGGGTTCAGGTCAGGCAAATTTGCTGGACAATCAAGCACAGTAATCCCACGGTCATTGAACCAGGTTTTGGTGCTTTTGGCAGTGTGGGCAGGTGCCAAGTCCTGCTGGAAAATGAAGTCAGCATCCCCATAAAGTTTGTCTGCGGAAGGAAGCATGAAGTGCTCCAAAATCTCCTGCTAGACGGTTGCATTGACCCTGGACTTAATGAAGCACAGTGGACCAACACCAGCAGATGACATGGCTCCCCAAATCAACACAGACTGTGGAAACTTCACACTGAACTTCAAGCATCTTGCAGTGTGTGCCTCTCCATTCTTCCTCCATACTCTGGGTCCTTGATTTCCAAATGAGATGCAAAAGTTACTCTCATCAGAAAAGAGGACTTTGGACCACTGAGCAACAGACCAGGTCTGTTTTTCTTTAACCCAGGTAAGACGCTTCTGACATTGTGTGTTGTTCAGGAGCGGCTTGACAAGAGGAATACGACATTTGAAGCCCATGTTCAGGATCCGTCTGTGTGTGGTGGCTCTTGATGCACTGACTCCAGCCTCAGTTCACTCCTTGTGAAAGTCCCCAACATTTTGAATGGCCATTTCCTGACAATCCTCTCCAGGCTGCGGTCAGGGATGCTGCTTGTGCACCTTTTTCTTCCACACTTTTCCCTTCCACATAACTTTCTATTAATGTGCTTTGATACAGCACTTTGGGAACATCCAGCCTCTTTTGCAATTACCTTTTTGAGGCTTTCCCTCCTTATGGAGGGTGTCAATGATGGTTTTCTGCACAACTGTCAGGTCAGCAGTCTTTCCCATGATTGTGATTCCTACTGAACCAGACTGAGAGACCATTTAAAGGTTCAGGAACCCTTTGCAGGTATTATGGCTTAATTAGCTGATTAGAGTGGGACACTTTGAGCCTAGAATATTGCACCTTTTCACAATATTCTCATTTTCTGAGATTGTGGATTTGGGGTTTTCATGAGCTGTAAGCCATAATCATCACAATTAGGACAAATCATGGCTTGAACTATCTTGCTTTGCATGTAATGAGTCTATCTCATATATTAGTTTCACCTTTTAAGTTGTATTACTAAAATAAATGAACTTTTGCACAATATTCAAATTTTTCGAGTTTCACCTGTACCTTGTCATTCTGGGTTTGGATATTGCAAAAAGGTCTAACAGGTTCAACTGGTCCCGTTGAGACTGATTTTTCACTTTGGAAGTAATGGAAAATCTCACTGGAAATGGACATTTTTTCTGGAAGGCATTCTAGGATAATGACTGCTTGGTGGAAGTGTTTTGTTTTTTAGTTTTGGTGTATGGAACACTCACATTATGCCATAGTTTGAGCCTAGAATCACACTATTGCAGGCCGTGTGGCCCACTTTGCTTGGGCACAGCAGCCCATTCATTTGAATGGGCTGCTGTGTCCACATTTCCCACAGGAAAAAGGTACATGTACCTTTTTAAAAAATGCAACCACAGGGAAACCACATAATCTTTTTTGACCATGTTATTTCCCTATGGTTCCCGCACCTAAAAACATGCTATGAGCTCAGATGTATAGGGGTACCATTCAGAACAAAAGGCAGCCCAGCGAGTCTCATAAGAACAACATAATTTGGCTTCAAGTGCTTGAGGGTGTGGGTTCAGGAACAGGAGTGATTCCTGCATGTGCAACCAGGCTGCGAAACTAGCCTTAGAGTAGGTATCCATGTGGATTTTGGAAAGTCAGGGTTCTGCCAAAGCTGAAAGAAAAGTAAGGTATAACTGTTTAATAGACATAAAAATTTTAATGACAACTTTGTGTAAAAAAATAAAAAATGTTTTTGTCATTTTCCAAAAACTTGTGGAAAACAAAAATCTTCCATGGACTCAATATGCCTCTCAGCAGATAGCGTAGGGTGTCTACTTTCCAAAAAGGGGTTATTTGGGGGTGTTTGTACTAACCTGGTATTTTACCACCTCAAGAAATGTGATAGGCGGTCAGAAAGTAAAAGCTGTGTAAATTCCTTTAGCTATACCACAGTTTGTAGATGCTATAACTTTCACACCAAGCAATCAATATATACTTATTTGGAATTTTTTTAACAAAAATCATGTAGCAGAATACATTTTGTCCTAAATTTATGACACAATTTGAGTTTTTTAGATAATTTTTTATGACAGAAATGAGAAAATATCATTTTTTTTCAAGCTTTTTTGTCTTTTTTTGTTTATAGCACCAAAAATAAAAAGCACACAGGTGATCAAATGCCACCAAAAGAAAGCTCTATTTGCATGAAAAAAGGACGTAAATTTAATGTATTGCCTGACCTCGCAATTGTCAAACTAGTGCAGCACTGTATAGCAGAAAATGGCATAAATTGCAGTATCTATACCATAGCTTGTAGATGCTATAACTTTCACACAAAGAAATCAATATACACTTATTGGAATTTGTTACCAAAACCATGTAGCAGAATACATTTTGGCCTGAATTTATGACTAACTTTGAGTTTACTATATATTTTTTATAGCCGAATGTAAAAATATTGTTTTTCTTCAACATTTCGGTCTTTTTTTGTTTATAGCGCAAAAAATAAAAATTGCACAGATGATCAAATACCACCAAAAGAAAGCTCTATTTGTGTTTAAAAAAAGGACGTCAATTTTGTTTAGGTACAGCATTGCATGACTGCGCAATTATCAGGTAAAATAATGCAGCGCCTAATAACAAAAAGAGACCTGGTCATAGGGTGGGGTACATCCTCTGGATGGCAAGTGGTTAAACCATTTAATAAACAAAATATCAGTTTGGGTGAAATGATAATTCAGTAATCTTACAGTTTGGATTTATCAACCAGTGACTTGTTATATTTTTAGTTATTTTTATAACAAGCTTAAAACAGCAATTAGAGGTATTTCATTGAATAAATCATAAAGGTACAAATGGTTAAATCACTATGTTCTTGTTACAGTAGAAAAGAAGAATTCACATTTCAGAGATATTCAATTGCACTGAAAGGTCACTTTTAATCCACTACCTTCCTCTGTGCAGCATACGTGCTTGTCCTTGGGAAATCGCAGCAGAGCCGGGTCTAAATAAACTGCTGTTTGTCATGGTTCTTTCCAGTTCAGTAATGTGTGTAAGTGCCTGCAGAAAATTAAACAAGATGTTAAGAATTTAGTATTCCAGGTCCCAACAGATGGGACATGTAATCCTAATTATAAAGGGCGAATGGGAGGGTTTGAGGGAGTTTTTCCATTGAAAGTGTATGACAGCTAACTGAAGCGGATCTTTTCAATTGTGATGGATCTCCATCCAATGAAAGCAAGCTGTTTCATTCTAGTTTATGAACTTTCATTACCTCAATATGTTGAGAACAGACCTTTTTTTATGCTTCTGTTCAATATGCCGTGTTCTTCATGGCTACGTTTAACAAAGGTTCTGTAATGAATTACAGAAATGGTTTGGAAATATATTTATATGTGATTTTAAGGAGATCCAGTCAGGGCAGAGCATGTGCTAGAATCTGACTATTTATTCTCTAATTGTTTTAAATCTGCTGCCATATTGTGAGAGATTAGTATTTCCCCGCACTCTGAAACTAAAAATTCTGATGTAAACAAAGTAAGATAAAGATACTACAGAGGGTAAAGAGCTTATATGAAGTCTGACAGTTGCTACCTTGTTAACTATATGACCACGGGCTTGCAGTGTACACCACCAAAATAAATAACAGCCCCTCATTTATTTTTTTGTTTTTCATAATGTTTTCACTGAAGCATAATTACAATCATAAGCACCATGTTAATAAAAAAAACAAAACAGAGCCATAGGACAAAGTGGAAATAACCATGCACGTCCTAAACCAAACAGTCCTTCCATAGTAGTTAAAGTCTAAAGTTACCACTAAACCTTGGCGGAAGAGGATAAAAGCGTAAGAGTAAGCAGAGGTTCCCATGTTACCCGAAAAAGCAAGGTATTGCCCTTGTTCTCACAATGGGAATGTTGGAAGGTGGGAGGTCTGTAACTTCAAAGTTCAAAGGGGGTAGCAACTTGTATCGCTGCATAAAAAGTAACACAAACAATAAATAAAACAAAAAAGGGAGGTTACGTCAGGGAAGGGAAGGATGTTGTAGAGGGTAAGGAGGAGGATTGGGGCTGCTACAGAAAGGATTAGTAATAAAGGAAGCCAGAGAGGCTTAGTGCAAAAAAGACTATGTATGGAGGACAGGGTGTAGAGGAATTTATGGAATATCTTATCCGCTAACATGCCTGGGTGGTGGAAAGACTGGTGTCTGTATTCCCTATAAGTTATAAGCTGTATTGATACTCCTGTATCATACCTGTTCCCTTTATTCAAGACATCTGTGTCATGATGGTTTTGTATTTGGTAGTGGTTTGAAAATGACAACAGCATGACCAGATTTTTCTATAAATATTCAGGGATGCACATACATGCTGCACTGAACATATGCACGATCAGGGATTTACCTACCTGCATAAAGTCAGGGAGTGATGTAGTAAATAAGACGCAGGTGAAAAATCTACAGAGATTGGAATTTCTAATGACCTTGTTAATAATGGCACAGACTTGTATCAAGTACTGTTTTTTTTTTTTTCTTTTTTTTTGTTAATTTAAATACCCATCAATTCCTCAGATAAACAAGCCATACAAAGATACTCAATAAAACCCTAGCATATTATCAAAACATTTTATAGTTTCATCTCTCCCCCCCCTACCTATATACCACCCATCCCCCCACCCATCTAATACCTGACCCCCTCTGCTCTGCATTTTCCTGGTAATTTCTAGATTGTAATCCCTATAAAAGAAGGCCAAATTTGTTTCCATGCTATTATATGTTAATCCCCCACCTCGGCACCTCCTGTCTCCTCCAATACTTGGGTATCAGTCCCTTTGCTGCATTCAAATAGTACAATAAACCAGATTCTTTGTATTTTTTAACTGAAAGCTTAGTACTATGAAAAAGGCAAATCTCTGGGTCTACTAGAATATCAACCTCTGTAATTTTCTGAAACAAGCTTACTATTTTCCCCCATTACTCTTGTATTTTAGAATACTCCCACCATATGTGATACATTGTGCCTCTACCTCCACATCCACGCCAACATAAAGTTGAATTATATCCACTCAATCTGTGTGCCACAGTCGGTGTTATATACCATCTTGCCAAATGCTTATAATTCAATTCTAGCTCCTGCATATTTATATTTCTGTGGTTTATTCTATACATTTTCCTCTGGTTTTCCACATCTATTGTTACCCCTATTTCTCTTTCCCATTTTTCTATATATGGAGGACTTATATCTGCATTTATTTCAGTGAGAATCTTATATATTTTAGAGGTTCCGTGTTTCCCCAACTTCCCGTGTACCTACGAATTGCTCAAAAAGATTCCAATCCTCTCTTATTCTTCAAGGCTTTGGAAGCTTTTCCTATAAAGTGTGTCAATTGAAAATAACGCCACTCATCCATTCTCGTAAAAACTTTTTTTTCCTTTTCCTTAAGTGATCCTGTTTCCTCCCCCACCATTACATCCCTTAATTGTGCATCTTCCTTCTTAATCCACTTCCCTGTGATACCTTCTTTACCCGGAGGGAAAAACTCTGTGGACTTTAAGGGCATTAACAATTAAATACATTTCCATCCCATCTGTTTGTGTAAAACATCCCAAACTCTTAGTACAAGTTTGTTCACATTTAATGTTTTGTCTGTGAATCCTCTGTATTGTGGAGGTAACCATACAATTCCACTTAATTTAGTATTACTTGGTAATAATGGGGAGAATTTTTGACTGGACATATAATGCAGAAGGGAAAAGCTGGGTTAAAATAGAAAATATACTGAGTTATAATATCTTTTTAAATCTGGGACTCCCAACCCTCCTTTCTCTTTATTTCTACATAAAAGTTCCTGGCTTATTCTCGGTTTTTTATTCCTCCAAATACATCTTAACATTTTTTTTAATTGATCTAAAGTATACTTCTGGTAGTTTAATTGGTATCATTTGAAATTTATATAATATTTTTGGAACAATCACCATTGTTATCAAATTTATACGACCTATTCATGCCAGGGTTCCCTCTCCTAATTTCCTGAGTTCATCCCTGATCTCATTTAACAATGAGATATAATTCAATTTATACAAGTTCTTGGAGGATACAGTTAATTTTATTCCTAGATATTTCATGTCTTTTTCTCTCCAAACAAAGGGAAATTCCTCCTGTAACCTATTTTTCTCTCTATTTGGAAGATTTATGTTTAAAATGTCTGTTTTTGTTGGGTTAATTTTTTAATTTTCCATCTCCCCATATTCTTTCAGTGATTTCATTAAATTTGGCAATGTTATCCTTGGGTTTCCCACATAGAACAGCATGTCATCTGCATAAGCTGCCACCTTATGCTCCGTATCTCCTATCCAAATTCCTATTATATCTATATTATTCCTTATTGTAGCCAAAAGAGATTGCAATGATAAAACATATTGCAATGGAGACAAAGGGCATCCCTGTCTAGTTGCGTTCTGCATCCCAAAATACTCTGAAAATTCCTCATTAACCATGATTGCTGCAGAAGGTTGACTATATAATTTCCTTATCCACTCTCTCATTCTAGGTCCCATCCCCAATACTTCCAATGTATCCAATCTACTCTATCAAATGCCTTTTCAGCATCGAGAGTACCACCGCAGGGATTTTCTCTTTCCTACTTTTTTGTATGGGAAACAAAGATCTCAGTCTGTTATCTCTACCCTCTCTCCATGAGACAAAGCCTACTTGGTCTATGTGTATCCATTCCGACATTAGGTCTTTCAACCTGTTTGCCAGAACTTTTGCATATAGTTTTGTATTTGTGTTTAATAAGGAAATCGGTCTGTAACTTGAACAGTGAGTGTCATCTTTACCTTCCTTTATGTATGAGAACTACATGGGCTTGTAGGGATTCCCTCCTCATTTCCATCTCTCCTCCCAATGCATTCATATATATCCTCAGTTTAGGTATTAATAATTCTTTTATATTTTTTTTTATAATATCTCACTGTGTATCCATCAGGTCCTGGACTTTTCCCAGATATAGTGCTCTTTAATGCTAAGTGTATTTCCTCCTGCGTTATTGCTGATTCTAGGGATTTTAATTTATCCTCACTTAATTTTGGTAATCCTGCCTTTTTTAAGTATGTCTGTCTTTTTTCTACTTCATCTTTACTTATGGAGCTGTGGGGGATAATAGTATATAGCTTATTATAATATTATTTAAACACTTTAGCTTTATCTTTAGTTGAATACATTAATTCTCCTTTAGTGGTCTCTTATTTTCTCTATATAGTTCCTAGATTTTTTTTCCTCTGAGCTCTCATTAAATACTTTCCTGGCCTATCTCCCCATCTGTGTCCCTCACTTATCATTTTATTGAACACTCGTATCTTCTTCCAGAAATGTATTTAATTCTCTTTTATTTATTACCCTCTGCATGATCTCTTTTTGTTACTTTATGTTTATGTATCTGCACTAACTCAGAGAGTTCACTAAGAAGTGTGTTTATTTTTTCTCTTCTTCCCTCTTCTTTTTTGCTCCAATCGCTATCAGGATTCCTCTAATATAGGCCTTATGAGCTTCCCACACTGTTGCTACGGACACTTCCCCAGAATAATTTTCCTCCAAAAATTGCTCTATTTCTTTTTTAATTCTTTGATCCACCTCTGAATCCTGAAGAAGTGTCTCATTTAACCTCCATAATTTCCCCCTGATCTGCTCATTTCCCCATAATAATTGCATTGTGACATCACTTCTATTTTTACTTTGACCAGAGACTCGATAAGTCGATGGTCCCGCAATATGTAATCCAGTCTTGAATACATCTCATGTGCATGAGAATAAAATGTATAGTCTCTGTCCTTCATGTGCTTAATTCTCCATATATCTACAAGTTGACATTGGTATATCATTTTTTTCAAGGATTTCAGAGACCTACTACCATCTCTCTGCACAGGGGATGTCATATCCATCTGGGGATCCATGCAGAGATTGAAATCACCTGCCACAATTAAATTGCCTTTTTTGAAATCCATTAACTTCCTCAGAGTATTTTTTTAGGAATACCCCCAGTTTCTTATTCGGGCAATAAATATTTGCTAATGTACAGTCTATTTCCTGTAATTTTCCCTTCAGAAACAGAAATCTTCCTTCCGGATCTACCAATCTGTGTTCCAGCTTAAACCTTATATTTTTCGCAAAACCTATTGCCACTCCCTTGGAACATTTAATTGAAGAATCTGCATAAAACCACATTGGATAATATCTGGAATTTAATTTCACATTTGATTCTTGCACCAAATGTGTCTCCTGTAAAAAAAAAAAACACTGAAGAAAATCTATGTTGAATTTCTTTAAAAATCCCAAATCTCTCCCAGGGCTATTTAACCCTTTAACAATATAGGTCACAAAGTGAATCTCTCCCATTCTTCTCCTCTACAGACCTCTATCTTTCCCATCTCTTCTCTCTTCCACTTTCCTCCACATCTTCCCCTTTCCTCCACATCTTCCCCTTTCCTCCACATCTTCCCCTTTGATCTAGGATTTCTCCAGTCTGATGTTTCTCCCACTATTTCGCAGAGTCTTAAACTACCTATCCCCTCCCCATACCCTCTTCCCTCCCACCCACCCATCCTCTTGTCCCTCTTCCACCCCTCCTCCTTTCTAATTTCTGTATAATTTGGGCATGTTTATCTAGTTTTTCTCCTCCACCCTTGATAATATTTGCCCCAGGTCTTTGTGTAATTTCGCCAGTTCCTGTTTTAGGGATCTTTCAAGCTCTTTAAACATTTCTGCTATTTCTGCTTTAGTAGGCATCTGTGAGCTCTTCTCTTGTTCTACTTTATCCATATCCACTTATTCTTCCATATGTTGACTACTGTTAGCTATTCCCAGAGATAGTCTGGAACATTCCCCGCCGTTTTCCATCTCACCTCTTACACTTATTCCCTGTTGTCTCTCTGGAGTCTGTTTCTCCTGTGAGGGTATATATTTTTTAATTGTTTGGGAAGCCTTAGGCTTTGATACTTTGTTTTTCATGCTGTCAGGGACTATTTCAATTTTCCACAGTTCTGGTTTTGGGGGGGAGGGGTCTATTTTTGATTTGATATCAAAATATGTTGTCTTCCATGGGTATCCCCCTCTCAGTTCTTTTTTCTTACTTTTTCTCTCCCCCCACTCCCGAACTCATCTACCTGGGTTCTCTTCTTCTAGGTCGTTATCTGTTTTACATTGTCCTCCTTCTGATTTTCCTCTAAGACCCCCTGGGTGAACCCCTCCTCAGTTTAAACATATAGTTCAATACATACAGTTCAGTTCCCATGCAATATATTAATCTCAGTACTTTTGCCGCTCTCACTCACCCTCTTGTCCCCAATACGGCTTTTCCCCCGTATGAGATCTCTGTCATATATGAAGAGAAGGGCTTCTCTGAAAAACATTTCCCGCACTCCGAACAGGTATACAACTTCTCCTCTGTGTAAGATCTCTGATATGTGTGAAGACTGTGTTTCACTGAAAAGTATTTCCCACACTCAGGACAGACATATGGCTTTTCACCTGTGTAAGATCTCTGATATATGTAAAGTCGAGACTTATCTGAGAAAACATTTCCTGCACTTAGAACAAGGATATAGCATCTTCCTCATGTGAGGTCTCTGATATATATGCAGGCTGGACTTCTGTGGAAAACATTTCCCGCACTCTGAACAAGGGTATGGCTGCTCCCTCTTGTGTTATCACTGGTATATATAAAAATAGGACTTACATGAAAAACATTTCCCACACTCTGGCTAGGTATGCAACTTCTCCTCCGTGTAAGATCTCTGATGTGTGTGAAGACTAAGCTTCACTGAAAAGTATGTCCTGCACTCAGGACAGACATATGGCTTTTCACCTGTGTTAGATCTCTGATATATGTAAAGTCTAGTTTTGTCTGAGAAAACATTTTGTTATGATCCGCCAGGTGGTGCCTCTGGAAGCCCCCTGGACAGACCTACCCAAAGCGTGGAATCTAAGTCCCGGTCTGTGCTTTTACCAGGGCCCCTGATGGTGGGGATGGACTTGTAACAGACCAGGGCCAGGTCACAACCTCCGAGCAGGCCTACCAGTGGCAGAGGCAACCTCCGGGGATGTATAGGTACCGGGAGAGCCAGATGTGAGGAGGACGGCGGGACCTAGCAGGATGGGTCACGAGCAGCGGTCCCGTGGGGTAAGCGAGGTACAGAATCGGCAGGCAAAGAGTAGTCAGGTCACACGCAGGGTCAGCAAGATAAGTCAGTCCGCAGATAGGTCAAACAAGCCGAGGATCAGGAGAGGAGAAGGCAGAGTAGTCAGGGCAATTCGAGTCAAGTACAGGGGAAGGCAGCGTAGTCAGGACAATCCGGGTCAAAGCACAGGAGAAGGCAGCGTAGTCAGGGTCAATCAGGGTCAAAATGCAGGTACAGGAACTCAGGATCACAGAATAGACCTTGCGGCAATTAGTGACAGTGCAGGGCATCTTTAAATATTGCGCCCTGCACTGTCATTGGCCGTCCAGGACGCGCCCCCGGGCTGTCATTGGCCGCCCGAGGCGCGCCCGCTGCTCCTACTGCGCATGCACGGCGTCCTGTCAGATGCGGCCCGCCGGGACCTGGTGCTTGTGTCCCGGCGTGAGCCGTCGCCAGTGCGCATGCGCCGAAAGAGGAGCCGCCACGATCCCTGACACATTTCCTGCACTTGGAACAGGGATATAGCATCTTCCTCAAGTGAGGTATCTGATATATATGCAGGCTGGACTTCTGTGAAAAACATTTCCCGCACTCTGAACAAGGGTATGGCTGCTCCCTCTTGTATTATCACTGGTGTATATATAAAAATAGGACTTACATGAAAAACATTTCCCACACTCGAAACAGAAATACTTCTCCAACATGTGAGATCTCTGGTTTCTATAGAGATTGAACTTCTCTGAGAGACTTTCCCGCACTTTAGGACATCTCTTCCTTTACTCCAAGTGAGGGGTAAGGCGGCTCCAGGTACTCTCTTTTGGGGAACATTACACTCGACATTCCCCTCACACAATGAGTGGATTGCAGGAGGGGTTCACCCAGCCCGTTACCGCATGTCTCCAGCTACCACGGTCCTGCGTGCAGGAGGAAGAGAGCTGGTGTTTCCCTTACTCCCTTGCCTCCCAGAGCCCCCTTATAGCAGATCACCTGATCGCCCGAAGTCCACTGAGCTCCAGGGAACACACAGCGCCAGGCCGAGAGCACAGGAAGACCCACTGCGATGGCCGCAACTCCAGGAAGTCTTCGGTCCACGCACCCCACCAGGCAAGCTCCCCCTCTCCCCGACTAGTCTCTCCAGGGCTTCCCGCACATCTCTCCCCTTCTCGGCAAGACACTAGAGTGTATCAAGTATTGTTGAGCACTAGGACATGTCCACCAGATGTGGGTCATATCCCCTTCTGCAGTCCTAAACCACCAGTAGCTATCTGATGTATTAGGATACATGTTGTGAAGTCAAGAAGGGGTGCTGCAACATTTTGAAAATATATTTATAGTTGTTTTCTTGATTGTTAATGTTTATTGAGCCCAAGTGAATGACCGCAAAGATCTTACTCCTGTCTTCCTCAGCTCGATCCCTTGCTCTGTTTCACACATTTTAGCTAACTTAGTAGTCTTCTTTAAGAGATCACAAAAGAATAAGCTGTAGGTAGTAGATATCAGGTGACATTGGGGGGAGTTAGTGATGCAGAGCTTCTCAAAAGGGGAGAGTAGTCTACTGAAGCTCAATCTCATTCTAGGATGGTTCAAAAAAATGTTGAGATTGTAAGTAGGCCCAGAAGGGGAAATGGGGCAATGGAGTAAAATGAGTAAAGTCCTTACAGTTATGGAATTTTTCTGGGAATTGAGGATACAGACAATGTTTTACATAAATACCGAAAACGGTACAATGTCTCCCCAATGATTGGATGAGTGGCCTCTAGCCTGTCACATGGAAAGGATCGCTCCAGGGAGATCCAGTCTTATGGGCCATGTTGGATATGCCAATTCACCAGTCTATATAAGTGACATGCCTTGAAATACAATTCAATATCTGGAAGGCCAATTCCTCTATTATTTTGTGAAGGGAAATAGTGTTAAGGTTAATCTCAGGAGGGACATTTCTCCATATACAGTACATAATGAAAAACTTACATAATGCTGCAAAAATGAGGGAGATATTTTGATCTGACTTGCTTGCAGTAGATACAACAGCCTGGGCAGAATATTCATTTTCAAGATTAAAGGTCTTCTTCAAAACCACGAGAAACATGGCTTGTCCCAACATTTATTATCCTGTTGTATATTCTAGAATAAGAAAAAATGGCTGTGAGAGTAAAGCATCCCTAGATCACAAGGTAATTAAGTCCCCAAGTGCGTAATTGCATCCTTTTTCCAAACAAATGGGAATTCTCATTTACTTTGGTGCATGTCAGGTGAGAGAGTCACATTCAGCATATTGTATTTATTATAGTTAACTTTTAGACTCGATAAACTGCAATTTTGTACTCTTTACCAGTTTCAGAGAAGTCTTTGTTGTCAAGCTTATTACAGAGACTGCATAGAAAGGGTTCAAGTGGCAAAACAAAAATAATGGGTGAGCAGGGCATCCCTGATGGATGGCATTAGATATCAAGAAGGCATCCAACAGGTGTACATTGACCTTAACTCTGGACTGAGGTATAGGTGTTGATTTACTAAAACTGGAGAGTGCAAAATTTGTTCCATTTGTACATGGTAGCCAGTCAGGTTTCTATGCACAGCTGCACCAGATTTTGCACTCTCCAGTTTTAGTAAATCAACCCCATTGTGTACAAGGCCTGAATCATTGCACGCATATTGTCTCTTAGACCAAGGGCACAAGCACTTTTGACATATACAATAATCCCAGGCCACACTATTGAATGCCTTCTCAGCATCCACCTAGAAAAAGAAACTGGGGGCCTGTGCTTAGTTAACCAGTCATGTATGTTAAGGGCTCTTATGGTGTTATCGCAACCTTCTCTTTTAGAAATTAAGCTGACCTGGTCAGAAAAGACTAAAGATGGGAGTAAGGGAAACATAAGGTTGGCTAGAATCTTAGTGTAGATTTTAAGGTTGACATTGAAAGGTGCTAGAGCATTTTCTGCAAGAGCATTAAAGGCTTTAAAAAAATAAGGGTAAAGTAAGTCAGAAAAACATTTGTAATATTGCGATGGGAGACCATCCAGGCCAGGGTTTTTACCAAATTTCCTCTGCTTAAGAGCTAACTTAAAACAAGCCAGAAGTCCAAAATATGAAAATCTCATCATGAGTGGTGGACACTAACATTAAAGACATGGAGTAGAAAACAAAGTTAGATTGTACAAGCATGAAATAAAAACCGGAAAGATAAAGACAAAACTTTTTGAAGGTGCATCAACTGGAAATGACAACAGTAGCTAAACTTTAGAACAGGCAACCTAGCAACTGGAAGAATCTATGTGTGTCAGAGGTAGGTATAGCAACCGTAGGGGACCCTTTTTTGACAGGGTCTATCCCAAGATTGTTATTTTTTTTTTATATATCCAGCAAGTCTGTGGCCTTTGGGGTCAAAGAAGTGTGTGCTTCCTTGGGCCACAATTCTCAACATTGTAGAAAAAAAAATGTTGCGTTTGAAAACAAAAATTTTCATGGAGACTTTCCTTAACAACAAAATAGTTTGGGAAACCGCACTGGATGAATGCCTGAAGCACTAGCTCTCCTCACATCCTACTCTTCCTACTGTATTTTGGGGGGGCCTCCAGCACTCCAGATGGGCAAACTCAGAGCATCCCTCAGCATCAAATCACGGGTCCCTGCCAAACTCCTCAAATGGCCCCCCAATGATTCGCTCCTTCTTCAAGCCTTCAGAGAGGAGCCCACAGCAGGAAGAAGACAAGATGGATCTGGTCTGCTACACAGACAATCTGTAACCCAGCCAGGAGTGCAGGAGCTGAATGCTCCACTGGCAGTGCGGCTTCGGAGTCACAGACCCACTTCTCCTTGTGTACTGCTAGTGACCCGGCAGAACCAGATCCAGCAGTCACACAGCACTCTCCATGTGACCACACACCAGACCAATCTCACAGCATCTTACCACTTGGGACCCACGTGGCTCTTCTGCGGCTCCCACTTGGACTGAGCTTCCTCCAGTTTTTCACTCTCCTGCCTCGGGGAACCCTTCCTGGACAATCGAGTGAGCACTCTGCCTATGCCAACTGATCCCACACATACTTATTTTATTTCCTCCTTCACTATCATGACCAGATACACTGGACCCTTTTCCCACAGACTCCTCTGCTGTATTTACCTGTGCTCCTAAACTCCAAAGGCCATCGAGATCCAGGGACCTCCAGGCCATCAACGCCACCTGCTGCCCCCATTATAAAGCATGCAATCAGCTGGTTGTGCTCTTCCCCTGGCACCGAGGCCCCACTCTCTCCATCTCAGCCATAGGCCTGCTATGAGCCATTGGATACTCCTCTACTAAATGGTCATGCTTTGGCCCACACATCATCTGCTTTGGGGTCCCATGTAGCCGCTTTACCACTGACCCTAGCCCACTCTCAAGGCCTCTCTCCTGCCCTTGCATTTTCTGGTCTATCTGGACATCTGCAATGGCAAGAATATGTATGGTCTATACCAACTAAGGAAAATGCCCAGCGGTTGCTGCATAATGTTAAAGAAACTTGCCACAGAGAAATAAAATAAAAAAAATACAAACATTTGGGAAAAGGGTAGAGATGGCCGAGGAGGACTTGCAAACCACTAAACTTGATGTTCACAAAGTCCAAGATCACCTTGATGACCAGCGCTTACTTCTCTGACACATGCAGAGGCACCTAGAAGATTTGGACAAAAAAGGTCACACAAATAACATTAGAATCTGTGGCCTTCCAGGACCAGCTGACACAGAAGATCTTAAAGCTGTCCTCCAACAGCTGTTTAACCACTTACTTAGGGACTACCCCCCCACCCAACATATTGAAATGGATGGAGCCCATAGAGCTCTCTGACCTAAGGGGCCCCTGTCTAGACCTTGTGATGTCATCTTTCGCATTCACTCACACACTCGAGGACATCACGAGAAAAGCCATATCCATATGTACAATTCTTTTTGAGGAGACTCTGATTCAACTTTATCGGATCTCTCTTGGATGACTCTTCATAACAGGAAACGTCTCCAACCCCTGTTGTCCCTTCTATGTGAGAATCACATTATCTTTACCTGGGGCTTTCCCTTCAGCCGAACGGCAAAACAAAATGGCAAATCTGCAATATTGACAGTTCCTGAGGACTTGCCTACCCACTGTGATGTCTTCAAAATCCCACAACCAAATCTACCTAGCTGGGATCTCTTAAAACCAGTGCCTCTACCTCCTGTATCTCCTAAAAAACACCCTAGGCCTTCTGATTATCCCCACAAGTCTCCAAAACAGAATCCTCTTTGCACAGTTGAAATTCTTATCTGTGTCCATTGGACTGGAAACCTTTTATATGTAATGTTTCTTTTCCTTTTCATGTTAGACATGGTCCAGTGGGCCCAGATGCAACCCCCCCCCCCCGGCCTGGTTCCCTCCGGAGGAAGGGGTTCACACCACATAAATGTCGATTTTCCCCCCCCCCTTTTTTTTTTCTTATATATAATTTTTTTTGTTTATGGTGTGCCCTCTCCCTTGGCTATCCAATCCCTTATGCGAAGCAGTTGTCTGCTGTTTATTCCAGTTTAAGGATGGTCACATATTATTAAAATGTGCTTAAGAAGTATGCCCTTTATATACTATACTAGCTACCTCATCTTTAGAACCCCTCTGAAGTGCTGTTCCTCATCTCTCCCTACCCCACCCCCCTTTTTTTCTCACTCTCCTTCTCCCCAAAATTTTGCTACATCTAGGTGGGTTATCTTTATATGGATCCCCGCTACAGTTTAGTTATTGGTATCCCCCATATAGAATTGATTCTGGCTAGTTTCACTAATTGAATCTGTGTACATACCCCAGATGCCACTAACCTGGTCTCGGAGGTATTTTGGAACTGTTCTTATGACTGATTATTCTACTTGTTTTACTGAATTGCTCCACCTTATTGGTGGCTTGTTGGTTTGTTTATCTCAGACTTCTTTTTTTTCCCTTCCTACATTTTACTGTACTTTACTGTTTGTCTGTGTCTCTCCTTGCCTCTAGACACACTGCACACTACCAGTCCGTGGACCTATGCATATTACTTCTATATCAATAGTACTACTATGCTGTCATCTTTACCTTTGCATACTAACCACCATATGACACCTTACCATGTCGAAGATCTTATCCCTGAAGATCAATGGCTTGAATGCACAGGAGACTCATCTAGATAAGAGGCATGCTTACATTTGTGTCCTATTATTACGCTCACATCCAAGCCTCAAATAGGAGGAAGCATACAGGAATGGCCATCCTTATTAAACAAGGATCCCTATTTGTGCTTGTGGATTCAATCCTAGATCCCAGGTGTAATTTTCTTATCCTAAGGGGTACCTGGTCAACCCATGACATAGCTCTATTTAACTTGTATGTTCTTAATGTCAATAAAACTTCCTTTCTCTTTCGCCTTTATAATATTCTTGGTGGAACATAAGTTCCTGTTGAGGGGGGAATTACAATTTATTCAACAATTTTCAACGGACAAGCTTTTTTTGCTCTTTTCTTTCACTAGTGACAGAGAATCAGCTATATCTGTGTCAGAGACTGATGAGGGTAGTGATGTGTCTTCCTGTTGCAGCTCTGACAGTTCCTGTGTGTTGGAGCTGGCGCCATCTTGCCTGTCTGCTGTGTGAGGCTGTGAGAAGAACTCTTTCTTCGGTACCCTGGTGATTTTCTTCCCCTTTGTCATTGCGGGTGGTAAGCGTTACTGGTCTGAGGTCTGTTGCTGTTTATGTCAAGGCTATCTCTGATGGCTGACGTCGTTTCGGGTTGCTATTACAGCAGGGTTTGTGAGGAGCTCCTGTCTTAGGCAGCCATCTTCCTGAGCGGCTCGGACACGCACCCAGTTTTAGTATTTCTGTCTGTGTTTTATGTTAGGAGGCTGTCAAAAGGACAGGTGTTGAGAAGAAATTTTTCTAACCCAGTGGTGTTAATCCTTTGCCCACTTCACCCCAAGCTAAGGAAAAATGCCACTCTTTAAGTACTCGTTTCTCACAGACCTACCTCTGAGCATGGCAACGGCTGGAATGAAGACAGCTACTACTTCTTTCCATGTTTGGTCATGTAATATGTCACACTGAAAGGGTAAAGAGAAAGAAGTGTCCCCCCCAGCTAACATCCATACTGAGAAGGAGGTCTCTTTTTAGTGGGTACTCACTATGCCTACTCTCTTAAGCCAAAGTTAGCCCATGATTTCATGAAAGAGGGCAGAATCTTCCTTCCAGCAGCTATCCTGGTCTTTGCTTTGCCTGAGAGGAGTGACATTGCAGTCATTCCTATCAATCAGCAAGAACCCAGAGACCTGAGCAGAGATGGCAATAAGCTGGCCACCTAAGCAAAAAGTTGGATTCTCTAGGTGAGGGCCAGGGATCAGTCATTGCTGATTTTTTTTTTTTTTTTTTACAATTGTGCTGATCTGTTTGATAATATCATAAAAGTGAAAATAAGAGCTATCACTCACTACAATTTTAAGTGTTGTAAAGAAGAGCTGTCACTCACTACAATTTTTCACATTTCCTGCTGATACAAGATTTCCTTTTGAAGTTCTGTTGTGCCTCGCTCGTCTTCTCATTTTTCCTGTTGTGCCTGGTTGTTACATGCACTGAAAGAAAAAATTCTGCTATCAGAAAAGATGTACTGCAGAATCCTGCTGCTGTTATTGCCCATGGTACTTAGTTATCTTTTAGCCAGGAATTATCTTTAATAGGCTTTAGAAAACATAAACTGCTATGCTCAGTTAATTTCGCCTTCTCCATCAACAAGAGCATACTCAGGTTCCTTCTTTTTCCTATTTTCCTTCTTCCTATTCTCACAAGTTTATCCAACTCTGGGTTCTGGTGTCTAATGTGCTAGCAACATAGAAATTAGTTTGGACCTGCCACCACTGACAAAATGTCTCCTACAATCCCCAGAAATAAGGTTCTTGCACCCCTTAGATTCCACATCTCCCCTGGACTACTCTTATGGACAAATATGTCTTATAACCTTCATCCACCAAGAGCGATGTAGCTGTCACAAGGGACAAACAAGCACTGGCAGGACAAAAGGTAGACAAGGACTCACATCCTTGGTTCATATAGTGAACTCGGTGTAAAGCTATTCAACTTGAGGTCATCACAGAGGACAAGGGGGCACTCTTTACGTCTAGAGGAAAAGAAATGTAATCTCCAAACACAGAAAGGTTTCTTCACAGTGAGAGCTGTGAAAATGTGGAATAGACTCTCTTAAGAGTTGGTTCTGGCCAGCTCCGTGGATTGCTTTAAAAAAGGCCTGGATTGTTTCCTAGATACACAGAATATAACTAAATACTAACATTTACAGATAAAGTTGATCCAGGGAATATCCGATTGCCTCTTGGGGTATCAGGAAGGAATTTTTTTTCCCTGCAGGAGCAAATTGGATCATGCTTTGCTGGGGGGTTTTTTGCCTTCCTCTGGATCAACTGAGGGTATAGGATTATAACTTTTTTTTTAATGGTTGAACTGGATGGACTTTTGCATTTTTCAGCCAGACTATGTAACATTACAATGGAGAGGACAACTCAGGAGATTAAGCCAGTGAGCCATCTCAATGTGGGATGCAATTACAGACGCCTGACTTCTCAGCATATTGTATAATTACAGAATAAATAAGGTCCAATCAAAAGTAAGTTAGCATCTCACACTAAAGAATGTCCAGAGCTGGAGACCAGAGACCTGAGACTTTTTGTCCCTCTGAGCTTGCACTTTTCTGCTCCCAAATTGCACCACAGGCACTAGGCTTGACTGGGCAGATTAGAATGGAAAGAGAGTTCCTACTAGGCATACCACGTGCTGACTACACCTAGCTGAGACCTGTGATTATGCAATATCTAAATTTATATGATAGAATGCAAACTCTAAGAGCTTAGAAAGTCCAATGTAATTTAGTAGCAGATGGCCCCAAGTTAATCATGGTTGCAAACTATTCTGCAGAGCTAACAAAAATTTGTAAAAAATTTACACCTTTGTGTCAACAGCTGGTATGAAGCTGGGTGAAATTTGCCTTTCAATACCATGTGTCATTATGTATTTAAATGCCAGATGTCAACGTTTTGCCTTTTATTCCTTTACACTGCTCTGCCGGCAGTAGCAAAGATTATAGAGGAACTTTTTGTCATCCACCACACTCACCTATTGCCTCCTGCAAGCCTCAGAGCACAGTGTCAATAACCACTTGATATTTGGAGACCCAGTAAATGCTGTCATTGCACATAAATAATTGCTGGCATTATCTTATTTTTAAGTTAATTTTTACTTTGGAGACACCTTACCTTTTTTAAAACTGTTTTATTTCTTCCTTTCATGAAAACTGGCAGGTTCAGCTTAATTGAGTCAGTTCTTCACCTGGATAGCACAATAAAGCTGATGTATTGGGATATGGTCCCGGCGTACAAGGTATTTGACATACTCAGAACACAGTTTTATTACTTATTCTTTGGTTCTAATTATTAGTTATGTTAACCAATTATACCTGTACAAACCTTTTTAATACAAGAGGAATGATACGAGAGGCATCCTTTAATAGCTGTTTTAGTCCTTCACTCTAAATTTTGTCTAATTCCACTGTACCACAATAACACTCTTTTAAAGTGCAGCAGGAAGCTATGCTGGGACACCCACTGCCACCTACTCCATTCATGTGTTTATCAAATTAAGTGTGTAAATGACAAACTATTCCATAAAAAGTTACTGAGAATAATCACTTGTATTGTTAAGGGACTGGAGACTATATGGAATTTTAAATGTTACAAGTGCAATGTTCTCTTCTCCCTGTTTTTCAATGTTAATATTTTTTCACAGGTCTGGGAATTGTGCTAACACAAACTGGAGTATGAACTGGGATGGTTGTTGTTGTTGTGACTTTTGTCAAGTGTCAATCCTGACTATCCTAGTAGTAGTTGGGGAACTCTTATACATAAGCTCTGCACGTTTAAGCCAAATTAGTCAATATGCTCATTTACAAGTTGTTCACCTACCTGTACAATGATCCTATATTATATATACTAATTTGCCAAGGGATCCCTTAAATTGGTGGGAAATTGATATTGCTCCATTTGTCATGTGTCAAGCCTGACTGTCTTCATAGTACTTAATGTACTTATACTGCTCCCGCACTCGTAAGCCACCCTACTCTATATGCTAATTTTCTTTGTCTTACATTCTAATTTACCATGGGATACCTTAAGTTGATTTGGTGAAAAAAGTTAACTTTGAGAAAAGCAAGCTCATAGTATAGTCACCCCCACCACAAGATGAGACAACCTGGGCACCAGAAATTGGTTGCGCACTCCAACCTCCAAGTCTGATCATATTTCATACTTGGGTGTCCCCAGAGAGGAACACTACTTATATAGGTTGAACTATGGCAAGCTGACAGCCAAAATAATCACAAAATTGCATTTATGGAGAGCTCTTCCTCTACTAGCAAACATGTAACCTTATCAAGATGGTCAGCTTTTCCAGGTTTTTCTATTGAGCTGTGTGTTCAGACAGAACATATTATTCACATATAAATATGTTAGGACATTTGCTGGAACTTTTGGGATGTTTGGCTGATTTGGCTGTGGCAATGCATTATGGGGTGTTTTGTTGAGTGTTTTCTGTCAAAGTCTTGTACCTGACCTCAGCTCAAAATGTAATTTTCCCAATGCACATGTTCCTCTACATGGCTGTTTACTAGTATTGGGTGCTGCAGTGACCAGGGGCTGGGAATCGCAGACAAGCCAAGTGAAAGAATGTCACAAGCACACCAAGAAATCCTCAGAAGGATCCAAAGCTTTATTTAGTGGTCACATAATACACTGCTCAAAAAAATTAAAGGAACGCTTTGAAAACACATCAGATCTCAATGGGGAAAAATATCATGCTGGATATCTATACTATATATAGACTGGGTAATGTGTTAGGAATGTAAGGATGACCCATGGTTTGACGGAAATGAAAATTATCAACCTACAGAGGACTGAATTCAAAGGCACCCCAAAAATCAAAGTGAAAAAATGATGCAGCAGGTTAGTCCATTTTGCTGAAATTTCATTGCAGCAACTCAAAATGGTACTCAGTAGTGGCAGGTCAGGGTGCCATTGTCTACCCTGTAGAGGTCTGTGTGTCCCTCCATGGATATGCTTCCCCAGACCATCACTGACCCACCACCAAAATAGTCATGCTGAATGATGTTACAGACAGCACAACATTCTCCATGGCTTCTCCAGACCCTTTCACATCTGTCACGTGCTCAGGGTGAACCTGCTGTCATCTGTGAAAAGCCCCGGGTGCCAGTGGTGGACCTGCCAATTCTGGTGTTCAATTCAAATGCCATTCGAGCTCTATGGTGCTGGGCAGTGAGCACAGTGCCTACTAGAGGATGCCAAGCCCTCTTTCTACCCTCATGAAATCTGTTTCTGATTGTTTGGTCAGAGATATTCACACCAGTGGCCTGAGGGAGGTCATTTTGTAGGGCTCTGGAAGTGCGAATCCTGTTCCTCCTTGCACAAAGGAGCAAATACCGGTCCTGCTGATAGGTTAAGGACCTTCTATGGCCCTGTTCAGCTCTCCTAGAGTAATTGCCTGTCTCCTGTCCTCCATGCTCTTGAGACTGTGCTGGGAGACACAGAAAACCTTCTGGCATTGGCACGTATTGATGTGCCATCCTGTAGGAGTTGGACTACCTCTGTAGAGTCCACGTATCTCCTCATGCTACCAGTAGTGACATTGACCCTGCCAAATGCAAAACTAGTGAAAAACAGTCAGAAAAGATGAGTAGGGAAAAAATGTCAATGGCCTCCACCTGTAAAACCATTCCTGTTTTGGGGGTCATCTCATTGTTGCCCATCTAGTGCACCTGTTGTTAATTTCATTAACACCAAAGCAGCTGAAACTGATTAACAACCCCCTCTACCACTTAACTGAAAAGATAAATATTCCAGGAGTTTAATTGACTTGATGCTATACTCTGCTTAAAAAGTGTTCCTTTAATCTTTTTGAGCAGTGTACAACAGAGGGCCATCAATGAGTATATGTGTGAGTATGGCATAAAGACAGGCTTGGGGAGCTGAGATGATCCCCCACCAGTTGCTACTGGTACATACACTGTATTATCACCATTTGAGAAAGTGACAAGAATGGTGAGACATGACAATCACCTAACTGGAAGGTACCTATCAACTAAATATCCAGTGTAAACACAAACACACAATACCTCTTCAGTGCCTTTTAAAAGAGTACTAAGACTGCATATTTATGTCTTTGAGGGTTTTATATTTAATTTCACTATGGTGAATACCAACACAATAATATTATAAAGTGCAGAAAAATGTTCATAGATAATTCATTAAATAATACTCCAATATCTATAAGCCCTGCAGCGAGCATGCTGTCTGAATATGCATTCAGGCCACAGGCCACAAACAAATTCACAGATGCTTTCTACTTTCTACAGTCTCCTTGAGCACACCAAGTCACCGATAGCATGTCCATCTGCTACCTGCCACTGTTAAAGGCTTGTTTCATTACCATCTAAAGCTGGGGTCATAGCTCCTGTTCTTAGCAATGACAATGTTAATGAGACAACACAATTTTATACTGTTTAACAGTTGCATATGAAGTGAATGTTTATTACACCTGGTCTTTCATGTACCCTGAAGGTATTTTCTTGTTGGGTCACAGTGTTTGGGCACCATCAACACTCACAACCCATTTTTTGTGCAGATGTCTGTCAGTTAGGGCTTGTTCAAAATGTGGCTTTGAACATGCTTTTTTCAAGTGCTCCTAGATTGTAAGCTCCAAGGAGCAGGGTCCTCCTAACCCTCTTGTATTGGACTGTATTTTTGCTCTATTGTCTTCTGTTATAATGTAAAGCACTAAGCAAACTGTTGGCTCTATATAAATCCTGTATAATAATAATAATAATAATAATGCCAATCAAAGCCCCTGCCACTAAATAAAATGGTCAGCTTGCTGTCCTGTTTAAATGCTTTGATTTTCTTTGTTTCTCTTCAAAAATGATACCCTCTGACGCTTTCTTGGTGCTTCATAACATCTCTGAAGCCTCCACAGGAGTCTATGACAAAGTTTTGAGAAGCTTTTATTCAGCTTTAGCTTCAATTGTTTTGGAGGTATTGCAAGTATGAAATATCCCAGGAAGCACTGGGAAACCAAAAAGCAAACCTCTCCATCAAGATTTAAAGCTAATAGAGCCACTGATGGACTTTTAATTTCAAAATATGTGTAGTACTGAGGAAAATCATATAATGGAAATAAACACAATATTTATATATAATATAAACTTGTGTGCTGCTACACCCTAAGTATAATGAAAGAAGGAGGAGATTGCTACACTCACTAGCCAAGTGTACTCTCACTTAAATTGCATATTTAAATAAAATTGTGGTGCGCTAACTCCTCATCGCTTCTCGGCTTCACCTGCTTGCTGCTATTGGGTTTGAGGCTTAGCCCCCACACAGAACGAGTTTGTGATTCCCCCCCCCCTTGTTCACTCTGCGTTACTACCTCTGGGCAGTAGACGCTCAAGAGCCTTTTCAAAGGCTAAGCAAGAGTGAAGCCGCCGAGGAAGAAGAAGGAGAAGGAATCCGCTGAAGATCTCTTGGAAGCCCTCCTGAGAACTCCTCTGCGACAAGATGGGGAAGAATAAGCAAACCGCCAAGAAGCCGCTGACCGCCACCGCTGCCCCTGCCAAGACCCCGGGAGAAGCCCCCTCCGCCTCCACCTCCACCTCAGAACGCTCCGGCCCTGCAGAAGGTCTCCCCCTCCTGGAGCCCTGGATGAAGCAGACAGTCGTGCTGCGGCTGAAAGAAGTGGAAGGCAGAGCCCCGGACATGACCCCGGAAGTCTTCGGCAAGAAGATGATCCTTGAACAAGGATTTAGCAAGGCAGAGACCCTGTCGGTGCAGTCCTTCATGAAAGGTATTTTCTTCGTAACTTTTGTATCGTTACAGGTCTGCAAAAGGTACTGGGAGATGGTGAAGACCTCTGGGCCCGATTCCCCTTTCCGCAAGTTTATTGCAAATTCTCCCATTCAAAGGGACGAAAGGCGGATCACGGTGTCCATGAGGAACCCTCACGTCCCTGGAAGAGATATCGCCACCTATCTCCAGAGGTTTTGCGTCGTGTTGAAGGACCCAGTCCGGATACTAGACGCCAATGGCTTCTGGACAGGTAAGTGGACTGTGTTTTGCAGATTGCTGAGAGATCGTCCCGCTGGAGATCTCCAACACCTGCAACAGTGCTTCTCCCTGGGAGCGTCAGCAGGACTCCTACATTACCCGGATCAACCCCAGTCATGCCGCAGGTGCGGACAGCCGGGGCACGAGGGTAAGAATTGCCATGTGCTTTCATGTAGATTCTGCCGGTCTGTAGGTCACGAGACCAAGGATTGCCCGAGGTCCAAAACCTGCAACCTCTGTGGACGGTCAGAGCACGTCTACAGGGACTGCCCAGAGAGAAGTAGGACGTACGCTGGGGCCCTGAGCAAGAGCCCTGCTGCCAAAGCAGCACCACAGAAGCCTCAGAAGGACCCAGGTAAGAGGAACCCCCCACCCCAGCCCCCCCTACCCCTCCGGTGCCGGTGGCCGCCCCCCCCGGACCCTGGTCCCCCCGCCCCTGGCCCCCCTGCCCACCCGCCCCTTGCCCTCCTGCACCCCCCCTGCCCCTTGCCCTCCTGCCCCCCCGCCCCTCGCCCTCCTGCCCCCTCGCCCCCCTGCCCCACCCCTCCCGGGTCCGGTTCCACCCTTCCTGACCTGTCCTCACAGGAGGATTTCCCGCCCCTTCCCCCTGCCACCCCCGTCAGCAGCTCTGCGGCGGGGATCAGGAAGCGGAAGAAGGAGCAGGCCAGCCCGGCGGCGGAGGATCCCTCCTCCGCCACCAAACGGCCTGCTGTCCTCCAGGATGCCGCAGGCCCCGACCCCGTGGGGGAGGACCTCGACACACTGGAGGAAGAGGAAGAGGTGGAAGAAGAGATGGCTCTGACCCGGTCGGAGCCAGATCTCTCCACCGACTTCGATGAGGTCCTCAACAAGGTCCTCAACCAGATCGGACTGAGCCAGGACCCTGGCCAGGCCGCAGAGGTCGCCCCCCTCTCCAGGGGAGGTAAGCACAGCCCCTGCCGACTAACCCCTTCATCTCTTTCCCATGATGGCTGAGATCTCTATCTTTTCCATTAATGTGAGGAGCATCAAGGATGTGTCTAGGAGGCAGACTGTGCTGACCTTTCTCTCCACACAGCAGAGTGATGTCTACATGCTTCAGGAGTGCGCCCTTCCCCCTCTGAGGAGATACACTCATTTGTCCTCCCTGTGGACCCACGGTCCCTCCTACTGGTCTGGGGGTGGCGATTGCAAATCTGCAGGGGTAGCGGTTCTTATCAGGGGAGGACGTTTCACTGTTGACTCCGTCCATGAGCTCGTCTGTGGCCGACTTTTGGTCATAGACGGCTCGTGGGCGGGGGAGCCCGTTAGGCTCATCAACGTGTACGCCTCCCCGGAGAACGCGTGGCTGGAGCTTTTCCAAACCCTGCGGACGCAACTCGTCACAACGAGAACAGTAGTGATCGGTGGTGATTTTAACTGTCCGATAGAGGAGGACGGGCGCAGCTCCAGCATGTACGCAAAACTCGACGCCACCTCGAAGCTGCTCTGGGAGGTGATTGCGGAGGCTTCCCTGCAGGACGCCATGGGATCCGTGGGGCGCGGTTCCGTGAACTACTCATGGAGCCGCCCCGACGGATCTGTGCGTTCCAGGATTGACTTTGTGCTCACCTCTAGGGCAGTCAGGCACCGCGGGTTCTCCATGGTTCCCTGATTTTTCTCTGACCACAGGGCCATTCAGTTTCGGGGTGACCTGGGAGAGGGCTTTGCCCTGGGCCCAGGCTCCTGGAAGCTGAATTGCACCCTGCTGGACGATGAGGAACTGCTAGCGGAGCTCAGGGAAATCTACGGTGCCTGGCGAGAGGAGAAGTCTTTCTTTCCCAAGGTAAGCGACTGGTGGGAGTTCGTGAAAGTCAAGCTGCGCAGCTTCTTTCAGGCCAGGGGACACCAGCAAGTGTGTGCCAGGAGGAGGGAACTCAGGAGACTGCAGCGTCAGCTGAAGTCCCTGCAGGACCTTCATCTCTGTGGCTGGGACGTGAGGCAAGACCTGGAGGACACCAAGAAGAGCTTGAAAAAGCACTTTGAGGAAGAATCCAGGCACATTGTCTTCCGTGCCAAGGTGGAGCATCTAGAGAAAGGTGAGAAGTGTTACTCTTTCTTTTTCAGGAAACTCCACTCAGGACACACACCCCTGTCGGAGCTGCGCGACAAGACTGGAACACTCCAGAAGGGGAAGGAGGCCGTGATGGAAGTGGTCAGCGACTACTACACCGACCTCTACTCCCCCAAAGAAACAAACACGTCAGCGGCCGACAGATTCTTGTCAGGTATCTCTAACACTATTGATCCTGCAGGTTTGTCGGCCACCAACGCCCCCTTGACGTTGGAGGAGCTGCACTCTGCTGCTAAATCCTTTAGGCGGGGCAGGACCCCGGGCTGCGACGGTCTCCCAGCAGAGCTCTATGTAGCGCTGTGGGACCTCGTGGGCCCGGACCTGCTCGAGCTGTACGAGGAGATGGTGGTGGAGGGCAGGATGCCTCCTTCGTTGAGGGAGGGGATGATCACGATCCTGTACAAGCGTAAGGGGGAGAGATGTGACTTGAAAAATTGGCGTCCCATCTCTCTCCTGAACGTGGACTACAAGATCCTTGCCAAAGTCCTGGCGAACAGGCTGAAGGCTGTCATCGGACAGATCATCCACCCGGATCAGACTTGCGGCATTCCTGGCCGCAGGATTGCGGACAGCCTAGCGCTTGTCCGGGATACGGTCCAATACATCAAGGACCGCCGTGTGCACGTGGCCCTGGTCAGTCTTGATCAGGAAAAGGCCTTTGACCGTGTCTCCCATGGGTTTATGTGCAGAGCCCTGCGCAGGTGTGGTCTTGGGAAAATGTTTTGTTCGTACGTTGACATTATGTATAACGATATTTGCAGTTCCGTGCAGGTGAACGGCTGGAAAACTGACCCCTTCCCGGTCCTCTCTGGGGTCAGACAAGGCTGCCCTCTTTCACCTCTGCTTTTTGTTTGCTGTATAGAGCTCTTCGCCGAATGCATCAGACGGAATCCAGAGATCGGGGGAATCACCGCACCGGGAACAGACAGACGGGAAGTGAAGTGCTCGCTCTACATAGACGACGTGACGGTGTTCTGTGCCAACCAGCGCTCCATCGACCTGCTCGTCCAGACCTGCGAGGACTTCGGCCAAGCTTCGGGGGCAAAAGTCAACTGCGGGAAGTCGGAAGTCATGCTCTTCGGAAAGTGGTTCCTGCCTTCTTCTGCATCCATGCCCTTTGGCATCAAGTCAGACTTCATGAAAATTCTGGGAGTTTGGTTTGGTGTCGAGGGCGCAGCCCTGAAGTCTTGGGAGGAGAGACTAGCCAAGATGAGACAGAAATTTGGACTTTGGAGCCTCAGAGACCTCACCATCGAAGGGAAGACACTGGTACTCCGCAGCGAGATTCTCCCTGTGTTGCAGTACCTCGCCCAGGCCTGGCCCCCTCGGGTCAACACCTGTAAGGCCATCACCAGGGCGGTGTTTCACTTCATCTGGGGCTCCAAGATGGACAGAGCGAAGCGGGCAGTCATGTTCAAGGAACCCCTCAAGGGCGGTAAGGGCGTGCCCGACATCGCCATCCAACTGAGGGTGTTCTTTGCTTGCAACTGCATCCGCAGAACTTTGCCCAAAAGGATTATGGACTCTGGCGGGAACGCAATGTCACGCTTCTTCCTGTTGCCTCTCTGGAGGTCCCTCGGGTGGGACACTTGAGACAGTTCCATCCCCTACAACTGGGACACTCCTTGGTACTACTTGGATACCTTCAAGTTTATCAGGGAGCAGGGGCTGCAGGGAGTCAAGCCTGACTTGTGGAAACCAAAGACCATTTACAAGCTCATCAGAGCAAGTGACATTTTGGAGTCGGTTCCAGGCCTGCCTTCAGACACCTGCAAGGTGGTCTGGAGGAATGTTTCTTCCAACATTCTCACCAACAGGCACAAAGACCTGGCATGGATGGCAATCCAAGGGGGGTTGCCTCTCAGGACATTTATGCATGCCAGGAACCTGAGCAGATACAGACACTGCCCCTTCTGCATCATCCATGAGGAAACGTCTCACCACGTTTTCTGGGAGTGCTCTTTTGCTCAGGCCCTGTTGGGGGCCCTGGAACCTGAACTCAAGGACTTTGTACCACAGACAGCCATCACTCACTTTGGGGTGTTGAATGGACTATTCTGTGGAACTTTTTCTCTGGAGGACATTGACGGCGCCTGGCGGGTGCTGTGTTGTTTTAAGGACGCTTTATGGTGCGCCAGAAAGCGCCTCATCCACCAGCGGGAGAGGATGTCCATTGAGGACTGCCGCAGACTGATCCTCAGTCTGCTCAGAGACTATACCTTGATGGACTTTAAGGAGGAAGAGGACGTCTGAAGATCTCCCCTTCCCCCTTACTCCCCCTTTGCGTGTCTTTGTCCCTTCAATAAAGCTTTGGGCCTGTGTTTTCACCCTTTTTCCCCCCTCCCCCCCACACACCCGATGCTCACTGTAGATCGTAACATTCGGTTTTCGTTTTTTTGCATGACTTAGTGATATTAGGAAACGTACTGTGTATTAGGATGCTATGGTTTTTGGGGTAAGCGGCGTTATGCATGACGTGTTGGTCCGGGGGATTCATCCTCCACGCACATCACGTCAGGCATCATACCGCTGAGTGAATGTATTTATTTCTGAATGTATTTATCGTATGCTTGGAACTGTATTGCAATGTGGTGCGCTGCGTCGCAGTACAGGGTGAGATGTACCCCGATTACAAAGTATCATGTTGTTTTTTATACTTCTGTAATAAAAGTATCTTTTCAATCAAAAAAAACTCCTCATTGTGAAACTGGGGGCACTGCGCCTCTAGGACCGGGCCTTTTGGCCAAGTCCTGGGCAATTTTTTTTGCTACAGGCCTCAGGGCCTGGTCAGTGCACGATTTGGCATGACCACTTTATTATTTTTATAGATTTATTTAATTATTTATTTATTTATTTCACTCCCACGTTTGTCACCTTTTACTTATGTGTGTGTTTTTCTCACAGGATGGAGGGTGTGGGTCCTCGGGCCTGCCCTGAAGTCTAGGGGGAGGATGTGTGGCCTTTTGGTTCCTTCCTCCCCTGATCCCTAAGGGGTTTTCTCTTCGGGAGAGCCCCCTGACCAAGTTTTGGCCAGGAGGACCAAATGGGAACCTTGTCCCCGTCAGGAGCTTTGTGCCCCGGGGGATCAGGGTAGTGGTCCAACCCTTTCGGGGGTAGGACAAAGCACACCCCTAAGTGCACTTTTTGTGTGGTGTTTTTGCACTTGCACTTTTTTGTGAAACACTTACAGGTTTTTCGTTGTAGTTTGCGGACTTAAAAAAAAAAACTCCTCATTGTGAAACATAACCTTAATAAGCAAACAATAAATAATACAATCCTCAAAAAATCGAATATGAAGATTAGAGATGAGCGAAGAAATGAAAAATTCGATTCGGCTGATTCGGCGAATTCCAGTGTGAAATTCGATTCGATGCGAATTTCTCCGCTACGAAGATGACTTATTTAAAGGGTTTCTAGGCTTCAGAGAGCCTTTAAATTAGTGCAGAACACTGTACCTTTAATTTAAATGCCCTTGGAGATGAGGAAGGAGAAGGAGAAGGAGAAGGATGAGAAGAAGGAGAAGGAGAAGGATGAGAAGAAGGAGAAGGAGAAGGGTGAGAAGAAGGAGAAGGATGAGAAGAAGGAGAAGGATGAGAAGAAGGAGAAGGAGAAGGATGAGAAGAAGGAGAAGGAGAAGGATGAGAAGAAGGAGAAGGAGAAGGATGAGAAGAAGGAGAAGGATGAGAAGAAGGAGAAGGATGAGAAGGAGAAGGATGAGAAGGAGAAGGATGAGAAGAAGAAGGCTGAGAATAAGGAGAAGGATGAGAAGAAGGAGAAGGAGAAGGATGAGAAGAAGGAGAAGGATGAGAAGAAGGAGAAGGAGAAGGATGAGAAGAAAGAGAAGGATGAGAAGGAGAAGGATGAGAAGAAGAAGGATGAGAAGAAGAAGGATGAGAAGAAGGAAAAGGATGAGAAGAAGAAGGATGAGAAGAAGGAGAAGGATGAGAAGAAGGAGAATGATGAGAAGAAGGAGAAGGATGATAAGAAGGAGAAGGAAGAGAAGAAGGAGAAGGAGAAGGATGAGAAGAAGGAGAAGGGTGAGAAGAAGGAGAAGGATGAGAAGAAGGAGAAGGATGAGAAGAAGGAGAAGGATGAGAAGAAGGAGAAGGAGAAGGATGAGAAGAAGGAGAAGGATGAGAAGAAGAAGGATGAGAAGAAGGATGAGAAGAAGGAGGAGAAGGATGAGAAGAAGAAGGATGAGAAGAAGGAGAAGGATGAGAAGAAGGAGAAGGAAGAGAAGAAGGAGAAGGATGAGAAGGAGAAGGATGAGAAGAAGGAGAAGGATGAGAAGAAGGAGAAGGATGAGAAGAAGGAGAAGGAGAAGGATGAGAAGAAGAAGGATGAGAAGAAGGATGAGAAGGATGAGAAGAAGGAGAAGGATGAGAAGAAGGAGAATGATGAGAAGAAGGAGAAGAAGGAGAAGGATGAGAAGAAGGAGAAGGATGAGAAGAAGGAGAAGGATGAGAAGAAGGAGAAGGATGAGAAGAAGGAGAAGGAGAAGGATGAGAAGAAAAAGGATGAGGAGAAGGAGAAGGATGAGAAGAAGGAGAAGGAGAAGGATGAGAAGAAGGAGAAGGATGAGAAGAAGGAGAAGGATGAGAAGAAGGAGAAGGAGAAGGATGAGAAGAAGGAGAAGGAGAAGGATGAGAAGAAGGAGAAGGAGAAGGATGAGAAGAAGGAGAAGGATGAGAAGAAGGAGAAGGATGAGAAGGAGAAGGATGAGAAGGAGAAGGATGAGAAGAAGAAGGCTGAGAATAAGGAGAAGGATGAGAAGAAGGAGAAGGATGAGAAGAAGGAGAAGGATGAGAAGAAGGAGAAGGAGAAGGATGAGAAGAAAGAGAAGGATGAGAAGGAGAAGGATGAGAAGAAGAAGGATGAGAAGAAGAAGGATGAGAAGAAGGAAAAGGATGAGAAGAAGAAGGATGAGAAGAAGGAGAAGGATGAGAAGAAGGAGAATGATGAGAAGAAGGAGAAGGATGATAAGAAGGAGAAGGAAGAGAAGAAGGAGAAGGAGAAGGATGAGAAGAAGGAGAAGGATGAGAAGAAGGAGAAGGATGAGAAGAAGGAGAAGGATGAGAAGAAGGAGAAGGAGAAGGATGAGAAGAAAAAGGATGAGGAGAAGGAGAAGGATGAGAAGAAGGAGAAGGAGAAGGATGAGAAGAAGGAGAAGGATGAGAAGAAGGAGAAGGATGAGAAGAAGGAGAAGGAGAAGGATGAGAAGAAGGAGAAGGAGAAGGATGAGAAGAAGGAGAAGGAGAAGGATGAGAAGAAGGAGAAGGATGAGAAGAAGGAGAAGGATGAGAAGGAGAAGGATGAGAAGGAGAAGGATGAGAAGAAGAAGGCTGAGAATAAGGAGAAGGATGAGAAGAAGGAGAAGGAGAAGGATGAGAAGAAGGAGAAGGATGAGAAGAAGGAGAAGGAGAAGGATGAGAAGAAAGAGAAGGATGAGAAGGAGAAGGATGAGAAGAAGAAGGATGAGAAGAAGAAGGATGAGAAGAAGGAAAAGGATGAGAAGAAGAAGGATGAGAAGAAGGAGAAGGATGAGAAGAAGGAGAATGATGAGAAGAAGGAGAAGGATGATAAGAAGGAGAAGGAAGAGAAGAAGGAGAAGGAGAAGGATGAGAAGAAGGAGAAGGATGAGAAGAAGGAGAAGGATGAGAAGAAGGAGAAGGATGAGAAGAAGGAGAAGGATGAGAAGAAGGAGAAGGAGAAGGATGAGAAGAAGGAGAAGGATGAGAAGAAGAAGGATGAGAAGAAGGATGAGAAGAAGGAGGAGAAGGATGAGAAGAAGAAGGATGAGAAGAAGGAGAAGGATGAGAAGAAGGAGAAGGAAGAGAAGAAGGAGAAGGAGAAGGATGAGAAGGAGAAGGATGAGAAGAAGGAGAAGGATGAGAAGAAGGAGAAGGATGAGAAGAAGGAGAAGGAGAAGGATGAGAAGAAGGAGAAGGATGAGAAGAAGGAAGGATGAGAAGAAGGATGAGAAGGATGAGAAGAAGGAGAAGGATGAGAAGAAGGAGAATGATGAGAAGAAGGAGAAGAAGGAGAAGGATGAGAAGAAGGAGAAGGATGAGAAGAAGGAGAAGGATGAGAAGAAGGAGAAGGATGAGAAGAAGGAGAAGGAGAAGGATGAGAAGAAAAAGGATGAGGAGAAGGAGAAGGATGAGAAGAAGGAGAAGGATGAGAAGGAGAAGGAGAAGGATGAGAAGAAGGAGAAGGAGAAGGATGAGAAGAAGGAGAAGGATGAGAAGAAGGAGAAGGATGAGAAGGAGAAGGAGAAGGATGAGAAGGAGAAGGATGAGAAGAAGGAGAAGGAGAAGGATGAGAAGAAGGAGAAGGAGAAGGATGAGAAGAAGGAGAAGGATGAGAAGAAGGATGAGCAGAAGGAGAAGGATGAGAAGAAGGAGAAGGATGAGAAGAAGGAGAAGGATGAGAAGAAGGATGAGAAGAAGGATGAGAAGAAGGAGAAGGATGAGAAGAAGGACAGTTCTGTGACAGTTTCTGTCTATTTCTGACAGTTCTGGGACATTCACTCCATACAGCGGTTTCAACCGCTGTATGGAGGGAATGTCATAGAACTGTCAGAAATAGACTATTAATGACAGTTCTGGGACTGTCCTTCCATGCAGCGGTTGAAACATTGTATGTATTTGTTTCCATAAATGGATCCATTTATGGAAACAAATGCATACAATGTTTCAACCGCTGCATGGAAGGACAGTCCCAGAACTGTCATTAATAGTCTATTTCTGACAGTTCCATGACATTCCCTCCATACAGCGGTTAAAACAGCTGTATGCAGTGAATGTCCCAGAACTGTCATAAATAGTCTATTTCTGATAGATCTGGGACATTCACTCCATACAGCTGTTTTAACCGCTGTATGGAGGGAATGTCATGGAACTGTCAGAAATAGACTATTAATGACAGTTCTGGGACTGTCCTTCCATGCAGCGGTTGAAACATTGTATGTATTTGTTTCCATAAATGGATCCATTTATGGAAACAAATACATACAATGTTTCAACCGCTGCATTGAAGGACAGTCCCAGAACTGTCATTAATAGTCTATTTCTGACAGTTCCATGACATTCCCTCCATACAGCGGTTAAAACAGCTGTATGCAGTGAATGTCCCAGAACTGTCATAAATAGTCTATTTCTGATAGATCTGGGACATTCACTCCATACAGCTGTTTTAACCGCTGTATGGAGGGAATGTCATGGAACTGTCAGAAATAGACTATTAATGACAGTTCTGGGACTGTCCTTCCATGCAGCGGTTGAAACATTGTATGTATTTGTTTCCATAAATGGATCCATTTATGGAAACAAATACATACAATGTTTCAACCGCTGCATTGAAGGACAGTCCCAGAACTGTCATTAATAGTCTATTTCTGACAGTTCCATGACATTCCCTCCATACAGCGGTTAAAACAGCTGTATGCAGTGAATGTCCCAGAACTGTCATAAATAGTCTATTTCTGATAGATCTGGGACATTCACTCCATACAGCTGTTTTAACCGCTGTATGGAGGGAATGTCATGGAACTGTCAGAAATAGACTATTAATGACAGTTGTGGGACTGTCCTTCCATACAGCGGTTGAAACATTGTATGTATTTGTTTCCATAAATGGATCCATTTATGGAAACAAATACATACAATGTTTCAACCGCTGCATGGAAGGACAGTCCCAGAACTGTCATTAATAGTCTATTTCTGACAGTTCCATGACATTCCCTCCATACAGCGGTTAAAACAGCTGTATGCAGTGAATGTCCCAGAACTGTCATAAATAGTCTATTTCTGATAGATCTGGGACATTCACTCCATACAGCTGTTTTAACCGCTGTATGGAGGGAATGTCATGGAACTGTCAGAAATAGACTATTAATGACAGTTGTGGGACTGTCCTTCCATACAGCGGTTGAAACATTGTATGTATTTGTTTCCATAAATGGATCCATTTATGGAAACAAATACATACAATGTTTCAACCGCTGCATTGAAGGACAGTCCCAGAACTGTCATTAATAGTCTATTTCTGACAGTTCCATGACATTCCCTCCATACAGCGGTTAAAACAGCTGTATGCAGTGAATGTCCCAGAACTGTCATAAATAGTCTATTTCTGACAGTTCTGGGACATTCACTCCATACAGCGGTTTCCGGCAAAAAGTGTATGTGCAGAGTTCCTCTATTCTGCAGATACACTTAGAGGAGCTCTGCAGATACACTTAGAGGAGCTCTGCACATACACTTTTTTCCGGTTTGGAATTATTCTTATTTTCATCCTACTTCTTCTTCTTCTTCTTCATCCTCATCCTCATCCTCTTCTTCTTCTGAGGATGAGGATGAAGAAGAAGAAGAAGAAGAAGAAGAAGTAGGATGAAAATAAGATTAATTCCAAGCCGGCAAAAAGTGTATGTGCAGAGCTCCTCTAAGTGTATCTGCAGAGCTCCTCTAAGTGTATCTGCAGAATAGAGGAACTCTGCACATACACTTTTTGCCGGCTTGGAATTATTCTTCTTTTCATCCTACTTCTTCTTCTTCTTCTTCTTCATCCTCATCCTCAGAAGAAGAGGATGAGGATGAGGATGAGGATGAGGAAGAAGAAGAAGAATGAAAAGAAGAATAATTCCAAGCCGGCAAAAAGTGTATGTGCAGAGTTCCTCTATTTCTGACAGTTCTCTCACAGCTTCTTCACATGTACAGCGGTTGAAATATCTGTATCCTAAATGGAAACTAATAGATACAAATTGTATCTATTAGTTTCCATTTAGGATACAGATGTTTCAACCGCTGTACATGTGAAGAAGCTGTGAGAGAACTGTCAGAAATAGAGGAACTCTGCACATACACTTTTTGCCGGCTTGGAATTATTCTTCTTTTCATCCTACTTCTTCTTCTTCTTCTTCTTCTTCTTCTTCTTCATCCTCATCCTCATCCTCTTCTTCTGAGGATGAAGAAGAAGAAGAAGTAGGATGAAAAGAAGAATAATTCCAAGCCGGCAAAAAGTGTATGTGCAGAGTTCCTCTATTTCTGACAGTTCTCTCACAACTTCTTCACATGTACAGTGGTTGAAACATCTGTATCCTAAATGTAAACTAATAGATACAATGTTTCAACCGCTAAACATGTGTTCCTTCTGTCAGAGAACTGTCAGAAATAGCGGAGCTCACTGCAGGGACACTTTTGCCGGCTGATCGGGAAATGTTCGATTCGCGCACCCGAAGTAGGCAAAATTTCGGTTTCGACACGAATCGAATATTTCCTGAAATTCGACTCGAATTCCGGTTCGCCTAGTTCGATTCGCTCATCTCTAATGAAGATATATCAGTCTAATTCAACATATAAAGTCCTAATGTTGTGCTATCATCCAAAAATTCCAAAAACGGGCTTGGGTTGTAGACCCATTCCCTGCTCACCTTGAAGTTTGACCTACAAATTATAATAGGTCAAATGCACTTTTAGAAGGACTGTGTAGCCTCCAGATTGTGATTCATGTGATATTACTTCCACATACTATATCTTCATTGAATTTTAACTCCTAGCTGTGCATGAAAAAGCAAAATATATATCGTAGTGCAACATGGTTTTAAAAACTACACACTACACACACTCACGTATACACTCACATTAAGAAAAAAAATACATGTACTCCAAGATGCAATGATCCAATATTCGCATTTCTACACCATGCATATTAATCCATAGTGTTTCCCATCACCGAATAAGTGTACCATACACTCACCTTCTTCCGTGACCTATAGGATACGTCATAAACACTTACAAGCAATGGTAGACTTCTGCTGGTCCACTGCTGACCTTTATTGGCTATTTCCTTGATACTGGCCCTTTAAGAGAACGGACACCAGGATTCCAAGTGGGATGGTGTATGATCTTTTCCTTTGTCCCTCCTTTATTGCAACTTTGTTTTTGTATTTTTTCCTTGCTAAACTATTCTACTTCCTTGCCCGCCGGAACCGCATCACCTGGCCACACCTCCACAGACACACCCAGTTTGTGTTATAATTTTTTTTCTTACATTTCAATAACTTTATCTATACCCTGTGATGTACACCATGTTAATCTGTGCTGATACTGAACGTTTAGATCTACGGACAGCTTTTATTATGAATGTACTGAAATTATATGATAGCATATGTTCATTGACAAGAGGCACAACTAGCACATCATATTTATATACTGTAAATTTGTTATCTAAAAGTCTATTCTGTCTAATTACTAATGTCTATATAAAATCTGGGTAGCAGTGACCATAACATCAGTTCATATATTGTTAGCTGTAAACAACAAGCACATACGAGAAAAAAATTCACAAATAGAACATTGGGGAACTGGAAAAAGTGCAGAGAAGGGCATCCAAACTGATAAGAGTCATTGAGGAGCTCAGCTATAAGGAAAGATTATAGGAACTGAATTTATTCTCTTTTAAGAAGATGAGATTAAGGGGGGATATGATCAATGTGTATAATTACATCAGTGGTTCATATAGTGAACTCGGTGTAGAGTTATTCATCCTAAGATCATCACAGAGGACAAGGAAGCACTCTTTACATCTGGAGGAAAAGAGATTTAATCTCCAAATACAGAAAGGTTTCTTCACAGTAACAGCTGTGAAAATGTTGAACAGACTTCCGCCCCAGTTGCTAGATGAATTCCTCTTCCTTCACTCAGTAATCTGGAGATATCCCTGAACAGGGGATCTGGTGCCTGTAATGTTAAAAGTGGAGAGTCCCATATAGGTAGCTAATCTGGTCAGGGGTACTCACTCAGATTCCCTGTTGTACCACTGTTGGGTTGGTGGCTGCCTTTTAGCTGGCACGTTCCTTCCCTACTGTACAGGTGGTCCTCGCTCTGGTGGCCAGTGAAGTCCTGAGCTTTCTTCTTTTCCATCTCCAGGCCTGCAGGTAGGCCCCATCAAATTGGGCCTTCTTGCAGCCTCCTGCCTTCAGCCTTACACCTTCCTCACTATCTTCCACCCAAACTCTCTTGCAATTGGGCAGGCTCCAACACCTTTAAGGGTGTCCCAGCCTTCTGTTGGATATTGGCTAGGTTCCCTCAAGAGTGAAAGTCAACCACTCCTCAGATCCACCCACTGCCTCTAGGCCTTCCTCCAAAGTCCTAGAGCAGGGAAAATTCCAGAGGGCATAGCCTGAAGAGCATCTCAGCTCCTGACCACAATTTGACCTTTTGGCTATTACACCCAGGCTGCCACTCAACCCTCCTCTCTATTGATCAGGACTCCAGCTCCCCCTACCTAACTAGGAGCATGCTACAGGAGCAATATAGTGGGAGGTGAGCAGGGACCAAAGAAAGAGGAGGAACACCAAACCAGAGAATCAGCAGAGCTGGGGATTACTACTGAATGGGGCATCAGCAAAGCTGTGAGTACTACTAAGCATCTGATCTGCTGAACAAGGGTACTAATAATGAAAGTGTACGCCTAGGTTGATTTCCCCTGAAGGTAGACCAACAGTGCTCTAAAGCTCACAATGTCTTCCTGGCACTTTAACCTCCCTAGCGGTATGATTCTGTCAGTATTTCTGTGCTGAAAGCGGTACATTGTTTCAATGGAAATATGTTGTTTTTTTATTGTAGGCCTGTAATTCTTAGGAATAACTCACTGAAATCTGCCCGAACAAGAGTCTAGTAAACATCCCGGGTATGATAAAATTTGAAACACGAAATCATAAATTATAATATAATAAATAATCATAAAAAATAATAATATAATCAAACCAAAAACACTGAAATTTGAAATAGAGCACCAAGTTCTCACATCACTGAGCTCAGTCACAGAATCGTTTTCAGTGTCTGATGACGAATTTCCCCACAAATCCCCACAAATCATTATCACTCAATTCTGCAAGTGGTTCTAATTTACTATCGCTGTTCTCTAGCTGGTCTAAAACCGCTTTTGACCTAAACGGACACTTTTTGGATTTCATGGAGGTTTCTGAGTTCTCAAACAAAAAGAACAGTAAAAATGCAGGCAGGGCACTGGACAAAGCACTAGGGACAAAATGTATGTGAAATGGTTTGATACAGTAATGTAATACTATCAGATTTTAGTGTATTATGTGTATGTAAAATTTTGAAATTTTTTAATCTCCCGCCGGTTCCACCCCCCGTACGTACTGACACTCGTTGGGAACGTAGCCCGGAAGACAGATGCCGGCATTGGCTGGAGGACATGGCCGGGGACACAGCGGGAGGACAGCGTGGGATCACGGGACAAGGTGGGTGACTCAGGGATTCCAGAGAAACGCTGCAGTGTAATGCTGAGTGTTGCTCAGGGTTAACGCTTCTGGTACTGAAACTTAACCCTGAGCTACACTCGGGAATACTGCCAGGGGGGTTAAACAGCATAAGAGTATAATGTGAAGAGCTGGCAATTTGTTCTCCCAATAAAAGTACTTTATTAATAAAGATTACAGTATGCAAATTACAGCAGCTTACACATTTTAGTAAAGAACCTTATTCACAGCCTTGAATAAGGTGAATGTTTTTTTTTCCAAAACTCATAAGCAGCTGTAATTTGCACACTGTACTCATTAATAAAGTACTTTTATTGGGAGAACAAGTTGTCGGCTTATACCTTATACTCTAAAGGGTACTAATAAGCTGGGGATCTGCTGAGCAGGGGTACTAATAAGCTGGGGATCTGTTGACTAAGGGAATTACTGAGCTGGGGTTCTTCTGGGCCCCTTTAAAGCAAATAGAAAATCAACACACACGGCTTCATTAAAGCTTCAAAAAAGCATAAATGAAGCATCACCGAAGCATCATCAATTTATCACCAAAGCATTACTTAAGCATCAAAAACACATCAAAAAAGCATGTTGAAGCGGTAGGTGCTTTAACCTCCCTAGCGGTATGATTATGTGCATATTTCTGTTCTGAAAGCAGTACTTTTTTGGCATGGAAATATGTAGTTTTTTTATTGTAGGCCTTTAATTTTTAGGAATAACTCACTGAAATCTGTCCGAACAAGAGTCTAGTAAACATCCCGGGTAGAACTTGAAACACAAAATCATAAATTATAATTTAATAAATAATCATAAAAAACAATAATATAATAATAAATTGAATTCAATTATATAATCAAACCAAAAACACTGAAATTTGAAATATAGCGCCAAGTTCGCACATCACTGAGCAAAGTCGCAAAATTGTTTTCAGTGTCTGATGACGAATTTCCCCACGAATCATTATCACTCAATTCTGCAAGTGGTTCTGATTTACTATTGCTGTATTCAAGCTGGTCTAAAACTGCTTTTGACCTAAAGGGACACTTTTTGGATGCCATGGAGTTTTCTGTTTGAAACAGTAATGTTTTACTATGTCATTTTAGTTTACTAGAAAATGTCAGTTTTTAAAATTTTCAAATTTGCCGCCGGTTCCGGCCCCCGTATGACCCGTACGTTCCGATGCTTGCAGGGACCGGAATATGGAAGCTGGTAGCTGGCATCGGCCGGAGGAGATGGCCTGGGATGCTGCAGGGGACACATTGTGGGAGCGCAGGACAAGGTAAGTACTGCAGGGAATCCCTGAGCAACGCTGCAGGGTATTCCCGAGTGTAGCTCGGGGTTACCGCTTTTGGTACTGAAACTTTACCCAGAGCTACACTCGGGAATACTGCCAGGGAGGTTAATGTGTGTTTAAGTTGAAGCAAGTGTAAATGAGCACTTACAGATATAGTGAATATTTGTGAAAGCAGGATTTAGTCTTGTGCTGTGCAACATTTATCTGTGGGGCTCCAGTGTTTAGACACCACCAATACCCAAAACCTGATTTTTTGTCAGCTATGTGATGGTAGCACAACATATACAAATTTTATCCAGGGTAAATTCTCTCCTCTGCAAGAATTGTTGACTCTGCCTGAACAGTCTCACCATTTATTCACAGAGATCTGAAGATTAATAAACTGCATTCATAGCCCACTGACACTTGCTCCAGCACTGTAACCAAACGTCTTTACTTTGGTACAAACATGAAGCTGAAAGAAGAGTGTTCCAGTGCATTCCACGTGTAATCCACTGATTACGTTTCAATGCTTTACATAAAAAATTATGATACAGAGATATTTAAGTAATGAATGTGTGATGCAAAATTTGAAAAAAAAGTGAAATTTAACTGAAAAAAAGGTTCAAATGTAGAGAAGGGAATTAAATAAAACTTCTGTAATATTTCGATAGATGTTATCATTGTCCTTGTAGTCCTCATATTTTACTTCTAAATCTTCATCGATGTAATGTGTAATTTGTATGTATAGCTAAAACTATTTTTTTCAGAAAGTGATGTTAAGTTGTCCCCCAAGCAAGAGTAGAAAGTAAATAGACACAAAGAGCAAAAAGTAAACTAACAGGAGTTTTAAGCCTTCCCACTTCTATCTAAAACAATGGCTGGATCTAGGGGGGTGCTGAGGTGGGCTGTGCCCCCCCCCCCAGATTTTAGTTGTCCCCCCCCCCCCGGCAATCCATGGAGATTGTACAGCCATAGAAGCTGTGTCCAGCGTCTGGCTGCATCTATCAAGGCTGAGTGTCTGTGACAGAGCCCAGCCAGCACACTTTACATCCCTGCACAGGCAGGAGAGAAGACAAAGATTTATGTGCACCTCCTCCTCCCACCCCAATGGTTGTGTTTGCCCTTTGAAACTTGAAGTACTGTAGCCTACAACTACACAGTGGCTACAAGATTGATGCCTGGGACACCACATACAGCCTGGGGTGAGTGAGCTGAACTCTGCACAGTGCTGAACCCTCCCTTCTCTCCCCATCTCTCTCCCTCCTTTCTCTCCCCTTTTTTCTTTCCCCCATTCATGTCCAGTTAGCACTCAGGAATGACTTTAGCACTATTGGTGATGGCTGACAATTTGCTAAACTGATGGGGTTTTTACTCACAGGTTTAAGATGCTTCTGTTTTAACCCCTTTCTGCCCATCCCCAGCATTCCTTTAGGGGCTTGCTCACATGTGCTTTGGTCTCTGAAGAGCGATCTGTCTTTATATCACTCCTCAGACAGCATTTGGCAGGCAGTGAGGAGGTCACCACCTGCTTTATCCCCTAGAACGCTACACTAGTTCACTGGATTTCCATGCATTGTACACAGTTGTGGGGTGCATGCAGAGGTGCTCCATTTACTTGAATGGGTCATGTTCAGCAGCCACTGTACCCACAGAAAGCAGAGTATATAATTCTTGCCGCATCCACAAAGCAAAACATAATATTGGCAGTATATATACACCCCCAACCCTGTGTCACCAACCATCCATAGATTTATAGACAGTTTGTATAAAACAGGCATGTTTCTCCTGTACATATATGTTCATGGACAGAAGAAAGGTGCCCATAAAAAATACCATTGGCTCTGAACTGTGCATGCACAATACCGCAGCCAGCCACATAGAGAACTGTTGGACTTAGCCTCAGATCGTCAGTGGGGCAGGTCTGGGTGTGCACCTGTGCTGTGATATCATGGAACTTATTACGGCATGGCTTATATTCACACACATTACCACACAGGTTAAGGCTGAGCCTGGCAGTTCATTAATTGGCTCACTTTTGGAACTGTGCATGTGCAGTTCAGAGCTGACAACAAGGGGATTTATTTTGTAAGCCTTTTCGCACCAGATGCCTGCTGGTGGTGAAGGTATGCGTAAGGGAGCATGCTGCTAGATACGGATGTAAGGGAGCATTCTGCCAGACTCCGATTTAAAGGGGCACTTTGCCAGACTCCGATGTAAGGGGGCTCCCTGGCAGATTCAGATATAAGGGGACACTCTGCCAGACTCTGAAGTAAGGGCACTCTGCCAGAGTCTGATGTAAGGTGGTGGGACACTGATGAGAATGATAATTATGTGAATGTGAAACTCATCCCAAATGCTTCACTCCGTAAGTTGTTTTGTTTATTACTTACTCCCCACAATATGCATTGATATAAATAGACCGGACCAAGGTGTTCATTGACTCAACAGTTGCTGGTTTTAATGAAATTCTGATTTATGGTAGGCTCAGTAAGGTAGTCTATACATTTGTCATTTTTGTTGTTCAACAGCAGGTTAAACAAAAAAACAAACAAACTAGATTTCCACATCTACATATTCAATGTGGATAGGGGAATCACTCCCACTGAGGTATTGTGTTCTGACAGCAGAGAGACTTCTATACCACCAGAATACATTTACAGTTGCAAGAAAAAGTATGTGAACCCCTTGGGATTCTGTGGAGTTTTGCATGAATTGAGCATAAAATGTGCTCTGAACATCATCTAAGTCACAACAATAGAAGAACACAGTCTGCTGAACATAATACTACACAAACATTAGATGTTGCCATGGTTTAATTGCACATAACATGTAAACATTTACAGTGCAGGGAGGAAAAAGTATGTGAACCTTTGGACTTAATAACTGGTTGACCCTCCTTTGGCAGCAATAACCTCAACCAAACGTTTCCTGTAGTTGCAGATCAGACCTGCACAACGATCTGGAGTCATTTTGGACCACTCCTCTTCATAAAACTGTTTCAGTGTAGCAATATTCTTGGGATGTCTGGTGTGAATCGCTCTCTTAAGGTCATTCCACAGTATTTCAATCGGGTTGAGGTCAGGACTCTGACTGGGCCACTCCAGAAGGCGTATTCTGTGCTGTTGCAGCCATTGTTTTGTTGAATTACTTGTATGCTTTGGGTCATTGTCCTGTTGCATCAGCCGTCCTCTGCGGAGCTTCAGTTGGCGGACAGATGGTCGTACATTTTCCTGCAAAATGTCTTGATGAACTCTGGAATTCATTTTCCCATCAATGACAACAATCCGTCCAGGCCCTGAGGCAGCAAAGCAGCCCCAAACCATGATGCTCCCTCCGCCATGTTTCACAGTGGGGATGAGGTTTTGATGTTGGTGTGCTGGGCCTTTTTTTCTCCACACATAGTGTTGTGTGTACTTCCCAAACAACTCAATCTTGGTTTCATCTGTCCACAGTATATTCTGCCAGTAGTGCTGTGGAACATCCAGATGCTCTTTTGCAAACTTCAAACATGCTGCAATATTCTTTTTGGACAGCAATGGCTTCCTCCGTGGTGTCTTCCCATGTACTCCATTCTTGTTTAATGTTTTCCTTATTGTAGATGTGTCAACAAAAATGTTAGCATGTGCCATAGATTTCTGTAGGTCTTTAGCTGACACTCTGGGATTCTTCTTTACCTCATGCAGCATTCTGCGCTGTGCTCTTGCAGTCATTTTTACAGGATGACCACGCCTAGGGAAAGTAGCAACAGTGCTAAACTTTCTCCATTTGTAGATAGTCTGTCTTACCGTGGACACATGAACATCAAGGCTCAAGGAGATACTTTTGTAACCCTTTCCAGCTTCATGCAAGTCAACAATTCTTTATCGTAGGTCTTCTGAGAGCTCTTTTCTGCGAGGCATGGTTCACATCAGACAGTGCTTCTTGAAACCAGTAAACCCAAAACAGGTGTGTGTTTTTTAAGGGCAGGACAGCTGTCAGCAACACATCCAATATCATCACACTGATTGGAGTCAAGGTTGGCTCACTCCTGGCTCCAATTAGCTCTGGGAGAAGTCATTAAGCTAGGGCCTCACATACTTTTTCCTCCCTGCACTGTGAATGTTTACATGTTATGTGCAATTAAACCATTACAACATCTAATATTTGTGTAGTATTATGTTTAGCAGACTGTGTTCTTCTATTGTTGTGACTTAGATGATGTTCAGAGCACATTTTATGCCCAATTCATGCCAAACCCCATGTAATCCCAAGGGGTTCACATACTTTTTCTTGCAACTGTAAAAGTGCTACCAGCTATAGCCAATGGTGCTGATCATGTGGAAATTTTCCTAGAGGTTGGTTGTACACACGTTGATCGGTACACTGCCCTACAAACTGCTAATTCCTGCCCTCTCCTCTGCTACCCCTATCCTCTGACCTGCTGACCCCAGTACACTGCACTACTGATTCTTGTTTTTGTACTCTGCCCTGCTAAGCTCCTATCCTCTGCCCCCTGACTTTTATTTTACTGCACCTCAATAACAGAGTGGCTAGATCCAACCCTGTCCAAAAATAATACATTTTGGCTCTACATGCACATTGATGGTTTACTTTTCCATTGGATGTGGTAGATCCTCTGTGTTGCAGAGGGTGACTGCTGGCTCAACAGAAGGAACCAAATTCAGCATGGAATCATAATGTATGGATCTGAAAGTCTGAAAGTCAGGGTTGGCAGCAGGCAAGCGTGATAAAAAAGCAAGCAGAAGGTTAATGCAGAAACTAAGGGAAGTCTTGGTTGAATAGTACTTCAAACATAGTGGTCAGGTAGGCAACAAGACAAACATTTGTTCAGGCACTGACTGAATGTTTTTAGCTCCATTTAAGTGCTACTGATTGATGCCAGATATGCAGCTGCAGTGCCATCATGCTACAGTAAATGAATATCAGTAAAGAAAACAGTAAAGGCTATATGCAGATTATACAGCTTTCATAACCCACATCATTAGCCTTTTAAATTCAAGGATGTTTTTGTTGCTTCTGTGATTGTTTTCTCAAGCAGTCATTTGATCAAGAATATATAATTATTCCATGGCATTCCGAAATACACTTCATTTAATTTTCTCAGAGCAATACTGAGTTGAATGTTGAGTTTAATGTTTTCATTATGTATTTCTTGAACAGTCACTCCAAAGCGTATTTTATAGAATCTTGATAGAATAAATTATCACCCTCTCATGAGTTAAATCCAACAAGGGATCTTGGAAAAGCTTAAACAGAAATCATAGCGCAATATAAATAAGTTGTTGAAATTCATCTTTACTAATTAGTTCTCCACCATTGAAATAACTTTAACTGTAACTGTTGTCCTCACTGTACAAGAACGTTTTACAATGGCCTCAACTCTTGTAATGAAATGGTTATCAATCATAAACTTCCCCTCTACCTCTTTAACGTCTACCTCTAAGAAACAGTATATGCTATTGTTGACAGCTTAAGCCAGCCATAGATGGATCAAAATTTGTTTTGTTCAGTATGGACTGGCAGAATTTTCAATTCATCTGTAGGCAGGCTGGTTGTACAGAAGATGATCTCTCAATCAACTTCTGTAAAACCAGCCTTTCAGTTTTTTTCACTCGATCAGTGCTGCTGGCTATATACGGCAACACTGATCATTGTATTCTGATCGTGTGAAACACTCCCCACTGTCAGAATACAATAGTTCCATGGGAATCAAACCTTTTTTTTTCATTCAATCTGCTGATTGAATGTACAAAAATGCATCAAATATGGCCTGCTTTAGTCTGGCAAGCATTATAGGTTGCATCCGTGCTTATTTCCTAACTGATAGTAGATTTTTAAAAACAACATAATTAGTAACTGTGCTTGTGAAAACAATATTTCTAAGCCGCTAGCATGCTGTAAGATATTTTTCAGAACAAAGCAATATATACAAATTAGGTGCTGCGCTATAATTACACTATAAGTGAAAAAAAACAAAAAAAAAAAAACACTAAAATTGCAGACTTTCAGAACGAAGCCTGTTGTGTCATCATGTTTTACCAGAAGAACCACTAGTGCAGAGTTTTATATGAACCTGGATTTTATACAGCAGTGTTTATCTTGCCTTGTCTGTAAGTGCAATTTTAGTTGTTTTTAATTCAAATGTATATATTTTCACACTATGTTGAGTCTGTGATAATGTTTCACATTATACACAAAATTAATGTGTGCTGTAAACTGCCTCCAGCATTGTTTCTGTTTCTTCCTGCTGGAGGCTGCCAGAACCCCTGAGCAGCATAAATCTTTTGGCTGTCAGCAGATCAGTCTCTAGGTTTTCGGCACAGTACAAAAAAAAAATCTGTTGATCTTGCTAGAAAGAGAGTTAGAGTGCTATATCACTCAGATAGCAAGTCTAATAAAATATATAGAAGAAGTATTAGAAATTTTTTTGTGTACATTTTTCATACATTTAGGCCAAAATGTAAAGCTTCAGTTCCATCAGTGTATCTTTAAACTATCAGGACCCCAACCTCACCTCCCCTGGTATTGAAGCTCTTTGGGTTAATGAAGATAAAACATTGCATTGAGGAATGCAGCAGAGAAGTGACAGAAACCCAAGAGGTGACATAAAGGCCTAAGGAATGCATAAAAGCCATGCACACATAGGCATTTACAGGAATCAAAGCAATATAAAAGAAAAAGCAAAGGAGACCTATGTAAGTAATGGTCTCAACCAGGGGCGGACTGACAACTCATGGGGCCCCCTGGCAATAGGGGATCATGGGGCCCCCGTGTCCTTGGCCAAACTCAAAAAAGCCTATGAAAAAGGTACCAGGGGCATCTCATGGGGCCCCCTACTGACCCCAGGCCCTCGGGCAGTGCCCAAGTTTCCAAGTTAACATAGTTAGTCCGGCTGAAAAAAGACAAAAGTCCATCCAGTTCAACCATTAAAAAAAAAGTTATAATCCTATACCCACAGTTGATCCAGAGGAAGGCAAAAAACCCAGCAAAGCATGATCTAATTTGCTCCTGAAGGGGAACAAACTCCTTCCTGATCCCCCCAGAGGCAATCGGATATTCCCCGGATCAACTTTACTGTTAGTCACTGCTCTCTGCTCTGCCCCCCCCCCAGCGCTCACTGGAGCACTAGGCTGTGGAGGGGGTGGGAGCGGCTGCATGTGAATCTAAGTTCTTCGCTGAGGGGCTGGGACAGGTGTCATTCCAGACTCTTGGGTGGATGCCGACTTTGAAGTGGGCATTCTTCCCCAGCCTGGACCGGCTGAGTGATGTCAGGCAATAGTGGACAGCTGAAAATGGGTCACAGGAGTGCAGAACGAACTGCACTCCTATGATCCACAGGAGAAGTACAGCCAATAGAGCTTTGACTGTACTTCTTGAAGATAAATATTTTGATGGATATATTTGTGAAGAAATCTGTCATGGATAGCGTTATACAAATGACCAGGGGCGAACTGACAACTCATGGGGCCCCCAGGCAATAGGGGATCATGGGGCCCCTGTGTCCTTGCCCAAATTCAAAAAACCTATGAAAAAGGTACCAAGGGCATCTCATTGGGCCCCCTACTGACCCCGGGCCCTCGGGCAGTGCCCGAGTTTACAAATGGTCAGTCTGCCCCTGCAAATGACTGAATATCATACTTACACAGAATATACACAAGTTAATTAAAAAAACAAAACCCTCAAACATGGAACTCTAGATGAGAAAACACAGTACAGGGCATAGGAGGAGGTGTGAAAGTGTGCTATTTGGTCATGCCACTTTCTATCATTATTTTGTCTGTCAAAAAGATGACTGCAGGGGACGCATGGGCAGCCGGCTCCTGGATGGACGCGATCTGAGCAGCGCTCCGTCCACCCACCTGACACATCGCGGCACACCCCGGCCCCCGAGGGATATAATTCACATAACCTCAAAGATAAAGGGTGTACAACCCTCTGTACCCATGCCTCGACGCTGCAAAACCCCTGGACAGCCAGGGAAATTAACACAATTCTTCTCTGCTGTCACAGCAGGGATCCAAGATGCACAGCTAAAGGACACAGCAGCCATGAGGGGGACAACACATCCCAGTATCCAGACATCAGGCTCCGATCTCCTTTGTACCCTGGGGACCCGGGTGAGTTATCTCCTTCCCTGTCCCCCACCACAAGCAGCCCAGCCAAATCTAGACCCCGTCTAGAATCTGATTCTATATCCGCCTGTCTGCCTGTCAGCCTCTCATCCCTCCATCACCTCATCACAATACTGATCCATCTGTGATAGAATCTTTCCCTACCTCTGACCAACCTATCACCGAAATATGCATGAAAAACATGCTGTTGTCCCTGCGACAAACACTACATAGCGATTTGACATCATCACTATCCCAGATCTCAAATGTGGTTCAGCAACAAGAACACAGATTACGCCATATTGAAACGAGAATGGGAGAAATAATTACAGTGCATAACGACCTAATTGACGCACATGCTGACCATACATCTGAAATCGAGCAAATAAATCTGAAACTAGCAGATTTAGAGGATCGCCCAAGACGCAACAACATTAAATTCAGAGGTATTCCTGAAAATATTGCCAACGATACACTACTACCATATGTCCAACAATATATGAAACACCTCATCCCATCTCTTTCAGATATGGAGCTCGCCATAGATCGAGCACACAGAATACCCAAACCTTCATTCCTATCAGCATCAATCCCTAGAGATGTTCTGGCTCGCATCCACTTTTACCACGTAAAAGAAAAAATAATGTCAGCAGCCAGAAACCCCCCTCCACTCCCGCCATCACATGCAAACATCAGATTATTCACAGATTTGTCAAAGGCCACACTCTTTAACCGTAAAACGATGGTCACCATCACCAAAGCCTTACGAAACCATGGAATAGGCTATCAATGGGGTTTCCCCACAAAACTGACCGTCAAACATCACGGCAGAATATATACAATTAAAAACCTAGAAGCAGGCATCGACCTCTTAAAGACCTGGAACATAATACCTGTGGAACCCCACCAATCCACCTCTACCAATACGCAACAAATGGAGGCAGAGTGATCCTGACTCATTACACCCTCAATCCACTTCAAACATATCACCTCGAACACTATACTTCAACCTACTAATCTCTGGCAAACGTCCCTTTATCGAATATCTTCACGTTACAAGATACTGCTTGGCAAGTGTTTTTTACCCCCTTTCACCTCCTTCCCCTCCTGCACCGCCAGTCGACCATCCGAATCAATTGTCCAACTTCTAACATCCATAAAACTAAAAGAAGAAACCGACAAAAAAAATCCAAACCCCTCCACATCTGCATCCCTAGCCTCAGACAGAAATAAACTCCGAACCCTCCTACTTTACAAATATGACCTCAACCTAGAAAAAACGAAAACACAATTTTATAGGTAACAAGGCAAATTCGCTATTAACAAAACTAATTAAACAACGACAGCTCAAATCCAAAATCTATTTAATTCAGCACCCAACAACACATACATCACTCACAAATCTGCAAGACATAGCCAACGCTTTCGTGACCTATTACCAAACACTATATAATATCAAGGATGACCCGGATACAACCCAAGCAACAACTATATCCATACAAAAATTCCTAAACACCACAAATCTCCCCCAACTTTCTTCATCACAACTCATTTCTATTTTTACCGCAATCTCTCCCACAGAAATAGAAAAAAAACCATAAAAACTTTACCTCTTAATAAATCACCAGGAAATGATGGCTTCGCTAACGAATTTTACAAAACATTTGTTCCTGATCTTATGCCACACCTAACCGATCTCTTTAACCATGCCGCTTCTACGAGTGAATTCCCCAACTAAATGCTACAATCCATAAATTACAACTATCCCAAAACCCAGCAAAGACCCTCAACTTGTCCAGAGCTACAGACCGATCTCACTACTAAACACAGACATAAAACTCTATGCCAAAATAATAGCTCAAAAAATACTTTCCCACCTTCCTACATTAATCCACCCAGACCAAGTGGGATTTATCCCTGGTCACCAAGCACCAGATGCAACCAGAAGACTCTTATCCCTCCTGCACAAATTAGAAACCATCAAACAACCCTCTCTATTCCTATCCCTGGACTCTGAAAAAGCATTCGACCGAATACAATGGCAGTTTATGAAACTAACACTTCAAAAATTTGGTATTACAGACTGGATGCTTTCTGCAATCCTCTCCCTCTACTCCAACCCATCAGCTAGAGTATTAACAAACGGCACACTCTCACATACCTTTCACATTTCCAACGGCACTAGACAAGGTTGCCCCTTATCTCCCATAATCTTTACCTTGCTCATTGAACCCTTAGCTTCAAAACTCAGAGATGACCCAACATTCACAGGAATCACCCATCTTAACACATAACACAAAATTAGCCTATTTGCAGATGACATCATACTAATGATAACTAACCCATACAAATCGCTCCAAACGATTCGTTCACACCTTCAAAGTTATTCGGAAGTATCATATTACAAATTCAATGAACCCAAATCTTCTATCCTAAATCTCCACACGCCTACTAAGACTCAAAAAGTACTAATCAAACAATTCCCCTTTTCTTGGGAACAAAACAGCATCCCCTACCTAGGAATCAAACACCACTACGACAGATCAGCTATACGTAAAGGGTAAGGTAAGTGAGCACAAGAGGAGAGCAGTGTCCTGGCTTGAGACTAAGTGGATAGTAGAACTCAAGTCTCTTCAACCCAAAGGCTTGAATGTAGACTTGGACATCAATTGTTTTATTGATAACAGTTGATTTCTCTTTTTATCATCTTTTACTTTATTTCGGTGTTTTTATGACTTATTATTATCTGCTGTGCTGGTTTTATTGTGCTTTTGAGTCATGTACTAACGACTTGGCGACCTTATTGGTCGCTTGTTTTTCGACATATATCAATCTTGGGTGCATTTATAATATTATTATAGATATGATATTATGATCTTACGCTGGCAATTTAGCCCTCATGTTTAATTTATATCTAGTTGTCCATACATTGGCTGGACAGTATTTTTTTTTTTTTATCTAAAAGTTTTTTATTGCATTTTACGTATGATTCAATTTATGGATGAATGTGCCCTTTTTTTATATAAAAACGGGTGCACTTTAAATAGGGAGACCTGGATTACCATATGGGATGCTATATCCCCATTTTTTTGAGCGGATTGCTCTATTTCATTTAATGCAATCAATGTTGCTGGTTTAAATAAAATGGTCTCTTAATAATTACTTTTAAACCTTTATTTGGCACTATATTAGTATTATGGATGGGATCACCTGATGATTATCCATGACATCTATATATGATGCTACTGTATGTGTATTATGATAATAAATCATGATCGAATTGTTCCAATAACAATTTACTTACATTATGCTCTTTTTTTTTGTGTATCCACTGATGGATCATTTTAAGGACTATAAACATGGACTTTACATTTTTTTTATATTTATGCTAAGCTTGGTTTTGATTTATTCATATTATGATTTATATGTACCTCCCTGATGGTCTAGTGCAGTGGTGGGCAACCTTTTTTTTCAACTGAGCCAAATCTCGCCAAAACCACGATTGAAATTTACTTTGAGAGCCACATTTTTAAAACTGAAAATACATCCCCCATATAGTAATTCATCCCCCATAGTAATTCATCCCCCATATAGTAATTTGTCCCCCATAGTAATTCATCCCCCATATAGTAATTCATCCCCCATATAGTAATTCATTCCCCATAGTAATTTATCCCCCATAGTAATTCATCCAACCTATAGTAATTCATCCCCCATAGTAATTCATCCCCCATATAGTAATTCATCCCCCATAGTAATTCATCCCCCATATAGTAATTCATCCCCCATAGTAATTAATCCCCCTTATAGTAATTCATCCCCCATAGTAATTCATCCCCCATATAGTAATTCATCCCCCATAGTAATTCATCCCCCATAGTAATTCATCCCCCATATAGTAATTAATCCCCCATAGTAATTCATCCCCCCTATAGTAATTCATCCCCCATAGTAATTCATCCCCCATATAGTAATTCATCCCCCATATAGTAATTCATCCCCCATAGTAATTCATCCCCCCTATAGTAATTCATTCCCCATATTGTGTCAATTCACTTACCTTTGCTCCGCACGTTCCTCTCGCCGTGTTCCCGCGCCGTTCCGGTCTTCAGGGCGGACTGTGAGAGGAGAGGAGTTCGTCACGCTGCCCTGCCTACATCCTGACAGCCAATGTGCCGGGCGCCCGAGAGGAGGGAGGGGAGCGGGCGCCCGACACACAGAAGAGCCGCATTAAATTGTGTAAAGAGCCGCATGTGGCTCGCGAGCCGCGTCTTGCCGACCACTGGTCTAGTGTATCTAGACTCCATCTGTATGGTAATTAATACTGTTTTATATATATATCTCCCTGATGGTCTAGTGTATCTAGACTCCATTCGCATGGTAATTAATATTACAGCTGTCTGCTGTGGTCTTCATTATTATGGCTGAACTAACAGCCGTTTGGACCCGCCCCTAAGCCTGCCCATGTATGGGCGGAGATGTGTAATGGGCTTCAGCGCCCATACGAATGATGCGCTCGCGCATGCACAGTGGTCGCTTGGTGGCGTGTGACGTCACTTGCGCATGCGCGGTAATCCTCAGTGGCGCGTGGCACTTACTGCGCATGCGCGACCGCGGCTATTTGAATTCGGCGTCTGAGGGCAGGATCTACCCCTTTGAAAACGAGCGTTTGCTCGAAACATGTTAGGGGATCCACCCATTTGACGCCTATACCACCAGGGAACCACTAACCACCAGGGGATTCTTGATATTAGACCTGGGTGGCTGTTTATACCCTTGGATAATCTGGTTATATATTGATGGAACCACTAGCCACCAGGGACATTTAAATTAGACCTGGATGAGTGTCTTTTATGCTGATGGAACCACTAGCCACCAGGGAACCTATGAGACCTGGATGTATCTTTTTATGCTGATGTGTAGAGATGAGCGAATCGAACATGGCGAAGTGGAATTCGTTTAGAATATTGGGAAATATTCGATTCGCGCCGAATCCGAAAATTAGCCAACTTCGGATGCACGAATCGAATTTTCCCAAAAATGGCGGCGACATGTGTGGCGACGGAGCGGGGATCTCTGGGAAGGCGCGCAGACAAGGCGCGCTGACCAATAATGCATTCATTCATGACATGTGATCGCATTAGCCAATCAGCAGCCAGCCAGCCAGCACTGTGTAATGGTGGAGCTATAAATTGTGGCAATCTTACTATTCTCCATTAGCCTGCGGTCATTCAAGAGAGACAGACCTGTCTGTATTAGGGACAGAGTTAGGGCCAGAGAGACTTTAGGGCCACAGAATCGTTACTTAGGGACACAGAATCGTTACTTAGGGACACAGAATCGTTACTCGGGGACATAGAATTGTTAATCAGGGACACAGAATTGTTACTCAGGGACAGACACAGAATTGTTACTGAGGGACACAGAATTGTTACTGAGGGACACAGAATTGTTACTGAGGGACACAGAATTGTTACTCAGGGACACAGAATTGTTACTCAGGGACAGACACAGAATTGTTACTGAGGGACACAGAATTGTTACTCAGGGACACAGAATTGTTACTCAGGGACACAGAATTGTTACTCAGGGACACAGAAATGTTACTCAGGGACAGACACAGAATTGTTACTGAGGGACACAGAATTGTTACTGAGGGACACAGAATTGTTACTCAGGGACACAGAATTGTTACTCAGGGACACAGAATTGTTACTCAGGGACACAGAATTGTTACTCAGGGACAGACACAGAATTGTTACTGAGGAACACAGAATTGTTACTGAGGGACACAGAATTGTTACTGAGGGACACAGAATTGTTACTCAGGGACACAGAATTGTTACTCAGGGACACAGAATTGTTACTCAGGGACAGACACAGAATTGTTACTGAGGGACACAGAATTGTTACTGAGGGACACAGAATTGTTACTGAGGGACACAGAATTGTTACTCAAGGACACAGAATTGTTACTCAGGGACACAGAATTGTTACTCAGGGACAGACACAGAATTGTTACTGAGGGACACAGAATTGTTACTGAGGGACACAGAATTGTTACTCAGGGACACAGAATTGTTACTCAGTGACACAGAATTGTTACTCAGGGACAGACACAGAATTGTTACTCAGGGACACAGAATTGTTACTGAGGGACACAGAATCGTTACTCAGGGACACAGAATTGTTACTCAGGGACACAGAATTGTTACTCAGGGACAGACACAGAATTGTTACTCAGGGACACAGAATTGTTACTGAGGGACACAGAATTGTTACTCAAGGACACAGAATTGTTACTCAGGGACACAGAATTGTTACTCAGGGACAGACACAGAATTGTTACTGAGGGACACAGAATTGTTACTCAGGGACACAGAATTGTTACTCAGGGACAGACACAGAATTGTTACTCAGGGACACAGAATTGTTACTCAGGGACACAGAATTGTTACTCAGGGACAGACACAGAATTGTTACTCAGGGACACAGAATTGTTACTCAGGGACACAGAATTGTTACTCAGGGATACAGAATTGTTACTCAGGGACAGACACAGAATTGTTACTCAGGGACACAGAATTGTTACTCAGGGATACAGAATTGTTACTCAGGGACAGACACAGAATTGTTACTCAGGGACACAGAATTGTTACTCAGGGACACAGAATTGTTACTCAGGGACACAGAATTGTTACTGAGGGACACAGAATTGTTACTCAGGGACACAGAATTGTTACTGAGGGACACAGAATCGTTACTGAGGGACACAGAATTGTTACTCAGGGACACAGAATTGTTACTCAGGGACACAGAATCGTTGAATTAAAGAGTATGTCAGACAACACGCAGAGGAGTGGCAGAGGAGGCAATGTTTCAGGAGCGAGCAGACGTGGCAGCAGAGGAAGGGGTCGAGGCAGCACTAGTTGCAGCCAGAGGCCAGTGCTCCCGGTGTCATCCAGCGGTCGTGTCTCCACCGACAACCCTGCCATCATCGATTGGTTGGCTCGGTCGTCTTCCTCTTCCCAGGTCACCTCTGACACCTACAGCCAACGGTCGGTGGGTACGTCAGACACAACCGTTAGTTGGCATGGCCCGGGAGCAAGCCCACTGAAATCACGTGTCCTCTACCTGCCCCTGTCCTTTGGTGTTCCCTCACCAAGCGAAGTATCGCATGCTGTGGGCTCAGCCCCACTGTACAGTGAGGAAGAGCTAACAGAGGGCGGTCAGGAACGGGGGGAGACATCCGCCTCTTCAGCAGCCAGGCGAAGAAGTAGTGGCGAAGAGAGTGGCTCGGTAGCCGGTCTAGGGACAGGTCTGTCTCCTGACCCACACGCAGCCGAGGGGGCTAGTAGTGAGGCGGAGACCCTAATTGATGATGATGAGGCTGATCGCACTTGGCAGCCTCGTCGTCATCAGGCTATTGCTTCCGCATCATCAGGAGAAGAGGGTGCCAGCTTGGCAGCGAGCAAAACAGTCGGTGGGTTGCCCAGGAGGCAGCAGGGTCGCAGCAGTGTCAGTGGAGCCAAACGGCCACGGAGTAGAGCACCAGCTCCACTGCAGCCTACCACCACGGCCAGTAGTGGTGCCGGTGTGCACGGAGGAAGTAGCAGTCAGCCAGTGAGGAGTAGCGGGGGCAAAGTTTCCTACTCGGCGGTGTGGCAATTTTTCGTCAAGCCACCCGAGGAAGTAAACGTAGCCGTATGTCGACTATCTGGCCAGAAAGTCAAGCGTGGCCAGGGGGCCCATGTTGGGACTACAGCGTTGCGTCAGCATATGCAGCGTCGCCATTCGGTGGCCTGGGAAAACCGTGATAAAGATACGGCGGTTCTGCCGCTCCGTTACTTGCTCCGTCACCCGACGTCAATCGCCCTCTATCAGACAGTCAAGGCTCCAACACCTCTGCTGAGGGGAGTTGTCGCTCGTTGGCATCTTCCGCTCGTTCAGATGCTCCTTCTCCTGCTACTCCTCTTCACGGATTCCGTCAGCAGTCTTTCTTGGAATCCGTTTCCAAGAGACAACAGTTTGCGAGCACGCACCCGACGGTGCAAAAGCTGAACGTCCTCCTGTCCAAGTTGCTGGTGCTGCAGTCCCTCCCTTTCCAAGTGGTGGACTCAGCACCTTTCCGAGAAATGATGGCTTGTGCCGCGCCGTGGTGGAGAGTGCCAAGCCCTGCATTCACCAAAAAGGCAGTGCCAGCCCTGCATTCACATGTAGAAGAGATGGTGGGCCAGTCTTTGAGCATGTCGGTCTCTGCCAAAGTGCACGGCAGCGCCGACGTGTGGAGCTGTAACTACGGTCAGGGACAGTACATGTCATTTACGGCCCACTGGGTGAACGTGGTGCTGGCACAGCCGCACCAGCAACTTGGACAGGTCACGCCGCTTTTGCCTCCACGTTTGCACGTCCTTGGTCCAGAAAAGATGTCCGCCTCTACCACCTCTTCTTCCGCCGTGTCCTCAGCCGCCACCCCCGTGCCAAGTCCCATTACCCGACCGGCATATCACATGTGCAGGGCGCAACGGTGTCACGCTGTGCTGCACCTGGTATGCCTTGGCGAACGTAGTCACACAGGGGAGGAACTTCTCAGTGTAATGAACAGAGAAATCGACAGATGGCTGTCTCCGCGCAAACTCAAAATCGGAACCATGTTGACCGACAACGGAAAGAACATGGTGTCTGCTCTGCGTCAAGGAAGGTTGTGCCATGCGCCATGCATGGCTCACATGTTCAATCTGGTTGTCAAGCGGTTCCTAAAATCCACCATCCCATTGCAAGACATCCTTAAAATGTCCTGTAAACTTTGCATGCATTTCAGCCATTCCTACACCGCAAAGCACACCCTCCTTGAGCTGCAGCGGCAGAACGGAATTCCACAGCATCGCCTGATCTGCGACGTTGCAACAAGGTGGAATTCAACCCTACATATGTTAGACCGCCTTTACAAACAGCGAAAGGCCATCACCGATTTCCTGATGTTACAAGCGGATAAAGGTACTCCCCTGTGTAACTTAGATGTCAGCCATTGGCAGCTCATGCGTGACACCTGCCGCTTGCTCAGGCCCTTTGAGGAGGCCACGCTATTCGTGAGTCGGCAGGACTATGGGATGAACGACGTCATTCCTCTGTTGCACGTCCTGGAACAAATGCTATTAACAATGGCTGGTCAGGGTGCGGTAGACGTGGCGCACAGATCTCAACGCCACATGACCCCTGTGGGGGCAGGACAGGAAGAAGAGGAGGAGGTAGAGGAGGACATTGGTGCTCAGGAATTATTGAGTGAAATGGGTGGTTTTTCCACTCAGCGGACAGGAGTGGAGGAGCAGGAGCATCTGGTAGAGGAGGAGGAGGAGACAGAGCACCCAGACGCACCGTGGCAGTATGCTGTGGAGATGGAGGCAGGGAGTCCCTCGCATTCCTTGGCACAAATGGCCCATAGCATGCTCGGTTGCTTGCGTAGCGACAGCCGAATAATAACCATCAGACAGAGGGATGACTTTTGGCTGTCCACCTTGTTGGACCCTCGCTACCGTTCAAAAATGGTGGCCTTTTTCACACCTGCTGAGAGGGAGGCCAAAATAACGTACTATAAAAACCACCTATGTAGTCAGTTGGTCTCTGCCTTTCTGCGCCAACGTCCATCCTCAGACACTGTGGGCCCTGTGCGCTCGCGTTCCGCTGCCATGGCAGCAGGGGAGGGGTGGGGTGGTAGGAGCAGTGGCAGCTCCACCAGCAGCGGCTGCCTCAGTCTGCAGTCGATGATGAGTAGCTTTCTTCACCAGCGCAGTGAGGAAACTACTAACCAGCCGCAGCAGCAGCAGCATCAGGTGGACCTGGAGCAGGACCTCAAACAACAGGCTTGGGCCTACTTGGACAGCACCCTGCCAACCGAGGTAGACAATCCCCTTGACTACTGGGCAATGAAACTTGACCTTTGGCCCCAACTAGCTGAATTTGCCCTTGAAAGGCTGTCATGCCCGGCCAGTAGCGTGGCATCGGAGCGCGTGTTTAGTGCGGCAGGAGGTATTGTAACTCCGCGGAGGACACGACTGTCCACCCAAAGTGTGGAGAGACTCACGTTTGTGAAAATGAATCAGGCGTGGATTAGTCTGGATTTCAAACCACCAGTTCCTGACACAACTGACTAAATCCGCCATGAATCATGCCCCAAACATGTTATTATTTTTAACATAGGCCTCTGTATGGCCTTCAATTTAAGCTGCTTACGCTTCGCCACTCTGCCATGGGCCCCTGTACCGCCTCCTCTTGCTGCTGCCAGGTCCAGAGTGTCTCATGGGTCCCTGTACGGCCTCCCATTGCTGCTGTCTCCATCGCCACACTCTGCCATGTGCCACTTTCAGGTCTCCTCACACTGCTGGTGGGTTCCATTTTGTCATAGGGTGCTGGCAGATTACGGGCCTCCCATTGCTGCTGCCAGGCCCGTAATCTGCCATGGGCCCCCGTACCGCCTCCTCATGCTGCTGCCAGGTCCAGAGTGTCTCATGGGTCCCTGTACGGCCTCCCATTGCTGCTGTCTCCATCGCCACACTCTGCCATGTGCCACTTTCAGGTCTCCTCACACTGCTGGTGGGTTCCATTTTGTCATAGGGTGCTGGCAGATTACGGGCCTCCCATTGCTGCTGCCAGGCCCGTAATCTGCCATGGGCCCCCGTACCGACTCCTCATGCTGCTGCCAGGCCCGTAATCTGTCATGGGCCCCTGTACCACCTCCTCATGCTGCTGCCAGGTCCAGAGTGTCTCATGGGTCCCTGTACGGCCTCCCATTGCTGCTGTCTCCATCGCCACACTCTGCCATGTGCCACTTTCAGGTCTCCTCACACTGCTGGTGGGTTCCATTTTGTCATAGGGTGCTGGTAGATTACGGGCCTCCCATTGCTGCTGCCAAGCCCGTAATCTGCCATGGGCCCCCCTACCGCCTCCTCATGCTGCTGCCAGGTCCAGAGTGTCTCATGGGTCCCTGTACGGCCTCCCATTGCTGCTGTCTCCATCGCTACACTCTGCCATGTGCCACTTTCAGGTCTCCTCACACTGCTGGTGGGTTCTATTTTGTCATAGGGTGCTGTATGGCCTCCCATTGCTGCTGCCTCCACCGCCACACTGTGGCTCCACACTCTGGTTTTGGCCCCGTGACTGCCCAAATGAGTGAAGTGTGCGGTGATTCTAAGATCGACGGCACTCATCTGCATGTCATACTGACTGACAGTATTATTTCTCTTCCCCAGCAGACTCCAAGGGCATTTAAATTAAAGGTACAGTGTTCTGCACTAATATAAAGGCTCTCTGAAGCCTAGAAACACCCTTTTTATAAGTTAAATTTGCAGCGAATATATTCGACTCGAATCGAATTTATTCCGCGAATTCGCCGAATCAGCCGAATCGAATTTTTGAATACTTCGCTCATCTCTACTGATGTGAGTTCCTTCCTTCTGTTTGCTTATTTTACTTTGAATAAATGTATTTCACCATTGATACCTTCTTGCCTCCTGGCTCGTTTATAATGAGCTTTGCAAGGTGGTGATCTGGAATAAGGAACCATTGGATGCTGGGACAACGTTGGACCTACGGGTGAGTCTGAGAGGACGCCTAAAAAGGTGTGCACCACCATCCCTGAATGCCCGCTATGGTGACCAGATACTGCTCACGCTGCTGACCAGACCCTGATGTCCTGATGTGACCAGATGCTGCTCATGCTGCTGACCAGACCATGATGTCCTGTTGCTGATGATTTACATACAATGCCCATATTGTATGTATTTGTGGTAAGCGCATAACCGCACTATTTTTTCCATTCTATTGAGTTGGATCTGGAACGTCACAGGATCGTATCCATCTGCCCTCCAGATACACCATATGAACAATTTATGTCCAACATTATTGTTACTATATACCGTGACACCCTCTTTATTTGTTATTTATTTTCTAGCACTACATACCCCATTTTATTTAGATCAGCTATACGCCTCAAAAACTATTACTCAAATCCATCCCACGAGAACTAACAAGATTCGCACATCAACACTATTGAAACTGGGAAGAGTAGCAACACTGAAAATGTACATACTACCCAAAATCCTTTATATATTCCGCACACTCCCCATTCCCATCCCCAATACCTTCTTCTCCAAACTACAAGCAATACTTGCCAAATTCCTCTGGAATTCAAAAAAACCCAGATGTACTACAAATCTTTTAATACACCCAACATCCAGAAGAGGAGCAGGTCTCCCACATTTAAAATCATACTATAACGCCACTCTTCTAGACCAACTTTATTTTTGGTGGCACCCAACTAAAGAAAAATCATGGTCTACCATGGAAACACTCTCACATCTCTCCCACTTGCACCACGTAACATACTGTTCTTACCACAAACACCTCAGTCCAAAACTCTACTCAAACACCCACGCATTCAAGCCTCCTTACAAGCTTGGTATGACCTACTAACCTCTAACTCGATAAATACCAAGCATATACCTACCCCAATCTCTGCACTACACCACATTATTCCTTCCTTAAAGCTGCTACAGTGGGAAAACCGAGGCATCTCTCTTATACAAGACCTCTATACAACTCACAACTTAGACTCCTTTTCGACCCTTCAGAAGAAATTTAACCTCCCCGACAATGAGCATTTTGCCACCTTCCCCCCCTCCTTTCCCTCCCCTTCCCTGCCTTACCCTCCCATCCTTGTTCCTTACCCCGTTTATATAACATCCACACCCATATACGGTTCACACCAGACCAAGCATACCTCTCAGGTCAATGTGACTGACGTGTATAATGTGCCAGCCAAATGGTGGGGAATTTATTTCACACAAAATGTATTGCTGTACTTGACCGTGAACCGTATTATCGTACCTTGTTTTATTATCGTACCTTGTTTTATACTAAATTCTTTCAATAAAAATATTGACACATAAAAAAAAGATGACTGCACAGCTACAGTCATAGTAAGACATGAAATGTTGGTGGCCCATATTCCCTTCACAATTTTCAGCTAGAACAGGTCTTAACAGATATACTGTATACAGAAATGACCATGCTAAGCAGCTAACAATTTCAAAAAGAGGTCAGCAATGATTGTTTTTTATTAGCTTACTTGAGGGCTCCTTTAACACCACAATTTCTCTGTTCTCTTTTTTACATGTGCTTTTTCATTGCATTTGCAGTATGTTTACATACACTGCATTTGCAGTACTAATTGGTATTTTTTAAAAGCAGGGGAAAGCACTGCAATGGTGTAAACTAGGCTAATTAGAAAACATTCATTTTTTGGGGGGAAATGCCTTCATATTGCATTTATGTTGGGTTTAAAAACACACCTGACTCCATCTTATGTACAGCAACCCTTGAAGTGTACCTTTTAGAAGGGTACATGTGGAACCCCTGGCAGATTTTTTGACACTTCTGGGGAGATTCACCATCACTATTGGTCCCAGTGACCATTTTCTTTGATAAAAAAAAAGAAGGGAAATCCAAAATTTTTTATTTCTTTTACTTTCTGTTGTGTATCTCAGACAGGAAGTATTGGAGAAATTTCCCCAATGGGACATTGACAGCAACAACAAAAAAATCCATGCCCAACTCTGATTTTACACATACCACAAGCTCCACTTTTGTGGGAAAAAATAGCAAAAAAATTGTATAGCATATACTACACAGGTCATATCATAAGTAAATGTTTTAAAAATTACATTTATTTTTCAATCTGCAACACAGTAATTTTCAGTAAAATTCAATGCAATATGGAAACTTACAGGTACTCTGTATACCTTTGGTGTACAGAAAACCCCCAGAAAGTTAATTCTCTGCTTGTGTGATTTTCCCAGATGTCATGAACCAAGATAAGTAGTCAGATTTTAGGCATGCTAATAATTCCCCTATCGTTAATCACTTCTAAAGGAATGCAGACACTGAATTTTCCTCAGAATGTAAGCTTTAATGAGCAGGGCCCTCTGTTTCCTCTTGTACCAAATTGTATTGTAACTGTAATGTCTACCTTCATTTTGTAAAGCGCTGTGCAAACTGTTGGCGCTATGTAAATCCTGTATAATAAAAATTAGATGACTGCATCAGCTGATTAGTAATGAAAAACTCACTCCCATTAAGATTCACTCTGTAGACAATAAACAGCTTTTTCTTCAGAGCTTCAGAGGACTCTGCAATAAAGTTTGCTAAATCCTTACAATGTACATTTATCACCCATAGGGGTTAGTTTTTTTCCTCAACAGAAGTGAAGCTACTATAAGTCCTTAACCCCTTCACGCTGGCGCCTCCCAGCCCTTTAAGAGTTTCAGAAGCCGGGAGGCGGGATGGGCGGGGTTTAGGGATCATGTGGCTGCCGTGATGCGTCGTCACGGCGGTCACATGATCGTGAAAGGTCCCGATCGACCGGGACCTTTCCGTGAGTCCTGGACATGTGTGCTTGGTGCTCTCAGCACATATGTTTTTTTTATCCTTGAATGCAAATGTGCAGCCGCTCGGCATCTAGGCCCAGATGCCAGGAGGCCGCACATTTGTGTGCGGGCGGCGTGAAGAGGTTAAATGGGTGACAAGATTGCATAAAAAGTAATGAAATACACAAATATAATTATAATGTGTATTATCCACTTTTGGCGCACCCCACGTACATATATAGCAGCAGGGCAGACGCCCTGTGCTTAACTTGTACCTAGGACATGATCTGCTCTTCCGGGTTGAGGGGAGGGGGAGCGTGCATGCAGCACAGCACAAGCCGATCAGTGGGTCCCAGCCAATGATTGATAAACAATATTGGGATTGTACACAGAGAAGCAATCTTCCTGTTTTTTTTTTCCTGCAAAGCAGTGGTAAATAACAAGCTAGTTTAGTAAATGCAACACAACGTTCACACAATAAACATTGTTAGGCACACAGTCAACCCCTTGATCATCCATAGACATTAACCCCTTCCCATTCAGTGTCATTAGTACAGTGTATAGTATTATCACTGATCTCTGTTTTAGTGCCACTATTTATGTTAGTGTCAGTTAGTGCAACCCCCAGCCAGCATGAGCTAGTAGAGATGGGAGAGAGGAGGGGGAAAGGGGGGTTGAGAGATAGGGGGGTGAGAGAGAAAGGAGAGAAAGTGGGGGAAGAGGGGGGAGGTCAAAAAGAGGGGTGAGAGAAGGTGTAAGAGAGAGAGAGGGGGGGGGGTTGAGGTGAGAAAGGGGGGTGGGGTGAGCGGGGGGAGGGTGAGAGAAAGGGAGTGAGAAACAGAGAGGGAGGGTGAGAGACAGAGGGGTGAGGGAGGGGGGTGAGGGAGAGGGTGAGAGAGAGAGGGAGGTGAAACAGAGAGGGGGGGAAGGTGAGAGGGAGAAAGGGAGGGAGGATGAGAGAAGGAGAGAGAGGGAGAGGGAGGGAGGGAGAGGGAGGGAGGGAGAGAGAGAGAGAGAGGGAGGGAGGGTTGAGAGGGAGAGAGGAAGGGGGAGAGAGAGGGAGAGGGTGGGTGAGAGGGAGAGGGTGGGTGAGAGGGAGAGACAGGGAGAGAGAGGGAGAGACAGGGAGAGAGAGGGAGAGAGGAAGGGGGAGAGGGAGGGAGAGGGTGGGTGAGAGGGAGAGACAGGGAGAGGGTGAGGGAGAGAGAGAGGGAGAGGAGAGAGAGGGAGGGGGGCAGTGATAGGGTGGGAGGGGGACAGGGAGAAGGAGGAAGGGGGAGAGGGAGGTAGGGTGAGGGGGGGGGGCAAGAGAGGGGGCAAGAGAGAGAGAGGGTGAAAGGGGGATGAGGGAGAGAAGGAGTTTGAGAGAGAGAGTTGGGTATGTCTGCTACTCACAATTTTTGTCCCAGGCTGCTGTCTTGTAGGCTCAGGCAGTCAGGATGTAGAGCTGCTGCTGTGTTCTGTATATTTAAATCTGCCACCTCCATAGCCCCTTTCACAGGAGTGGGGGAAGATCATCATCCATCCACACACAGGATCATCTCTGGATCTTCCCAGCTGGGGACACAGTAGAATGAATGGGCTGCAGAGCCAGGGCAGTGATCCCAGTGGCCAGCGAGCTGAGGGGCAGGCAGTGATCCCGTTGGCTGGTGAGTAGAGGGGTGGGCCATTGATCCAGGTGAGCGATCCCAGTGAGTGGAGGGGCGGGGCAGTGATCCTGGTGGCCGGTGAGTGGAGGGGCAGGAGTTGTAATGCACTGGACTGCTGAGAGAGCACCATGAACAGAGGCTGCTCTGCAGGAATATTTGCTAGAGTATGAAGAGTGCTTCACAACGAGTAGGGGTGCAGTGACAAAGCCTCTCATGGGGCCCCCTGACCAAATGGTCAGTCCGCCCTTGTATGGAACATGTACTAGCCTGGCCTCCTTTTTAGCTGATGGGGCACGCGTCCTGTACAGGAGGCCCGATGGTACCTTCTATCGGCAGCCCTGGTTGTATGCATGTCATATCCATTACGCTTAATGTGAAATTTAATATATTCCAGGTACAGTAACATTCAATTAAGTAAAAATAAAGGTCCATAAATATTTGGACACCGGCACAATTTTATTTTTTTTCAGGTATTTACCAAAACATATTCAGGTTTAATTTGAGCGTATATACTGTACATCCAAATTGGAGGAATGGTTTAGGAACTAAAACTCTTAAGAGTAGCCACCCCCCCCCCCTTTTTCAAGGGACCAAAAGTAATTGCACAATTGAATATAATAATAAATAAAATGTTCATTTTGAATATTTTGTTGAGAATCCTTTACTGGCAATGACTGCCTAAAGTCTGGAACCCATGGACATTACCAAAGACTGGGTTTCCTTCTTTCTGAGGCTTTGCCAGGCTCTAACTGCAGCTTTCTTCAGTTGTTTGTGGGTGTTTCTGCCTTTAGTTTTGCCTTCAGCAAGTGAAATGCATGCTTAATTGGGTTAAGATCAGGTGACTGACTCGGCCATTGCAGAATATTCCACTTAGTTTCCTTCAAAAGCTCCTGGGTTGCTTTTGTAGTGTGTTTTGGATCATTGTCCATCTGTACTATGAAGCACCGTGCAATCAACTTTGCTGCATTTGGCTGAATCAGGGCTAACAGTATATCTCTAAACACTGCAGAATTCATCTGGCTGCTTCTGTCTTCTGTCACATCAATAAACACCAATGACCTGGAGTGACTGGAAGCCATGCAAACCCATGCCATCACACTGCCTGCACCATGTTTTAAAGATGACGTTGTGTGCTTTGGATCATGAGCTGTTCCAAGCCATTGCCACACTTTTTTCTTCCCGTTATTCTGGTACAGATTCATCTTAGTTTCATCCGTCCAAAGAATGCTTTTCCAGAACTGGTCTGGCTTTTTTAGATGTTTTTTGGCAAAGACTAATCTGGCTTTTCTGTTCTTCAGGCTTATGAATGTTTTTCACCTTGTGGTGAACCCTCTGTATTTGCTCTCGTGAAGTCTTCTCTTGATTGTAGACTTTGACAATGATACGCCCACCTCCATGAGAGTGTCCTTCACTTGTCTGGATGTTGTGAATGGGTTTTTCTTTAGAGAGGATCCTGCGATCATCCACTACGGTTGTCTTCTGTGGACATCCATGCCTTTTTATGTTGCTGAGCTCACCAGTGCATTCTTCTTTCCTCAGAATGTACCAAACTGTTGATTTGGCGACTCCTAATGTTGCTGCTATCTCTCTGATGAATTTGTTTCATTTTTGAAGCCTCACAATGATCTGTTTCACTTGCATGGACCGCCCCTTTGATCGCATGATGTAGGTTCATAGCAATAGATTCCAAATGCAAATACCACATTTAGAATCAACTCCAGACCTTTCACCTGCTTAATTGATGAAGAAATAACGAAGGAGTAACCCACACCTGGCCATGAAACAGCTTTTGATTCACTTGTCCAATCACTTCTGGTCCCTTGAAAAAGGGGGGGGGGTGGCTACTCTTAAGAGCTGGAATTCCTAAACCCTTCCTCCATTTTGGATGTACATACCCTCAAATTAAACTTGAGAGTGTGCACTTTCAGCCCATATCCATTATATAACTATAGCTTGAATATATTTTGGTAAATACCTGAAAAAAATGAAAAATTGTGCCTCTGTCCAAATATATATGGACCGAACTGTATGTGTTCTACACATTCTATAATGATTTTTTTCACAACTTATTGACAAGGCCATTCATGTTCACTTACTGTTTCAGAACATTGGCAAGGATGCAAATGTGGATACTGTATGTAGTTATTCAATATCAAAGTGGACAGGTCAGTCAGTAATTACATATTTGGCCAGTTGAACATACAGTATATTGGAACATGTGGAACATGGAATCACTATTTTAAAACCTAGTAGTTAGGCATGCTAAAAGAAAACCTATACTAGACTCTAATATAAATAGGTAGGTTCGTTGACTGGATATTGTACTGATATAAGATCCTCAAGACTTTGAGTCACTTACCATGATCACGTATGCAAATCAACTGTCTCACTTCTCTGGCAACCTATTTGTTTCAAATTAGTGAGTTCCAGAATTCAATCACATATAATTGCTGAGAGCACTGAACTCTGTGCAGTTTTTTGCTGAGACACCAAAATGGTTGACTTCTAAATGCTCGTTAATAGGTAATGACATCATGAGTCTCTACATTGTTTCATTATAATCTAAACATTGCAATTTTGTATCACATATAAAGCCAAGGTGACCAAGTTTGGAAGACAGAACACAGAATCACTTGTAATTTATTTCTTTATTTATATGTTTGATTTCAAGAATTACACACTAGCCAACATTGTTATATATTTACATGCTGCAACTGTCTGCAATAAAATTCAAGAAAATATCTCTTATGCGCTATTCATTTACAATCATATGTTTACAACCTTGTGCCATATGAGGCTGGCTGCCTTTTGTTTTAATGAGCACTAAATCAATATTTAGTTACCATTTTCTTTTTCCAGTCCCAAAACATTAAAATAAACTGCATTATGTGCATATAAGAAAGGCTAAAATGCTAACAGTAAGGCCAATGATTGCTCATACAACAAAGCGATGTGGATGTAAACCAATTCCTTCTTTTTCAGGTACTAAACATATTTAGAAAACACTTAATACCTCTGTTTACTAGTGAGATAAAGTATGATTATTGCATAAACTTTAATGCTAAAAGTAAAGCTGCCAATAAACAGGCTAATTATTGGCCAAGAAAAGTCACTTTAGACAAAAGAAATGTTTTGTATATATATGCCTGGATATAAAAATTCTGGAATGGACAATGAGGTCTAATAATATCACCACTAGTGAATATATGAGGTTCTTGCAGAACCACATTTATTGTCCCCAACACAATATGGCCTACACAAAATGGTATAGCGATCAGATTTGTCCATCTCTGTACATTGGTCAAAATTGTTACAGATTGCACCACAGAGAAAAGGTAGCAGATGGATCAATCTGAGCAACAATAAGGCTGTATTCACACAGGTAGTTTAGGCTGGAGCGAATTGCAGTGGAAGGAATCTTCTGATTCCTCCTGCAGCTGTGAGTGGCTAGGTGCAGCCACCTGCCCCATTAATTATAATGACGGATTTTTATACCAAGGGTTGCGGGGAAAAAATTTGCTTGACTTCCCCATCAACAGAGACAGTGTTGACAGGAGAATCCCTCCCACAGAGCCATTGTATTCTTCTTGGGAGAAGACAGTGATTATTGCTAGCGGCTATACTAGCCGCTAGTGATAATCCCATGTAAAATCCAGCCGGCTAGTTGTACCCAATCAAATCAGTTGATCAATCAACTTGGTACATTCAGCCTGCCCATACATGGTTCCAACTCCGGACGGTTCCTGCTGGCACTAGCCACTCACAGCAATGGCAGGCATCAGAAAATTTCTGCAACTGCAATTTGCACAGACCTAAAGTGCTGTTGTGAATGGAGCCTAATTAACAAAGTCAAGAAGTAGGTTTGCTAAACCAGAAGAAAGGAACATACAAAGCTTATCACGTTATTCCAAGATGGAAGCAAACATTGTATAGGGAATACATGTTCTTTGTAGCATTTTTGATTGCTTTTAAATTATTTTATATTTACTGTATTATAAAAATGACAGTGTGTATTGCATGGAAGCACTTCTGTAGTAAAAAAGAAATACAGTATTGCTTAACATTTGTACTAGAATGTCAAACAGAATTTGATGGGACTTGATTGGGTGAGACCCATATATGGAGTTCAAATGATCTGATAAAAGAAACAACATACACGGGGACTCTTCTCTCTGGCGTCATTCCAGATTTAGGACATTCTTTTTTGCAGTGATACTGAATAGGCTTAGCTTCCCAGGATCTTTATGTTACCAAATAGTCAAGAAATTCCCACTGTTGAAAGAACTTTAAAGTTACGTATGCAAGTATCAGTCCTCATAATGTAGTACTTAAAGTGTTACTAAACCCAGGACCCTGCATTCACTATATCTGGTCTCCCACAGTACACAGAACAAGGAAGTGCACTTCTTTTAGTAAATGTAAACTGCTAAATACCTTTTCTCATCAGCAGTTAGAGCAATCTTGTTACTTCAGCAGAGCACTGGTTAAAGCTTGTAGGAGGAGTTTTCTTTCTGCTCTAGGAGGATGCAAAACCCCTGACCCTCTGTCTGGACAGTGCTGATTGGTCCTGTGCTGATCACATGTACTCTCCCAAGAAAAATAAACTCTCTAGAAATACACACTAAACTGAGCATGTGGCTATGGATTCAGTCTGTCTTATCAGGAGATAAGACGTGGACATTTGAACAAGAGGAGAAGCACAGAAGACATGATCAAATGGCCTTTTTGCCAAGTGCAGAGGATTAACCCCTTAGGTTCCACAGTGAGTATAACAAACATGCTTTACTGCATATACAGGCTGATTTTACTGTTGTGGGTTTAGTAACACTTTAATTTAGGTGTGGACACATGAAAGAACTCTGATACTAGAGATATTTGCGTATCACACAGGGAGCATACAAGAAACAATGCCAACCTGAACAGTACTTCATTTTTTTGTCTAAGCGTTGCTGATGTGAATTGGTTTACCCTACTGCTCTTCACCGTTTTTTTGGTTATTTAAGAATTACTGCTTATGTTGCAGTAGAGCTATTTTCAAACATATCCACTGCAGATGTCTTGCTGTCTCTCCTATACAGAAAACAATTGTCAGTGAAATATTTCTCCCAGGGCATCCGTCAGATTCAAAACTGCTGTGAAATTGATTGGCAATACAAGATGCATAGAGAGAAGTTACACAGTGCATGTTTAAGAAATTACACTCCCAGTGCACCTTCTATAAGCTGGATAAAAGCTGGATTTAGATGATTATAAAAACAAAACTCAGGTTATGGAAATCTCCATGGAAATGTTTTAACTTAGTGCAGTTAGGGCTCATGCGGAAAGGTATTGTTTCCCTACTTTGGACATGCATTTGGAACACACCTCAAACACAGGTCAGCAAATTCCTTTAATTTTAATTGCGCAGTACACATGGAAGCTCACAGACTGCATCTGACCTGCTTTGCATTGAGTTGCGTGCATTTCTTTGGACCCAGCATGTCCTAATAAGGTGCTTTTGACTTAAATTTTCTGTAGTTCAAACACTGCTTTGTCATGTCAATCTTGGCAATTTCCATTCAAATGCAGCTGCAAGTGATGGAATGGAAAACACAGCATTTGACTAGAAAGCCTGTCAACATGTGACTTTAGCTTTTCATGGATAGTATTGGTAGTTATCTACTTGGGGTCACTTGAAATTTCTGTTTACTATTTGTTGCACATAATTAGACAGTTGCAGGACAGCAGGGTTATCTTTTTCATTTTTCTCTAAGTAAATCATCTGCTAATTATGTTCTTTTAGGTTCATTAAAAATAAGAGGTGGAAGACTCAGGATTAAGTTAAGACTGTGAGAACCATTAACAGTTTCTGGTTTCTTACCAGTTATGATGTGAACGCAGTAAGAGATAACTGACAAACTAAGTGAACATTTACATTGCCCACATAGGATTTGTTAAGACTGGAGAGAAGAAACCCTGTGTAAGCTTCTAATTGTGACTTACAGATTGCACAGGGCAGTTGACTCTCATCCCTCCCTATATGACAGGGGTGGGTGCCTGAACAGCCAGTTGAGTGGCATGAATCAAAGTTATCGAAGGTTAGGTGCCTTTGGTGAGGTAAGGATTAAAGTAAAGCTGTCACCCATGCAGCACAAAGCCTAGGTTCACTTTCAAGCTGAAATGCAGGCAAGTGCCTACTGTACATTCCCAGATAAAATACATACTGTACACCATAGTTATTTTCGCATGGATGTCATTCCACGTAGTCATTCTTTGACAGCCAATCCCTCAACCTGCACTGCAGCATGAGGACAGCTTACTTTTGCACAATGAAAAGTCCACAGCGTTTTCACTGTATCAGACCTTGAACTTTCTATGTAGAATTTAGCATTAAAGTTGCAGTATATAGCTTTTCAAACTCATAGAATGCATAATGGTTGTTGTGGGCTCTTTATCGCTCCCTCTTTTGTCACAGTTCTCTAGCAATATATTGATTGTAGCTGTATAAGCCAGAAATCACACTTGATTGTAAAGTCTGCTGTTACATGATTGATCTGGATACAACAATACCATCCCTCATTTTCTGGTCTGGATACAACAATACCATCCCTCATTTTCTGATTGGATGGAACTATTTTTTTTTCTATTGGCTGTTATCCAATAAAGAAAAAAAAACTAAATGGGGAAATGACAGATTAGAGAAGCTAAAATGAATGAAAGTAAAGTATATTTTTTTACACAGAGATTCACAGCTGCTTTCTAGGAACTGCTAGTGAGCTGTAACTAGGGTTGAGCCTCGGTTTACTCCAAATCTGGACGGCAGGTGTAAGTGACAGGCCAATGTGAGGGGGCTCTGCATCTGCATGAAGAGGGGTGGAGATGCTCGTGATATCATTATCACCAATTTCCTGCTGGCAACTCATTGGCACATTGACAGCTGTCTTTTGGGTTTGGACAAAAACCAAGTTCATCCATAGCTTTTATATGTGACAAAGCATGTAATAAAGAGTTTACAACAACCTACATGCACAGGTACAGTTAGATAGGATAGTAAGAGGAATGGCATAGTTAACTTCAAATAAGCTTCTGCATATAATTGGGAGACATTTAGCCCTTACTTCTAACTTGGTTGATAGAAGTCAAGTTTAGCAAAGATAGAAAAATCACTTTAGATAAGTATTTCCCAAAGTATCAGGCTGATTGCCTGCAATTCTATAAGCTGAGCCTATAACATATACATGGATACATTTACAACATGCAGTCTGTTTCCTTGATGTAGTCATTTGTTTGGCACAACAGAGAAACCTCTATGTATTTTTAATACAATTTCATGGTTTGTGGGATAGTTATAGTATAATGATTACAAACCTTGCAATTAAAAAAAAATGTGAAATACTATAGCCTGAACTGTGATTGTGTATTGTCCAAGCAATGCTTAATTAGTCACTTTTAAGCCCTTTATACTTTTTGTTAGCCATTTTTATTCATATTTTAAATAAATGCAATTAATGGTCTATGTTAAAAGGAAAGCTAAATATTGGAACTGTTTTACATCCACAACAAATTTAATTACACTTAAATAGTGACACATTGTGTAATGAGTAATATAGATAACATAATAGGCATCATTATGATGTTATAAACATGCAAATAAAATATATAATGAAGTTGTTGAAAAATCATGAGGATAAAAGATTCCCATCCCATGTAACTGTGAAAGCGGATATAAATGCCTTACATTTTTTTCTTTTACTGTATTGAATATATTGGCTCATATGGAATTACAATCTTGAGAGGTCTGCAACTTAATAACTGGTCTAAAGATTATAAGTGTGTTTTAACAATCTCTCTGCGGGGTTCCCACTGTGGGAAATAGACCCTGGAATTAGATGATTTGATGGTATTGAACCGAGGAATTCCTACATGCTTAAAAATAGCACTATCCAAATACACCACACAGAAACAGGGGATTATTAGGGAACGCAGTATCAGTTTTGCATATGCAGCAGCAATCAGGGTGCATTCAACAGAGATTTGATCATTTTGACACTTGCATTCCCCAAGGAGAACTATTGCTCTGGAGGGTATTTATACTGCATTTTTTCAATAGTGTTGTAACGCATTTCCACACAACAGAAGCAGGGAATAGGAAAACTAACAGTAATATGTAAGAATAACTATGTTCAAAATGGCCAGTCCAATCATCTATTCATGTGTTGTAAAGTTGAAGACAAGAATACTTATTCTCTTAAAGGCTACATACTCCTCTTCTGGATTGTAAATGTGGAATGAATAGCATCATGATGTGTATATGATGACATTGCCTGTGCACTTCAGGAACTATATCACAGATTTGATATTGAACATACCTTGCGGTGCTTTTCTTTAGGAAGATCAGTAGTGTTCATGAAACATTCTTACCTTCAAGAAAAGCATTTCAGGACATATTTAGCCAGGTGCCCAACATCACCTGAATGAAATTGTACATTCTGGGCAGGCAGTCTGCTTTACTTAAAACAATGTCTAGCTTAATTGTTACTTATAAGTAACGTGAAAAGGTTCTGAAGTGTATTGTAGTACTGGTAATAATTCTATTCAGTTCAGTTGATGCGAAGACATATGTCTTCTCCACATGATTAGGCTTGTTTAATATGCTAAAGAACAATGTGAAAAATGTAGTAACGTAGGAGAGTGAATTAGTAATCATTTTGAATTGATCTTTCTACTGCCTTATTAGGAAAGCCTATTGTTTATTGGCACTATATTATGTTAGCCTGGTATCTCTTAGGAGTATATGACAAGATCTCTTGAAGAAAGTTGACAGCACATCTTCAAACTATGCTGAGCATGGGGTTGGAGGAGTGATGAACGATTGTGTTGGAACATCCTCCTTGACTGGCCCAAAGAGCCAGCTTTGGCCAGGATCCTAGGAGATCTGGGGAGACCGAGAGAGTGTATTTATTCTCTAGGTCTCAATTATGTTGTACATTAGATAGACTTACTTTCAGAGTAATGTGATTCAAATAAGAACTCATCAGCCAGCAAGTGGCTGAATTGATACAGATGTTCTATTAAAAGTAATTTACCAACAAAAGTCAAATTTCATATATTTATTTAAAAAAATCAAAAGCTAAATATAACATATATTGACCTTGTATTAAGGCACATCCCTAAATGGAAAAAATATGTTTTTGCTTACATTTAACATAAAATGAAAGCTTTCTCAAGTTATCCAGCAACCAATCAATTGTATACTAGCAATTCTATGTAGATTAACTCTAAACTATTGGAACTGAATAATATTTTCCTCATCTATAAACTTTAACAAAGACAAACCAAAAAAAGTTTAACCTAAAAATTTTGTATTTTTACTGGGTTATATTGTTCTTGTGATTGTCAATATATTTTTGCTCATTCTAATTGATATTAGAATTTTCATTTACAATTCAGTGTCTGTACATTCAGAAGCCGTTAAACTGGATGGAAATATTTTATTCTCATAATTTGTTATGATTCTACCCACTGACATACAAATTTCAGACCAGCTTTCATCCCACTGTTAAAACAGTTTCTTACAAAGATATATTAAATCCGCTTATAATGTCCTCTTCATTAGCTCTCACAAAAAAAGAAAAACATGCAAGCAAAATGGTAATTTTGTTACTAAAGCAAAGCATTCTTTATGCAGACCAGACATAGGTGAGTACACAAAGCCATTGTCAAATAAAATATAGCGCTTTTCGTTATTTACACGTAGGCTAGAACAATTTAACTGAACGTTATCATTTTTGCCTTGCTATTAAGTACAAATAAGAATTTAAAAATGTCTTAAGAAATTCTTTATCTTATTTACAAATGGTTAGCTTTAATGGGTGCTCACATCATATGACCTATGTACAGGTATAGCAAAATTTAAAGCATCACTACAATTACAGTGAAGTATTATTTACAACACTTTAACCTAATTTCTAAAAATCATCATATTTTTGCTTCTCTTGGTAGTTTAAGAAGTTGTATGTATTGTTCATTTCACTGATTATCAGCATTGATATAAAAAAATAGGAAAGAGACAAGCAATGAGAAGATTAGTCTAATGGACGTTGCAGAGGGATTTCTAAATCACTAATATACATTGTATTGTTGTGTAATTAAAGAGGTTGTGCCAGGCACTTTCAGTATGTGACTTTTGCTGACACAGAGTATTATCATAATGCCAGGAGTGAATAGGGGGAATATAGGTGCCTTAGTAACAACAGAAATGTGTTCTTTACTGGCTTTTATATACTGCATTTCCCTGATATTCACGGTAGCATTAGCAACACAAAACTTTACCAGGCAGCATGTAAGCTGATATTAAATTTTACCCCAGTATACCATTGGGCCACTTTGTGACTCATTTCTTCCTTAGGGATTTTGTGTCAGTCTGTAGCCTTCTACGTTTTCTCCAAATATATCTGTTGCATTCTATCATTGCCAGTCATGAGAACTAGCAAGAAATAAGCACCAAGTTTGACAGGAATCAAAAGCACTATAAACATTGGTTCAAAATTGCTGCTGGGACAAACACATTGCTCTCATCATAGCTTTGAGTTAGCAATCTACTTAACATCTTTTCACATTTTGCCTGCACAACCCCTTTAATAGTGCAGTCAAGAATGCCCAATTTACAAGATATAACCATAAGGTTTCTTTAATCATTCACCATAAGGAAAGTTCTTATTTATTGAACCATAAAAAATTGGTATTGGCTTATTCCTTTGATCATCCACCACTCACATACACATACATGGTTTGATACAGTATATATACTTATATTGATCACCTAGCTACAATTCAAGTACTGGAAACTTAACTGAGATGTGAGCCTGGATTTTATACCCATTCTAAAACTGAGTATAAATAAATTATGATTGGACAATGGGATTCCTGTATTATGCAGTTGGTCAATTTGCTTCTACATAATTTGTGCTTTTTTCATAAATTAAATAAATGTGTCTTATTTATATATTCAATGTAAAAATGTTCTAGAATTATATAACCTCTTTACATACATTTATATATCTATATATATTTAAGAATGAGAAAAGATTGTATCTATAGACATTGTAAAATAATTTACCCAATAATACCCTGCATTTGTATTGAATATAAACAGAACATTCTTCATGGATTCTTCACAGACACATAATGCATGAGTTCTTTAGATTTGGAAATGCATACTATCATACTTGCTAGCAGTCATTTACAACATGTATTTACAAACACGTCTCTTTAAAGCTGTACCATAAAATAGTCCATAGTTAAACTTTACATTTGGAAAGGTCATCAGCACATTGCTCTGCAATATGTTGCAAACCCACCAATACTCTGAAAAAGTATTAAGCTCTGCTTCTGACCTCTGAACATTCAAAAACACCTTATTTGCTGGATTGTCGCTTTGCTTAACAATTTTTGTTAGCAATAAAGTTTCACAATGCATTTTGACAATGCATTTGGTTTTGCCTGAATGTTAAGGACAACATTATGTTTCATGTTTCCTTTGTAATATGGCTGTTTCTGAATGTCATTACTTTGATTGGCTCTGAGTTCTTTTTACAAAGAACAAAGTCGCCTCTAGAAATTCTGAATGAAATTGTCTCTATTCTCAATGGAACTGCTCTCCTTTGACGTTCATATGGGCATTGCAGCCTAGATTAATAAAAGAAGTATTTTAAGGTCTGCTATATTTCTGTCCATTTTTACAAAAATACACTTATTTTTTTAACTTGCCAGTTTTGGAGTTTAGAATCTGCAGTGTTTTAAAGTCTGTTTTGAAATGTGGAAAAAGCAATATGATGCTGTGAGTTGAATCAACTAAGCAAAATGCATATTTCCTTGGTCTAAAATTTTAGATCAGTTTTCTACTACAAGCAACATTGCTAAATGCAGCATGTGATTACATAGGCACTCTTGATAATCAATGTGCTGTATATAAATCTTGAAATTCAGGTTTTTATACAGAAATCTTTAGCTAGACATTACTACATGTGAAAATATATTAGCATATACAGATATTTGACTATAAAATGTTCTTATTATACAAAATAGGGCTAGTATTATTGAAATATGAAAATCAGTTGTGACTTGTCTGAATAATAATGATAGTGAGAAGGATTACCATGGCCCACCCATTTAATTTTGGGCTTTTTATATTACATTATTATATATTAGATAATTGCTAATAAAGAACGTTTTGTGCCAGCCCTGCAAAACTGCATCTACTTCAAATATCCAATTGATCTAAGAGTTTAAAAAAATAGACATTTTCTCTAACTTAATAGGGTGTTTGAAGCATACCCAGGTTAGCATGATTGGTGTTAAGGTTCTAATAGACAGATGATGATAGGCAATGTTATTGCAATTTCTTGTCCTCCTATTAAAGCCAATAACTCTTTAAGGGACATAAGTTTAAAGCAGTGAATGTGACATTTACCACATTTTCACTGTATGTGACTCTCTGGTAGATGCGGTATAAATTAGAGAAACTGGTTAATCGCCTGTAAATATTTGGTGAATGTTGCATTTACTGCTTCACATATGCTACTAACTGTAGAAAGAACCTATAGGAAAATTGGCAATTTTACTTCAAGTACTTCAAATAGAAGAAAGTGATGTGAAAGGAGGAGGACACAATTATATACATTTCAATGTAGTGGGGCAGAGGAAGTGCCCAGCAGCTTGGCTCAGATTAAATGAAACACAAATGTGTAAGTCATAAATCTTACTCCCTTTAAGCAAACGATAAGACTTGATTAGTGATACATATAACAACAAATTTAGCATAATTAATTGTAATAATAATAGTTGTAGTAGATAACTATAATTGTTTGTGTGCATTTAGACCAAGTAGTAATAAAAACTCAAGTGTTGACCAATTTAAATATCTGCTGAGAATCTTCTAAGCAGTCCACACCCAGAGGTGATTTTTCAACAAAGGGTGGCTGAAGTGACAGCCTAGCACAATTCATAAAAGACCTTTTAACACCTAGTTATTTATGCTGCTCCCTACCACTTAACATAAAAATGTCCCATGTTGCAATGTAGCAATAGATCCCTGCCAGGGGCGGACTGACCATTCGGAAACTCGGGCACTGCCCGAGGGCCCGGGGTCAGTAGGGGGCCCCATGAGATGCCCCTGGCACCTTTTTCATAGGCTTTTTTGAGTTTGGGAAAGGACACAGGGGCCCCATGATCCCCTATTGCCCGGGGCCCCATGAGTTGTCAGTCTGCCCCTGATCCCTGCTGAATATTTTAACATGGCACAGAAACAGAAATAATAGCACACCTTAATTCACGTTCTGTATCTTTTAGTGAAACTAAGCTCAGGGTGAAAGCAGTTAGCCTGTAAGCTGGAAGCATGTATAAGGTGATTCTGAATCATACTAAAGGATGTCTTCCTATGCTGCCCTTGTAACTTTTTGTACCCTATGCACAGAGCCCTCTAATAATGCTAGCATGCAATATGTAAGGAGCTGATACAGTCCCTTATCTCAACAAAGCAGGCAAAGCTGATAAATGTGGCACTTGGTTAAGGAAGCAGATTGGCTACAACATGTACATTCTATTCATGAGTTTACATTCTGTATTTTTTCCTATGGTAATTCTAAATCCACATTCTAGTGTACAGTGTATTCATGCTTTCCATGACAATATGATCCACAAGCACATTAAAATATAAATTAGCATCTCATGGTTGTGAATGAAGTGGACTATGAACTTTACAATTTTCAAGTCACCTTTAGAATACCATGACCAAGACTAGCAATCACCGCATATAGGCTGTGTGCCACATGTTTCGGTGTAGTACTGTTTAACTTAAAATGGACATGGAACATTGAAAACAAACTACTAACGAAAAACGACTAAAAGAGAAAGACCATATTTACAGTTCCTGAATGATGTAGGACATTACAGTTCCTGAATGATGTAGGACATTCTACTTTTAAACTGTATGTCTAATATTTCAAGCAATGAGAGTCTCTTATTCGTACACTTCTGCTCTATTAAAGTAATTTAAAAGCTGTTTATTATATCTGTTTCCTAAGTGCAAAAGCACCTGTTGATCTTGTCATAAATTCAGAGCTGGGCTGTGTCCTCTGCATACTTCCTGTTACCTCAGTTCAATTAGCTCTCCCAGTTCTAATTTTGGTCTACAGAACAACTACTTGCTATGTCATGGAGATTATAGGAAGCATTCTGTAACTGAGCTAAAATGACAACTAGGCAGGGCTGACACACTTTCCTGTAATTTCAGTAAAAAAATCCTATGGAATTAAAGAGCTGAGTGCAATTTTGGTAGATCAGCAGGTATTTTTCTTTACTTACTGGGTCTTTATGTTGTTTAAACGTGGGCAAATGTGCATGTACTGCAGAGATATACTGCATATTCTTTTTGTCATACTTTTGAACTTACCCCCCAAGTAAGGGTAGGTATCAATAATTGTATTATAAATATTGTATTGTTTTTATTTTCACACTACACTCTGCTTTACAAACTTTCCCATTCTAGAATGGGCACATGTTGCTAGTTGCATATAATTAAAAAGCTTAACATAGTTTTGGCTGTTGCTATTGTCTTATTAAAAAATGTGCTATAATCTGAATCCTTGTTGAGGATTTAATTTATTGATGCATTTATTGCCAATGATATTCAAAAAATATTGTGATGGCCTAAAATAACTGATATTTTTCATTGATAATTAATTGTAGTTTTAAATGAAAAATCGATAATGTATTAAGAAAATAAACATAAAATGTGGCAACTGCAAAAAATTGGTCATTGGCATTGTAAAGAACTTCAACAAGAGGCACAACATTGTTCAAGTTTATGTGTATAAAAAATAAATTAGCAATACAAGTAAAATATCTACGAAAACAAATGTAGGTGCAATAGATATGTTAGCTTGTTATTGGAATAAAGGGTTAAGAAGAATGAATAGTTAATATCATATGCATTTATCAAACATGTAAAGTATGAGTCAGTCTTCAGTACACTTTTATGCACACATGGAAAAGCCTTATCATGTATATAAAAGCAACCTTAGAACTCCTAAAGTAGATGGGAGGTAATAATGCTTCTAATGAGTCTTCAAAGACTTTATACATACAGAATGGTGAAACGTGCCAGCAACTAAGGTGTTTTAAACAGCTTGTGTCCTGATTTTTTTTTCCTAAGCCCCACTTCTTGTTTCACACATAAACAGAACAGACATCCAGTTCTTGTCTACTTCATGGCTTTTAGTCTTAGTTCACGTAATAGAGCCAGTAGACAACGTTGAAGAATCCAAAAACCACAGGAAAGATCATGCGTGACCATCTGTCAATGGCATTTACATCAGTCAAGTCAGGTATGGTTATTTTCAACTGGGATGCACGTCTCCGTAGTCTGCTTTTTTTTTGTACCACATGTCGTTCTAAGGCATTGCGTCCAAAGCTATGCCTTGGTAATCCGGCTTTTCGGTACTGGATGCTGGAGGTGTCATAAGCTAGCATAGTGCTTCTTGGATCACCAAGACCCATAACAGCTTCTGATGCTGCCATCTCATTTTTAATTTCAAGTGTGCTCAGCAAAATATTTTCATGTGGATCCATCTGAGAAAGAATAAAAAGAAGAGTTATAACCTTTATACCTTCATATGTTGGTATCAATTTTCACATTTTAAAAATAACAAGATAATAAGTTTGTAAAAACACACTGAATGTATGAGCAAAGATAACAGTGGTTTCAGTAGAATGAAACAACTAACTTCAACCATATAAAGTAGCACAGAGGATAATATAATAGAATAACAATAGTATAATAGAATAAAGAATACTACTACTACTAATAATAATCTCATTTAATTAAATAATCTCTGAAATATTTTTTCTGCTATATCTGCTGAAGTAGGGACTACAATTCAGACAGATCCACTTGTAAGCCAACTGTACCAGAACATTAGTACGCTATGCACCAAAGCAGTGATCACAAGATTGGTGCTGTGGTATTTGGAGCAAGAGAGAGCATTTTTTTTGTTGAAAAAGTATTTAAAGCCTAACTCCTTGTTTTCTTTCCCTTGAATAAGCCAACCTAGCCCAAACAAACTATTCCTATTGAATATCTATGCAGCCACTGTGGGTAATGTAACATGTATACAGTATGCGGCACTGTATTCCATATCAGTACAGGCAACTGTCCACCTGCTACCAGAACTAAATAGAGTTTGACTGAATGCTTCCCTTCCACTCATAAGAAGCCATGTATTTTTACCCAGTCTTCCTGAACACAAGCCTTTCTTTTATTGGGCAAGGTGGAGAGGTGGGCAGATGACTTTACAAGAAGACACCCGTAATGCTGGAGAAAACAGTGTTGCATACTGTATGTAGCCAAGGCTGCTTCAGTATTTTACAGTGCACACAAGGGTTACATAGTTATGTAATGGAAATAATTTGTTTGGAGCAGCTTGGCCCAAACAAACTATTTAAAGTCATAGCAAACTTGGAATTCTACTTTAACTAAGTACTGTAGAATTTGTATTGTCAAAGGAACTGCATGGGTGAATTTCATCAGAGTGACCGTTTTGAGGAGCCAGATTAATCAGAATATACAGCCAGTGGCTATGACTAAAGTATTAAAAAGGCATACCTTATTAACTTCCATTCTCATTTGCTCATTGTTAGCACTGGCAGCTCTTTCTGCAGCCTTCTTTTGCCTCTGTGGTCCCCTACCAAAAAATATGTAGTTGACCAATGCATACTCCAATAATGCCATAAAAACGAACACAAAGCAACCCATAAGATACATATCAATGGCTTTCACATAGGGGATTTTAGGTAGTGTTTCTCGAAGGTGAGTGTTGATTGTTGTCATAGTGAGAACAGTTGTGATTCCTAAAAAAGTAAAATAGCACCAATTACATAATTATTTAAAAAAAAAAAGTTATGTAAATCTTCAGTTAGTAATTAGATTTTTTTTTGCTTTCCTAGTTTTTACCAATTATTACCTGAATATGCATATATGAAATCAATTAATAATTAGTACAGTACAATCACTACTTTTGCTACAGTCATTTACTGCTCAATGCTGCCTTTTTTTTTCTAGCAGAGCAATTAACTCTAAGAGATTTCTTAATCTGCACTGCACATTGCTCACAGAAATATAGTTTAGACTTGACAGAGTTTAATCGCATGATAAATATATGAATATCAGTGCTGGACCCAGAGGTGTATTGCTTGGAGCTGTCAACCTTTGACTCTCCTCAGCCCATCCTGGAGTATGGTAAATGCTAAATGTAAAGATTTGCAAAAAGTGAAATGCCCGCTGGCAGTCACATTTTCAATTAATTATGGTGTACACTCCATAGACATAATTTCTACTGAAATGTATCCACTTGGCACTAGCAGTTTGTAATTAACAGGTTTCTTGTCTAATGCATTGGACTCTGTTTAATTTATGGTATATTTTCAAATATTATTTTACAACATGTCAACACAAATAAATTCAGTTAAATAACTTGTAAATGTTATATGTGTAGCTACCACACTTAAAAATCATGAATAAATTATGTAAACAATAAAGGATGGAACACATTACTTCTGTGTGAAATCTGTATGCTATTTTACTCTCTTTCTTCCCGCTAAAGCCGATTATGCACAAGACAGTTTGGGCCCAGTCTTGCTATTGCAATATTCTATCTGAATTTTGGTATTTGAAGAAAAAAAAGCTAAGATAATAGAGTCATCATGTTCCTATGGTGACTAGCAACCATAATAGACCTCTAAATCAAGATCTCCCAGGAACCAATAATCACATAATATCCAATCATAGTTTACAAGTGAAGCACTTGAGTCAAGCTGATATTGGTTGGACAGCCATTGTAGGGATCCGAGATACCAAAAGAAAATTGGTTCACATAAAAATGATTTCAATGAAGTACAATGTCACATATCTGGGGATCATGGGCTCTCTCTGTAACCAGTGCGCCTAATGGTGGTATGCTCAGAGCAGACCCTTGCAGGTTACAGCTGACTTGGTACAGAGAAGCACTAGAGACAAGGATCTGGGAAACCACAGAATATACTGGTGTCACAGGAGGGCAGGAGTGCAGAGTTATTTTGCAGCACTGGGGTGCTGGAAGTACAGGAGGGCAGGAATACTAGCAGAAGTCACTTGCAGTACAGGGGCACTGGACTCACAGAAAGACAAGAAAGCAGAGGTCCATAGGAGTACTGGGTTGCTGGTCCTAACTGGAGCCCAGGGATGATGAGACGTACAGGAACGCAGAGGTGCAAAGGTGACCCAGGGGATGTAGAAATACTGGATACTGTTGTAGTGCACAAGGAGTCTAGGATAGACAGAATACCCATTGGTACCAGCGAGAGAACCAAGCACAGAGAGCAAAGGCAAGAGCCTGTAGAAGGGCTAAGGTGCAGTATCCAAGAAGCTCTTTTGTCTTCACAAGACCTCTTCTAGGTATAGAAGAAGACAATTCCCAGGTCCCAGCCCACTGAGTCACCTAAGCAAGCATATACTGGGGAATGAGTTCTGAAATGCAAGTAAACGCCCCTTGCAATGCTGAGATCACCAGTTAGTACTGTATATAATACATCCCAAGCTGGGAGGAGTGCATAGAAACACACAGGTACACTGGGAGTGGTAAGGAGAGTCACAGGAATCACAAAAAGCTGCCTGGAGTGCATGGTAATAGAAAGTACACTAGCATATGGCTTCTGTGCATGGGGAAACAGAGCAGACTGCAGAATTACAAACTTTGGATGCCAGCAGCTGGTGTGCAATGGTGACCAACAACTGATGACACCACTGGTTGATAGGGAGGACCTCGGGCATCTAAACAGCATGCTTGTTTTCCCCTCCCTGCCCCCTCTTCGTGAACATTGGTGTTACATTAGAGAATAAGGGAGATAAACTGAGGGAAAAGATACATGTTGGAATACTAGTCAGTACCACTGTGCAAAGGTATATTTGCCTTGTAAGAATAAATCAACTCTGCTTTGTGTGTGGTACATGTGTGGATGTTGCTGCATTATGTGTGTTTTATTTTTTACATTTTAGAATGGGAGCCTCAACATTAAGCAGAATTTTAAAGGGTGTCTTGACTAAAAAAAGTTTGAGAAACACTGGTCTAGAATGCATTGGGTCACAGAACAGGCAACAAACACACAGATTAACTGGAGATAGGCTGGATGATACTGGGAACGCTGGAGGCAGAGAGATTATGCTAAAGGTCAATGGAAGGCAACATTGGGGACACTGTGGGTTGTATAGGGATACTCAGAAACTCAGGGTTACTAGGACTACTCAGAATCACATGGATGAAATCTCTGGGTTATTCAGAAGAAATATGGATACTCAGAGCCACACTGAAACACTAGGTGGGCCTGGTGCTAGGAACACTGACTGTTCAGGCAATGCTTGAAGGAATGAACCCAACTTAAGTAGAAAGGGAGATGACCTGCCTGGGCCTGGAATGGACATGTAGCTCATTGAATCAACAGTAGTTGAATTACATGCAGAGCCTTGCATGTTAAAGCTATAGAACTATAGCAAACAATTTATTTATAGGTTTGATAAACCTCCATTCAGACAATGGATTTGAGCGGCATCTTGTAGTGGTGTCAGATAGGAAACGGGTTTTTATCAACTACTTCTCCCCATTAATGTGGGTGGGAAGCAGTCCACTGTTTGGTCCCTATTACCCTTTTAAAACAGGGTGTTACTGTATGGAGCACAGAGCAGTCACATGACTGCTGCTGTGATCTGTGCACTAGGGAGTCCTTGTAAAGGACAGACTAATGTGTCATCTGTCAGTGGCCATCTTAATTCTGGCACTGAAATTCTGCAATATTTAGACATTTGGTGTGGCCGTGGTGTGTATGTATATATATATATATATATATATATATATATATATATATATATGTATATATATATATATATATATATATATGTATATATATATATATATATATATATATATATCACATGCCATGCCATGCTATGCGGGTCCAATTCTGCATGGTAGAGAAAAGAGGTAACATCACGTGCAGCCTGCAGATTTGAGTAGGAACAGGATAGGCTTCCCATTGGAAGGAGTGAGTCAGTATCCTGTCGCATACCTTAAGCTGGCATGGAAAGAGTGAGTCAGTACCCTGTTGCATACCTTAAGCTGGCATGGGAATAAAGAAACCTTGTAAAGTGAATATGTAAGACTTCTCTGGACTGGACTCTTCCACCTCTTTCCTGGAGATGGAATATATGTCAATGCAGCACCCCCTCTTGTGTAGCAAGGGAAGTAAGAAAGTACAGCATGGGACTGTACTGTGTTATGTAAAACTGTTTATGAATGCCAGTATCTGGAATTGTTATCACCATCATTTGAAACTTATATAAAGAAGCATCCAAAAATACAATAATTCACCTCCTGCTTGTGCAGCATGATAGGGAGGTGGGACTACATAGGCCAAAGAACTATGAGTATTACCATGGAGATGAAACAATGGCAAGCAATCAGTTACGTATAGGAGTGGGTTGTCCCCAGGTGACTGTAGATCCTGCTGGTGGATGTGAACCCTGTGTACCTGGTTAGCTCTTTGTGAATTCCTTAAAGGATGACTGCAGTTAAAAAAATTATTTTGGATAAGCTTACTGTGCATCAACTGGCTGATAAAATAGCTTATTCTAGGAGGCATTTAAAATAGGTGGAAAGGGAAAGAATGGGCAAAAAACATTTTTCTTTTTACTAGATTTGTGTAAGGTGACACTCATTATATTTAGAAATAAACAAGCACTGATGTTTATTCCACATGCAAACTCTAATAATAATGGATTTACACTGACAATTTTTTTTCATTAAGCCAACAAGCATAGGGAGATGCTTACCTAAGGCAACCCGGGCAGCTGATGCATCATAGTTAATCCAGAAAGAAACCCATGACAGAATAGTGATCAAAATAGAGGGCATGTATGTCTGCAAGATGAAATAGCCGATGTTTCTTTTCAGTTTAAAGCTAAGAGACAATCTTGGATAGGAACCTGTAAAACAAAATAAAAGAATTCAGACATGATATGACTTTGAAAAATATTAGAACAATAAGCGTACCCCAGCCAATGACAGAGGTTGGTCAATGTTAACAGTGAGCTGTGAAACAGGCATTAGAACAAAGAAATACACCCACATCAAATATATACATAGATCTAAGAATATATGTACTTCAAGGGTGAAAATATAGGTGGTTTTCATGTGCTCTCTTTATTTTTTGCCTTTGAACACTGCAACAGGATTAGAGTGATTGGTCCATTGGATGTTAACGCTCTCTACAATCCTGAGATATGTATGCAGGTGGCACGTGCAATATGAGTTATTACGTTGTAAACCCTTACATATGAAATTAAGTGACTGGCCTCAGGTGATACACAGAGGTGAAACAAATCCTCCTACACAGGTTGTAGCTATTTATTTGCAGCCATTTATCCTTTATACCCTTTTAAAATTCAGAGATGAAAAGGATTATTCACAGACTCACAAAGCAGGGGTCAGGGAGCTGCAGTTACACACTGTACAAGAGCTCTGAGAGCTGATTGGAGGGAAAGGACACACCTCCCTTCACACAGCACACAGGAACAGGATCACAGCCACAGGTTGTGTGCTAGAGATCCCTCCCCTGTGAGCATTTTAGCTCTTAGAGCTGATTTAGACATGTGCGGTGCAGATTGAAGCTCAGGTTTCACAGCTAATTGACACAGTAGCTGTTCACAGGTTCACGTCAGGTTTACATAAGGTTCAGTGCAGGATTAGCACAGGATCTTATCCTATTCACACATATGCGGTTTAGGAACGGTTCCCATAGGGTTCAGGACAGGATTAGTACATTATCTTATCCTGTTCACACATATGCGGTTTAGGAACGGTTCCCATAGAAGTCAGTAGACTGTAATACGCACCTGAACCTGAAGCCACTACTCAGAAATTGGACAGGACTCTTTTTAAAACTGCTCTGAATCCGCACCGCCAGTGCACCAGACATATGTGAACAGGCACCCTAGGAAGCAATGTTATTTCAAATGTCATGCGGATTAGATACAGTTCAAACATCTGCACCCAATCCGCATATATGTGAACGGGCACTTAGGGGTTTATTTACTAAAGCTGGAGAGTCCTAAATCAGACTCCCTTCTGCATAGAAACCAATCAGCTTCTAACCTCAGCTTGTTCAATGAAGCTTTGGCAATGAAACCTGGAAGCTGATTGGTTTCTATGCAGAAGGGAGTCTGATTTTGGACTCTCCAGCTTTAGTAAATAAACCCCTTAGTGTCAGAAAAACTTGCCAGAAGAGACTCATGCTGAAGAATGAGACAGCATAGAGAAATGACATTTAGAGCTTTAGAAAGCAAGTAGACACTATAGAAATATGTGCTTTGTTTAGATTTAATGTCTGAGGTTTACAACCACTTTAACTCTCAGAAATTAATAAGGTTATCATTATCTGGGATGTGCAACCATATATACTGACCGGAAGAATCAATGAACTGCCACGGCGCTCCACAGCAGTGTGATATTTCATTGAGAACTCCAAGCTGACAGCCGCTAAGGCTTTCTGGACTAGTAGATTCTCATTCACAGAGGACTGTGAATGAGTGATATGGCTGGGCAAGCACAGCCACTTTTTTAAAACTTTTTTTTTTATTTGACAGCTAGTTGGTGGAGAAAAGATTACTGATGCTTACTGTCTAAGAAAATCACAAGTTAGCCTCTGGAGGGAAGGATAACTGTCAGTCTCTGCATTTTGACTGTGCTCATAGTACTTTGTACACAGAAGGTAGACTAGCAATGGTCACATGACCACCGTAAATACATAAGAAAATACATTTAGAAACAAAAATTCAGGGTATCCTCAATCAACATCTTTCTTACACTGTATTAACTTTGGCTTCACATATGCTTTTAGAGCTAGACTTTAACCTTACCTTTACTCTTGAAGTCTTATACAAGCTCCCCTTCTGTACTGAAATTACTGCATATTGTACCCTGTCCGTAGTATACATTGGAAGCTTTAGCAATTCAGAGAGAGTCTACCTCATTTCCCGGCTGGAGGACATTCATCATTTGCTAGCACTTTTCTCCTCAGCCTTAGTTTCCTTTGCCCACCAATTTCATTTATTAGATTTGAGATCTCTCATTCATAGCAACTCAGCATCATATTATATGCGGGGAACAGCAGTCAAATTAGGTTCCACTAACCTATCACTAAAATTGTATCAGTATGGTTAGCTTGAGTTAACCAAAAGTACCCTAGATAATTTCCCAAATTTATGATACTTAGAACCATCTAGTAAGAAAATGTGGTATATTCTGTTTGACAGCAATGAAAATCATTTGACCAGCACAGGAAAGAGCCTAATAACATTCATTTTTTGCCCCATTCACACAGAACAAATGTATATGCACTTTCACTGAGCAAACAGCAATGCAAATTTTATATACAGTATATATACATATACTCCTAAGTAACATTCAGTGTTATTTTGTTTAACATAGTATGTTGATCAGGACAAGACTATGGCCTCTATGTATACATAGTTTAAAGTGGAGCATTCACAATACATTTTAAGAAGACATGACCAGTTCACATACATATTTACTTACCAGTGGAAAATACAACATTTTTTGATAGGAGTTTGTAGTCTACAATGGAAAATTGTGGCAATTCAATTCTATCAACTCCTGTGACAGCATGGTTGCCCCCCCTCCAATAAAATTCAATGTCATCAGTTGTATAACCATCTGAAATAGAAACAAAAAACAGGGATAAGCAACTCTTATAAAAAATGACCAATAGCTATAATATTCAAAATAATAAAAACATAAATTGTATTACAACAGCAAAGTTGGCCAAGTACTTAAAATACAACTTGAATAGCCATAGATTGGTATAGAAAGGTGATTGTGGCAAATAAATATCACTTCATTTTATTGCCATGTTGTGTACAAAACTCCTGCATGAAGCAAATATTTTGTCTCTAAGACCCATTTACAATTGTGCAGTATGGCAATGCACATTAAATTTGCATTCACTCAATGCATGGCACTGCACCTGCTCTACGTGCAGTGCATTGGAATGCCATCCATTGCAAATGGCACCCCAATGCACTATACAGTAGTGCACAGTGCAAAGCACGCTACAGCACATCCCAATGCACATATTGGGTTCTATGTATTTTTTTTATCCATTGTGTTTGTCAGCAGCCCATTCATGATGCATGGGCTGCCTTAACACACCACACTCATGTGTGTTAATGCTCCACAATGGATTGCTAAAGTGTGCATAAGTCTGACTATCATATTCCTTCTGTCTTGCTATCACAGAACTCCCTATGGGTCTCGCAAAGGGGTATATTTAAAAAAGCAAGTTCATTTAGACACATTTGCCCTTCTACACTACTATAATTCACCAGTAGGGAGGACCTTCCAGTTGGGGTCAAACATACATTTGACCCTAGCCCAACGTGTTCACAGTTCAGTGAGCCATTAAATAAACTGGATCTCCCATTTATTGGAACTCCCATTTATTGGAACTAATATCACTGTTCCTAAATGACCCATCTGGCTCAGTAGCACCACTGTCCTTAAGTGACAGATATCTGCTAGGCTTCTGTTTTAAAACACATTATGTGGGGATCATAGATAAAGCCATTCACCAAATATGATTATGACCGGAATTAGTGCGGTGGAGCTACATTTGTGGGGTCATGCTAAACGTGTGGAATATTGATTGATGCTGGATCAACATCACTGGACGATGTGATTGACAATGAATTTACATCATGGAATATTGTTTACCACCATCTGACAATGCTGACCTTCTGTCATGATGGTCCACCATTCAAAAATTTTGCTCTGCTGCACTACTATCATAAAATAACAGATCCCCAGTTGGTTAGTATTTGTATACAAACCAGTCAAAGTCATGACCACATTTGCTCAAAGACATCCCAAAGGATCTCTGGCTGGTTTGTTCACGAACACCAGCAAGCCAGCTGGGGATCTGTAATTTAGCAGCAATAGCACTACCACTGAAACCAGCTTGCTGCTGGTTGTAAATAAACCAGCCAAGGATTTGTTTAGCGGAGGTAGTCCAACATCAACATCATTGGATGATGTAATTGATGATAGATTTACATGGGTACATTATTTACCTTTTTGATATAAATTTTATTAAAAGACTCATTCATTGTGTGTGCATGTGTACTTACATTTGATAATTTTTTACAATGTGTAGTAAGGGGTACTTATGTACCTTTTACTTTTTCACTGGGAAAGGTGGTTATCTGAGGGGCCACCCTTAATAAAAACTAGAAACTCCTTTTAATTATAAGTCCCTCCCACAAATCACCACATCCCTTTTGAGGGAAAGGATGTGGGGATGAGGCTCTTTTCTTGTGCAGCTGCCCCCTTTGAAACATACTCAATGTTGAAGGGCATGTGGCCTGCTGTTCAGAAGGAAGGCCACACACTCCCTTTTTTGGACACCCAGGCTGCATATCTGGATAAAGATCTAACATAAATTTTATAAGGATTCCACAATTCCCATTGGCAGGTATTCTTTTTGCATTGACCTCCTATGCTAGAGCCCATCTACCTGAGCCCTTTATAAGAAAAGCCTGCACAATAGCCTTTAAAAAAGGTTAGAAAAAAATAGAAAGCTTCAGCTCCTATATACGTTAGTAGGGTTCAGAGATTGGCTCAGGGTTCAAGACTTCCCAATGGATTCACCGAACCTCCTGTGAACTGAAGCTTTCCTGGTTTGATCATCAATATATACTGTACATTAATTGCTCTTCCCATTTGGGTAAGCTCTATACTTTCCTGACAGTGAGTGAAAACCATCATTTTAAGGCTATTTTGTTTTATCTTCTGTGCATCAAATGAACAGCAAATATATGAGATAGTGAGAGCGCAGACATACTGTAAGTAGTTTTAGGCATGGTGGTTATTCCATTAGAACCAGTGGATGTATCCAAATTATGAATGTCACATTCAGGCCAGGGCCATTGGCTTTAGGATTGTCTTATTTATAATAGTATTGAAACTTTGGTTGCCCAATGAAGATTAGAATGTTTGGCGAATGGGATTTGGATGGCTATTGAGGATAATAACAGTAAATGACTAAATTGTAATTAATGGTGAAAAGTGCAGAATAAATTGCAAATGAGTGGTGAACTGATCAGTCTTTACTTAATAAATTTGAACCTTAGAGGTTCTTTTTATATTGTTGGGTTAAAGGCTAAAGTGCATTTACTATTTTTTTGCATTGAAAAAGCAATGAATCCATGATCAGCAGTCTGCAGGTGCAATGCCAGGATCCTGCAGACTCTCAGTAAGCTGCCAGCTACACTGTTTTGAAATTGTGACAACGGGACTGGGGAAAAGATCCCCCACACACCAGCTGTCACAGAGAGGGGAGTGCTGGTGGGGGGAGGTGGGTGTATAGGAGCATGTAAAATGTTACACCCTAAATATGGGTGTAACATGCTCCTAAAGTTGAACTTATCCTTTAACCAAAAGTGTGAATGGAGTCAAAATAACATGATGCGCCCCCCATGCTCACACAAACACACACAATCCACATCTGGTGGCATTGTTCTATAAAGAAGATTTATCATTAACACTGTTAGGGCACATGTCGGCAATACCAAAGTCCTTACTTTGAGAAAAAAAGTGCCTTATCCTTGCCATGTACAGACAAATTTCCACTGATAGATGTAGAGTGGAAAAAGTGTACCAGGAAGGAACAACCAAAAAGCAGAGTTTACATACTGTGTTTAATGTGAGAACAATCTATTTCTAAATGCAGACTATAAAAAGAACAGGTTTTTAGAAGATTGATACACTCTGACAAGATATGATAATTAAGCTGATAGCTTTCACATGAAAATGTTAAAGAAAAAAACAAAACAACCATAACAGACATGCAAAGCTCTTAACACATTTCATTGCATATACTAAAGATAGCTCTTTTATTTATTTTTAACTGCACTGCTTACATTTCCTACAAACCAATTAAAGAGCTAATTTTAACATTAGGACACCTGCCTTTACACACACATGAACTTTAATGGAATGGCCCACCCTTTGCAGCTATAACAGCTTCAACTCTTCTGGAAAGTCTGTCCAGAAGGTTTAGGAGTGTGTCTATGGGAATGTTTGACCATTCTTCCAGAGCGCATTTGTGAGGTCAGGCACTGATGTAGGAGGAGGAGGCCTGGCTTGCTGTCTCCGCTTTAATTATTTGCAAAGGTGTTCTATTGGGTTGAAGTCAGGACTCTGTGCAGGCCACTCAAGTTCCTCCACCCCAAATTTGCTCAGCCATGTCTTTTTGGACCTTGCTTTGTGCGCTGGTACACAGTCATGTTGGAAAAGGAAAGGGCCATTCCCAAACTGTTCCCTCAAAGTTGGGAGCATGAAGTTGTCCAAAATTTCTTGGTATGCTGACGCCTTAAGTGTTCCCTTCATTGGAACTAAGGGGCCAAGCTCAACCCCTGAAAAACAACCCCACACCCACACCATAACCCCTCCTCCACCAAAGTTTACACTTGGTAAAATGCAGTCAGGCAAGTACCGTTCTCCTGGCAACCACCAAGCCCAGACATGTCCATCAGATTGCCAGACAGAGAAGTGCGATTCGTCACTCCAGAGAACATGTCTTCACTGTTCTAGAGTCCAGTGGCAGCGCACTTTACACCACTGCATCCAAAGCTTTGCATTGCACTTGCTGATGGATGTAGGGCTTGGATGCAGCTACTCGGCCATGGAAAGCCATCCATGAAGCTCTCTACACACTGTTGTGCTAATCTGAAGTTTGGAGGTCTTTAGCTATTTACTCTGCAAACAGGGGGCAACTTCTGTACTGACTCAACTACAGAGTTGACAGCATTTTACGTGGCAGAGTTGTTTTTGTTCCTAGTTTCTTCCACGTTGTTATAATACCACTAACAGTGGAATATATAGTAGCAAGGAAATTTCAAGAATGAACTCGGTGGCAACCTCTCATGGTACCATGCTTGAATTCACTGAGCTCCTGAGAGTGACCCATTCTTTCACAAATGTTTGCAGAAGCAGTCTGCATGCCTAGGTGCTTGATTTTATACACCTGTGGCCATGGAGGTGGAATGCCTGAATCCAATAATTTGGAGGGGTGGCCCAATATTTTTGGCAATATAGTGTATTTATATTTCCAGTGTCACTTTTGACACTTTTCTCCTAAATGAAGTGAAAAAATATCAGTGTTTATGTATATCAGTATTTGTTTTCTAAATTGAAAAAAGAATCTGCTGTAAAGATTTTTACATGGCAAATATTTAAATGGTCAAATTAACTGCAATGCAGTTAGTCAACAGTGAGGTCATTTTACCATTACTAGAAATATGTAGTTAGTCATCCAAGCCTATTGAATATGCAATCTTTACTTGTCAGGCTCTGACCAGTAAAGTGTAAAATGAATGTACTCTAAGATATAGCTATTACAAAAAACACCTATGCTATTATAGCATTAGTTGACCTGAAATAGTCAAAGGAACAATAATAAATGCAAATAAAAAAGGCATGTATATTCAACTGAACAGCCAGAAAAACTACAAGTGTTTGAAGATGGCAATCGCCAGTGAAGTTGGCAAGTTGGAGCAGTGTGTTTAGAAAAGCCTGTCAGCTTCCTGTGACTGAGTGAGTTGCTATAGCAACCAAACATGACTCACAAGGCAGCTGAGTCACCAAGTTGAAATGCATTTCTCACTCTATCAGGCTTGCCATGTGCACTGCTTACATTTCATCAATCATTTGGTTAGGGTTGGATGCAAGAACACTTCACACAATTTCCCCAGAAATTGTACATTTTCTAGTTGTAGTATACTGTAGTATTTTCACCACATTTCTTTTCAAGAAGGGAATACATAGAGGAAAAGAGATGGACTTTTCATATGTTCTCTGTCAAACTATCAATGCCCCTAGGGACCCTTGATGTTTTATTGTGGAACAAAGCTTGATTTTCAGCAGGTAGGATGACACAGGCTCTAGATCACCAGGCCCCCACTGATTCAAGTACAGGTCAATTTCCAGATAATTTTCATCAGACACCATGGCAGCAGCACTTGGAGGAATCAAATTCCAGGTTGGCATAGGCAGCCATTACTTGAACTACTGCCTCCATCACAGGGACCCTAAAAATCACTTGACATTTCACCTTCCTGGTTTTGCTGTTCTGTACCCAGAAATCCATAGCTTACTATGCTGCCATGCTGGGATTAAAAGACTATGCCTTTTCCTTCTCCTGCCTTTATCTGTCTGTGAGTGGTGGACTTTTTTTTGCAAACAAAGAAAACAGGCAGTAAATTAAAATAAGAAAAAGTAGTAGTGCACAATACAAAGTAGTAGTGCACAATACACAAACACATAAAATAAGTAACAAGGGAATGTTTTCCTAACATTAAATATTTTTTATTAAGAACTTTTCACCTAAGCAGCTTGGCAGTAAAATTTGAGGCTGGTTTATGCTGAATTTTAGCAGCCCAAAAAAATTATTTTGCTGAAATCATTCCATTCATCCTTACTAAGTACTAAGTACTGTCATCTGAAATTCCACTTCTAAGTATACTGCCTCAGTGCAATAATCATACTGGACAGGGGAATCACAAGTGGTGGACTCCACTGCCTTTCGGCACTTGGATGAGGTTGATGGAGAATAATTGATCTATTGAAAGTCCACCGTGTTTTGGAAATATATGGGGGCTTTGTAGACATGACTGATTTTGGATATCCATTCTTTTATACATTTACATGGTTTCTTTTGATTGCAGAGTGTTGCACATTTTTGGATAGTTTTACTGATACTGATTGACACAACTGAATATAGTAGATAACAGTTTTTGACAGAAGAAGAGTCTCAAAGGATCAAAAGGCAATATCTTAAAAGCTACACAACAGAAAGTGTATATATTGAATTTTATCCCAAATGTGATGTTTTGGAGAAAATACCAACTGGATCCATATTTCTGGGAACACAGCAGACAGATGTTTTATCATTTAATATTCTATGATGATTGAATTAGTTGATGTTATCACAGTAGTATGTTTATAAGCTATGCTTTCCATGAGCAGGGCTTGCATTATGATGTGGAATTAACCACTTGAGCCCCAGAGGATTTACCCCCCTTAATGACCAGGCCTTTTTTTGCTGTTTGGCGCTGCACTAATTTAAATGATAATTGCGCGGTCATGCAATGCTGTACCCAAACGAAATTTACGTCCTTTTTTTCACACAAATAGAGCTTTCTTTTGGTGGTATTTGATCACCTGTGTGCTTTTTATTTTTTGCGCTCTAAACAAAAAAACCACAAAAATTTTGAAAAAAACCCCAATATTTTCTACTTTCAGCTATAAAAAATATATCGTAAACTCAAAGCTAGTCATAAATTTAAGCCAAAATGTATTCTGCTACATGTTTTTGGTAAAAAAAATCCCAATAAGTGTATATTGATTGCTTTGTGTGAAAGTTATAGCATCTACAAACTATGGTATAGATACTGTAATTTATGCCTTTTTTTGCTATACAGCGCTGCACTAATTCAAATGATAATTGCGCGGTCATGCAATGCTGTACCCAAACAAAATTTACGTCCTTTTTTTCACACAAATAGTGCTTTCTTTTGGTGGTATTTGATCACCTGTGCGCTTTTTTATTTTTTGCGCTATAAACAAAAAAATCACGAAAATTTTGAAAAAAAATATTTTCTACTTTCAGCTATAAAAAATATATTGTAAACTCAAAGTTAGTCATAAATTTAAGCCAAAATGTATTCTGCTACATGTTTTTGGTAAACAAAATCCCAATAAGTGTAAATTTATTGCTTTGTGTGAAAGTTATAGCGTCTACAAACTATGGTATAGATCAGGGGTGGGCAAACTTTTTGACTTGAGGGCCGCAATGGGTTCATATATTGGACCCGGGGGCCGGACCAAGAGTAGATGAATGATGTGTATGTGTCATCCATAGTAAGTATAGTAATATTCCCCCATAGTAAGAATAGTAATTCATCCCCCATAGTAATTCATCCCCCATATAGTAATTCATCCCCCATAGTAATTCATCCCCCATAGTAATTCATCCCCCATAGTAATTCATCCCCCATATAGTAATTCATCCCCCATAGTAATTCATCCCCCATAGTAATTCATCCCCCATAGTAATTCATCCCCCATAGTAATTCATCCCCCATATAGTAATTCATCCCCCATATAGTAATTCATCCCCCATAGTAATTCATCCCCCATATAGTAATTCATCCCCCATATTAAGTCCCCAAGTCCCCCCTGTGTCAATTCACTTACCTTTGCTCCGTACGTTCCTCTCGCCGTGTTCCCACGCCGTTCCGGTGTAGCATGAAAATATGTCTCCTATGAGGATCTGTCCCCCTCGACATATCTGCGCATGTGCCAGTTTCAGGCATTAGCAGCCGATCGGCGATCTCCGGCACATGCGCAGATACGTCAAGGGGGACAGATCCTCATAGGAGACAGATTTTCATGCTACACCGGTCTTCAGGGCAGACCGTGAGAGGAGCCTAGCGGGAGCCTAGCTCCGCGGGACGGATTAAAAGGTCCGCCGGGCCGTATACGGCCCGCGGGCCGTAGTTTGCCCATTGCTGGTATAGATACTGTAATTTATGCCTTTTTTTGCTATACAGCGCTGCACTAACTCAAATGATAATTGCGCGGTCATGCAATGCTGTACCCAAACGAAATTTACGTCCTTTTTTTCACACAAATAGAGCTTTCTTTTGGTGGTATTTGATCACCAGTGCACTTTTTATTTTTTGCGTTACATTCAAAAAAAATACGAAAATTTTGAAAAAAAACAATATTTTCTACTTTAAGCTATAAAAAATATATCATAAACTCAAAGTTAGTCATAAATTTAAGCCAAAATGTAATCTGCTACATGTTTTTGGTAAAAAAAATCCCGTGCATTAGCGGGCAAACTGGCGCTATCTAGGAGGGGCGCTAACACTATCGGAAGTCACCAGTGACACTAATACAGTGATCAGTAAAAATCTGTTCACTGTAATCAATGACACTGGTGACAGGGCAGTGAAGGGGTTAACTGGGGGGGGGGGAGGGGGGCGATCAAGTTAATTGGGATTTCTGGTGCACTAGCGGGCAAACTGGTGCTATCTGGGAAGGGCGCTAACACTATCGGAAGTCGCCAGCGACACTGATACAGTGATCAGTAAAAATCTGTTCACTGATCAATGACACTGGTGACAGGGCAGTGAAGGGGTCAACTCGGGGGGGGGCGATCAAGGGGTTAGACGGGATTATTGGTGTATTAGCGGGCAATCTGGCGCTATCTGGGAGGGGCGCTAACACTATCGGAAGTCGCCAGCGACACTTATACAGTGATCAGTAAAAAATGGTTCACTGATCAGTGACTCTGGTGACAGGGCAGTGAAGGGGTTAACTGGGGGGGGCGATCAAGGGGTTAAACGGGATTACTGGTGTACTGGCAGGCAATCTGGCTCTATCTGGGAGGGGCGCTAACACTATCGGAAGTCTCCAGCGACACTGATACAGTGATCAGTAAAAATCGCTTCACTGATCAGTGACAATGGTGACAGGGCAGTGAAGGGGTTAACTGGGGGGGGGATTAAGGGGTTAAATGGGATTACTGGTGTACTAGCGGGCAATCTGGCGCTATCTGGGAGGGGCGCTAACACTATCGGAAGTCGCCAGCGACACTGATACAGTGATCAGTAAAAATCGGTTCACTGATCAGTGACACTGGTGACAGGACAGTGAAGGGGTTAACTGGGGGGGGGATTAAGGGGTTAAATGGGATTACTGGTGTACTAGCGGGCAATCTGGCGCTATCTGGGAGGGGCGCTAACACTATCGGAAGTCGCCAGCGACACTGATACAGTGATCAGTAAAAATTGGTTCACTGATCAGTGACACTGGTGACAGGGCAGTGAAGGGGTTAACTGGGGGGGGGCGATCAAGGGGTTAAACGGGATTACTGGTGTACTGGCGGGCAAACTGGAGCTATCTGGGAGGGGCGCTAACACTATCAGAAGTCACCAGCGACACTGATACAGTGATCAGTAAAAATTGGTTCACTGATCAGTGACACTGGTGACAGGGCAGTGAAGGGGTTAACTGGGGGGGGCGATCAAGGGGTTAGACGGGACTACTGGTGTATTAGCGGGCAAACTGGCGCTATCTGGGAGGGGCGCTAACTCTATCGGAAGTCGCCAGCGACACTGATACAGTGATCAGTAAAAATTGGTTCACTGATCAGTGACACTGGTGACAGGGCAGTGAAGGGGTTAACTGGGGGGGGCGATCAAGGGGTTAGACGAGACTACTGGTGTATTAGCGGGCAAACTGGCGCTATCTGGGAGGGGCGCTAACTCTATCGGAAGTCGCAAGCGACACTGATCAGTAAAAATCGCTTCACTGATCAGTGACACTGGTGACAGGGCAGTGAAGGGGTTAACTGGGGGGGCGATCAGGGGGTTAAATGTGTCCTAGAGTGTTCTAACTGTAGTGTAGTGCTTGTGTACTCACTTTTTGGATGTCTTCTTCTCTGTCTGGAACGGAATGTGTCCAGGCAGAGAAGAATGACATCATATCCTGCCCTGTGTAAATATCAACACAGGACAGGATAGGACAGGGACCGATCATGTGATTTCAGCCAGAAATCACTGGCTGAAATCTAATGATCGATCCCTCCTGGATCGAATCGTATCACCCGCGGGTCGGTGGGAGCGCGCGCGCCCCCTACCCGCAAATGTGTCGGGAGCGCGGAGCACGTTTTAAAACGTGCTTTTGCGCTCCACTGCCGCCCTGCACACGTATATACACAGTGGCAGGGCGGCAAGCGGTTAATGTGAGCTGAGATTGAAATCTGTAACTGGGATGATACTTAATTTACAATATATACAGTTACATATGATTGGTCACACAGTTGCTGGTATCTGCACCTATTTAAAAAAGGGTCCATTGACAAACCACTTTAATGCTTTTGTTCTACTTAAAGTGTGTGAATCCCCGAAAACGAGCACAATTGACACTTTCCACAAATTATCATATATCGCCTCTCCCCTTTGACATGGAAGGGAAGGCAGTATTAACCCCAAAGACACATTATAATCAATATACAGTTAGGTCCATATATATTTGGACACTGGCACAATTTTAGTTTTTTTCAGGTATTTACCAAACCACATTCAAGCTATAGTTATATAATGGACATGGGCTGCAAGTACACACTCTCAGGTTTAATTTGAGAGTATGTACATCCAAATTCGAGGAAGGGTTTAGGAATTACAGCTCTAAAGAGTAGCCACCCCCCTTTTCCAAGGGACCAAAAGTAATTGGACAATTGAATCAAAAGCCATTTCATGGCCAGGTTTGGGCTACTCCTTCATTGTTTCTTCATCAAATAAGCAGGTAAAAGGTCTGGAGTTGATTCTAAGTGTTGTATTTGCATGTGGAGCTGTTCATGCAAGTGAAACAGGCCATTGTAAGGCTTCAAAAATGAAACGAAGATAGCAGCAACAGTAGGAATGGCCAAATCAACAGTTTTTGTACATTCTGAGGAAAGAAGAATGCACTAGTGAGCTCAGTAACATAAAAAGTCATGGACATCCACAGAAGACAAAAGTGGTGGATGATCGCAGGATCCTCTCTATGTAAAGAAACACCCATTCACAACATCCAGACAAGTGAAGGACATTTTCCAGGAGGTGAGCTTATCATTGTCAAAGTCTACAATCAAGAGAAGACTTCACAAGAGTAAATACAGAGGGTTCACCACAAGGTGAAAACCATTCATAAGCCTGAAGAATAGAAAAGCCAGATTAGACTTTGCCAAAAAACATCTACAAAAGTGGACGGACGAAGATGAATCTGTACCAGAATGATGAGAAGAAGAAAGAAGTGTGGAGAAGGCTTGGAACAGCTCATGATCCAAAGCACACAACGTCATCTGTAAAACATGGTGGAGGCAGTGGGATGGCATGGGCATGCATGTCTTCCAGTGGCACTGGGTCACTGGTGTTTATTGATGATGAGAAAGAATACAGAAGCAGCTGGGTGAATCCTGCAGTGTTTACAGACATACTGTATTGTCATCCCAGATTCAGCCAAATGCAGCAACGTTGATTGGATGGTGCTTCACAGTACAGATGGACAATGATCCAAAACATACTGCAAAAGCAACCCAGGAGCTTTTGAAGGAAAATAAGTGGCATATTCTGCAATGGCTGAGTCAGTCACCTGATCTCAATCCAGTTGAGCATGCATTTCACTTGCTGAAGACAAAACTAAAGGCAGAGAGATCCGCAAACAAATAACAACTGAACACAGCTGCAGTTTAGAGCCCGGCAAAGCATCAGAAAGGAGGAAACCCAGTCTTTGGCAATGTCCATGGGTTCCAGACTTCAGGCAGTCATTGCCAGTAAAGGATTCTCAACAAAATATTAAAAATAAACATTTTATGAGTATATTCATTTGTCCAATTACATTTGAGCCCCATAAAATGGAGGGACTGTGTATAAAAATGATTACAGTTCCTAAAATTTGTACTTGATGTTCAACCCCTTGAAGCTGAAAGTCTGCACTTCAAATTAATTTTGATTGTTTTGTTTTAATTTATTCTGGTGGCAACAGAGCCAAAATTATGAAAATTGTGCCTGTGTCCAAATATATATGGACCTAACTATAAATAACTAAAGGTGCATCACAAATAGAATAGCAAATTGAACAATTAGTCCCCACTGGTCAGGCTTGAATCTACAAGCTTGGCACCACTCAATGCTGTGGCCAGTTGCATTGATGACTGCAAGTTAAAAATATTTGGGCCAATATGATAATTGTATGCCATCCTGCTGATATAAACTTGGCAGGTCCCATCCCTATGGCAAAATTAAATACTAGTAATTGAAAGCATAAACTTCTCTACTACTCTGTTCAATCTTTTTCTGATCTGAAACTGAAAAGCCAATTCAGACAATGGAATATTTAAGAAAAACTAACAGTTTTAGGAGAAATTATTTTAGATGGATTAAAATAACTAAGGTTTAATGTCTTTAATCAATTATCTTTGCCCACAAGATGTATAACAAAAATGTTGGATGCTGGCCAAATCTGATAAAATCTGGATATTGGAAGTATAGATATTCCCACTGCAATTCCTTATTAAGTTTCAAAACAATTTAAATCTGTTGAAATCTGGATAACAAGTTTCAAAACAATTGAAATCTGTATTAAAACTTTATTTGCGTAAACACACCAAGATGCTCTTCTGTGAGCCCAAAATATAAACAAGTGAATGCCAATACATACCGTTGAAATATTACCTAAAATTAAATAGAAAGATTAGGGCAAGTATATCATTTAAAACATTAGGGCTCCCATCTAACCAATCTTATTTGTTGAGACATCCAATCCCATCCTGGCAGCCTCATTCATGGCATCTATTCAAAACGAATGCATAAAACTTGCATTAAACTAACGCCCAAAGATTGAAAGCATTTTAAAACAGAATTAAGTTGAAATTTAGAGAGCTGGGAATTGTTGATATTAATTATATATAATACAAAAAAAATTGAATGCGCTTAGTGAACTGAAAAACTGCAGCACTATGTATTTCAGGATACAGGGATATTAACCTCCCTGGCGGTATTCCCGAGTGTAGCTCGGGGTAGAGTTTCAGTACCAAAAGCGGTAACCCCAAGCTACACTCGGGCTTACCATTCGGCGTTGCTCAGGGATTCCCTGCAGCGCTTACCTTGTCCTTCGCTCCCGTGATGTCCCTCCTGCAGCGTCACCGGCCATCTCCTCTAGCCAATGCCGGCATCCGGCTTTCGTGGATGTACGGGGGCCGGAACAGGCGGCATATTTAAAAATTTAAAAACTGTCATTTTTTTGTAAACGAATATTACAGAGCAAAACATTACTGTTTCAAAGCATTTCACATACAGTTTGTCACTACTGCTTTGTCCTGTACCCTGCCTGCATTTTTACTGTTCTTTCTGCCTGGAAGCTGAGAAAAGTCCATGGCGTCCAAAAAGCGTCTCTTTAGGTCAAAAGCGGTTTTAGACCGGCTAGAGAACAGCGATAGTAAATCAGAACCACTTGCAGAATTGAGTGATAATGATTTGTGGGGAAATTCGTCATCAGACACTGAAAACGATTTTGAGACTTTGCTCAGCAACATGCGAGCTTGGCGCTATATTTCAAATTTCAGTGTTTTTGGTTTCATTATATTATTGAATTACATTTATTATTATATTATTTATGATTATTTATTAAATTATAATTTATGATTTTGTGTTTCAAGTTTTATCATATCCGGAATGTTTACTAGACTCTTGTTTGGACAGATTTCAGTGGGTTTTTCCTAAAAATTACAGGCCTACAATAAAAAAACTACATATTTCCATAAAATAATGGTACCGCTTTCAGCCCCAAAAATCTGAAATAATCATACCGCCAGGGAGGTTAACTAAAACCAAACCGTGCGCAAAACCATTCTGACTGCATATTCCTGTACAAAACAAAATATATATCTTATGTTTTTCATAAAAAATAATAATACTAATAAAAAATTCACTGATTACATGAATATAAAATACAATCAAAAGTTAACTCATACAATTGTTCATAAAACTTATGTGAAAAATAAAATTTACATCCCGTGTTCACAAATACTCAAATGGCTGCTAATGTATGGTATGAAACTAAAATGAAAATTAAATTAAGTATTTGGTGCTTTCAATTTTCCAGACCCCTAAAAGTGTCAATTTCTTACCAGAAATATAAGATCTCAGATTTATAGAAATCAAATGATGTGAAAAGAGTTAAATCCCCTGAACACACTGTATATTTCCATGTATTCCTCCTTCTAGAATGCAGAAAAATATCTTGAACTGCACAACTCCCCTCAGGTGTAGTAGGATAAAAAGACCAGCATAAGGTAATAATGCTAAAACCTTATATAGCACTTGTGCATTGAAGTCACACATTTGGTGGTCCCAACTTTCCAAACCACTAAAAATGCCATCTTCTTACCAGAAACATATGATCTCTATATCATAAAGACATCTGATGCACTTTTGAAAACGGTTTAACTTCACCAGATCTGCTGTATACTGCCACGTTTCTCCTTCTGGAACACAGTCAAAACTCTAGGATGCACAGCTCGCCTCAGGAATAATAGGAGGAAAAGCAAACCAACATAGGGTAATATTGCTAAAACACTTCTTTTTTAAGAAAAGGTACTCATAAATATCACAGTTGAAAAACATCAAATGCTACACCGTTGTGCACTGGCAGGAAAACTACACTGCTCAAAAACATTAAATGAACACTTTGAAAACACATCAGATCTCAGTGGGGAAACATATCATGCTTAATATCTATACTGATATGGACTGGGCAATGTGTTAGGAATGAAAGGATGGCCCATTGTTTGATGGAAATTAAAATTATCAACCTACAGAAGACTGAATTCAAAGATTCAAATTCAAAATGATGCGGCAAGCTAGTCCATTTTGCTGATATTTCATTGCAGCAACTTAAAGTGGTACTCAGTAGTTTGTATGGCCCCCATGTGCTTGTATGTATGCCTCACAACATCAGAGTATGCTCCTAATGAGACAACGAATGATGTCCTGGGATGTTTCCTCCCAGATCTAGACCAGGGCCTCACTGAGCTCCTGGGCAGTCTGAGGTGCAACCTGGCGGCGTCAGATGGACCAAACAAGATATCCCAGAGGTTTTGTATAGGATTTAGGTCAGGTGAGCATGGGAGCTATTCAATGGTATCAATTCCTTCATCCTCCAGGAACTGCCTGTATAATCTCCCCACATGGGACCAGGCATTGTCGTGCACCAGGAGGAACCCAGGACCCAGCGTAGGGTCTGACAATGGGTCCAAGGGTTTCATCCTGATACCTAACGGCAGTCAGGATGCCATTGTCTAGCTTGTAGAGGTCTGTGCATCCCTCCATGGATATGCCTCCCCAGACCATCACTGACCCACCACAAACACAGTCATGCTGAACAATGGTACAGCCAGCATAACATTCTCCACGGCTTCTCCAGACCCTTTCATGTCAGTCACATGTGCTCAGGGTGAACCTGCTCTTATCTGTGAAAAGCACAGGGCACCAGTGGTGGATCTACCAATTCTGATGTTCAATGATAAATGCCAATTGAGCTCTGGAGCCAGACAGTAAGCACAGGGCCCACTAGAGGACGTTGAGCCCTCTGGCCACCCTCATGAAGTCTGTTTCTGATTGTTTGATCAGAGACAGTCACACCACTGGCCTGCTGGAGGTCATTTTGTAGGGCTCTGGCAGTGCTCATCCTGTTCCTCCTTGCACAAAGGAGCAGATACCAGTCCTGCCGATGGGAAGGACCTTCTATGACCCTGTCCATCTCTCCTAGAGTAACTGTCTGTCTCCTGGAATCTCCTCCATGCTCTTGAGACTGGGCTGGGAGACACAGCAAACCTTCTGCAATGGCTTCCAGGTTTTTCAGTGCCTCCCACCAGTGCTGCCCGGCAGTGCCCCCTAGCAGTGCCAGCTATCAGTGCTCCCCAGCAGTTGCGCCCATCAGTGCCGTCAGTCAGCGCCGCCTATCAGTGACCATCATATCAGTGCAGGATCATCAGTGCCTCCTCATCAGTGCCCATCAGTGCAGCCTATCAGTGCTGCCTATCAGTGCAGCCCCATCAATGCACATCAGTGAAGGAGAAAAATTACCTGTTTGAAAAATTTTATAATAGAAACAAAGAAAAACTTTTTTTCAAATGTTTGCTTTTTTTTTGTTTATAGCGCAAAAAATAAAAGACCTCCTGGCAATTAAATAAGGTAAAAAAAAAAGCCCTATGTGTGTAAAATAAATTATAAAAATGTAATATCGGTACAGTGTTGCATGATCACGCAATTGTCATTCAGAGTGCAACAGCGCTTAAAGCTGAAAATTTGCCTGGGAATTAAGGGGGTATAAGTGCCCAGTAGGCAAGTGGTTAACTGACCAGATCAATATACCAGGAGTTTAATTGACTTGATGCTATACTCTGATTAAAAAGTATTCCTTTGATTTTTTTTGAGCAGTGTTTAAAGGCACTGGCCGCACACCCTACTCCTACTTGCATTTTGTCTGCAGTAGGACATCCTCAGGGATCATCTTATACATTGTATCTCCACTTCTACTGCATGGTGCAGTTTCCACATACTTGCATGCATGACGTACTAGCCGGAGAGGTCGACGCAAGTTGATATCCTTCTTGTAGGAGATGCCTATGGATTTGAAGATGTCTGAAGATCTGTTTTGATATTGTGCATTACATTACAATGCTTTATATGACTTCTCTATAAAATGAGAGACATATATGTCTTGTAAGCATCCTCTAGTGTTTTCTGGTGGTGGGGACACTTCTGATGAGAGATGCACATATCAAAGGTTAGATTCAACCACTGAGCACTTTCTTTCAGGGACCTTTTTTGGAGAGTTTTGGATTTGATTTGTATTAATTGTGTTTATTTATTTCAGGTACTTATATAGCACTTTGCATATATTATACATTCACATCAGTCCCTGCCTTTGAGGAACATACAATCTAAGGTCCCTAACTTACATTCATGCACACGTGCTAGGGCCAATTTAGACTTGAGCCAATAAACCTACCAGCATGTCTTTGGAGTGTGGGAGGAAACCCATACTGGCACAGGGAGAACATGTGTGTATGATATATTTACTATTTTGTGGCCATAAAATACTGGTCACCAAACTTAAAATGATCAATGGAAAGCAGGGTAGATCATGCTTTGCTGGGTTTTCTTGCCTTCCTCTGGATCAACTGTGGGTATAGAATTATAACTTTTTTTTTTTTTAATGGTTGAACTGGCTGGACTTTTGTCTTTTTTCAGTCAGACTAACTATGTAAGTTGCAGTTTGCAGTTTCACCGGTGTGTGTGCTTTTGAGAAAACTATTCTTCAATCCCTGCTGTCCAGATAAAATATCAAAATATTGTTGAGCACAATACACACTCATGTTTATATCTGTGGGAACCCTCTGTTAGATAATGAGTTTATGTGAAATCTTCATTAAACACTGTAAATAATATTGTATTAAGAATATATTTCAGTTAGAGCTTTATCAGTGCGGATGTACAATAGGTCTTCCAATAAATTCCTCTTCTATAGATACCATAGTTGCCAAAGGGAATATTCTAGTAATTACACCTTCTTTACTGTATAACAGACGCATTTGCTGAGAATCCTCTTTCAGACAGTTTGGTGGTAGAGTTGTTTATCTAACAATGAGACAGACCTGTTGGATTCCCAAATATGCAGTTCAATGGATACCTCATTTAGATATGCAAGGAAGGTGGCCAGCTGGTCATGAATACTTTTTGTCCCAGCAAAAGGTCATGAACTGACATGCTTAAATTCCATAAAGGGTGTGCCAAGATTTACTTAAATGGGGTTGGTGTATGTTAAATACAGGGGATGGGAAGTTAGCCAATCACATCAGAGAATAGACTGGCCAACCAATCAGAGATACTTCATGAATATTAATGGAGCAGAGGCCTATAACTATGGAAACGAGAGAGAGGTTCTTTTTGGAACACCAGAGGAAGGGAATGGAACTTTTACGTCCAGTTCCATGGTGATTATGGAATATATCCCTTGCACTTGTATCTAAATGTTTGTCTTATGTCTTTTCTGTCTCACTGTTTGTATTTTGTAATACGTTCAAGCTTTCTTAATACTGTTTCTTTTATGTAACTAGATAGATTGTTTGTGTTAGTTTAGACCTCCATCCTATTCACCAATAAATTTTGGTTGTTGTGTTAAACCTTTCACTCCTGGTTAAGAACTCTTCATTTACCAAATCATATCAGAGAAATATTATATTTCATAATCTATAGATTTGGTCAACATCTCCCACTTACATTGGCTGTCACTGAATGCAAAACTAGTTACCGATTTCTGTAGAAGCATCAGATTGAGCCAAAACCAACATTGTTCATGCCTCAGTTTAAAAAGTGTACAGATAATTCTTGGTAGGATATCTCATTATAAAAGAGACTCAGTGGAGACCAGGAACAGAAGAGACAGCACTTAGAAAGATTATCCATTAGTTTGGATAAACACTAGCAGACAAAAATGAAATCGGAGTATACAGTGTATTGCTCTGTGAAAACACACCAGTCAATGCTTCAGGATTAGAGGAAAGAGGTCACTTTCTGACACTGCACTCCTTCTGGGTAGAGAGTTACTCCCAATATATAGTGTTACAGCCATCAAGAGCCGAGGAAAAAATTGTGCACTTGTGCTGGTAGTACTGAACATCCATTACATCCCTTGATGAGCTTTTCACCAATGGTGTCATCATATAATACCATGGAGACTTAACTGCCTTGGTTGGTGAAGGACAGACAAAGATAAAGCCTGCTTCTGCCTCCTAGCTTTCTTTATGAACCTACTGTGTTATATTGTGATTCCTTCTCATGACTTTTATGTTGTTCTCTGTTATGACTCATTTCCTACTGGGTACTTTCAGAATTGAGTTCAGATGTACAGTCTCTTACAGCTGTTCAGCCAATTCAAAAGTGCCAGCAGTCACTGAGACTCTTACTGGAATTCTTACTCCTGAATGCCTCTTGTTCTCACTGGTGTTGCTCTAATTCAGGCTACATTGAAACGTTTGTAACTGTTACTCCTAGAGGTCTATTTCCCTGTTCTGTTATCAGTTCCACAGTTACTGGGGTCATCAACTTCCTTCATGCTCTACAGAAGCTGAGGAAGTAGGGCCTCCATAACACAGGACATGTTGCTTTAGCCATCCAGTTCACTGCAACTGCTGCCAGTGAACTTATTTATATACTGTATATCCAGGTAGATGACACAAGGAATAATGGCTGTGACTCCCAGCACAGCTTCCAACTGTCACATTTCCATAAGCACAGTGAGAAAAACACATTTTATATTATTTATACAGTACTGCACTTCTAATTGGTCACAGTAGAAAGTAGGGATCTTGGTGAAAACTGCAATGGCCATGATGGGAAGCTAGCCATATTACCTATCCCCTTTGACATAATAATTTGCATTTCTCACCCTCAGACAAATGTCCATTAATATAACTAAACATTCCTCAGTCCCGCTGGTAATACTTTACCATTGATCCAGAAGTGTTTAGAATGATGTACTAGTCACAAATGACATAATTTGTAGCTACAGTTTACATTTATAAAATTGATACTGAAAGAGAATGATGCAAAGTTTCTAACATTTAGAAAAATCGAAGACTACTTAATTGCCAGGATCTTAGCATATGGTCTGTATTGTCAACAAGTTTCTTAGCGTATAGAGTTCTTCAATGCGAAGATGAAAAGAACAAAAGAATGGCTATTTAGGTGAGTGGTTTTTCAGCAGATTTTATGGAAAAGCAATGTTTCAATTTATAAAAAGACAGAGCATTCAGCCAAAAATTGGGTCAGGTTAGTTCTGCATAAATTGCAATGCAATGTACTATTTGTCAAGACTTTAACAGCATTCACTGGCATGCATGCATTTAATTTTCAGGTTTCAGCTGTGTTAATAAGAAAAGGCTTACACACTAAAAATATTCCAGTACAATGTAGCACTTGCTGATGCGTTTGATTTCAGCTTTGTCTTGGAATCGTTATGATGTGCATCATTGAATTTACAACTCATGCTGCGTTTTATAACAACAAAATTTAAATAGGATGTACTTTTGCATCTGGCTTGCTCTAACACTTCAAATATGTGAATCTGTAAAGTTTTACAACTTGCTGTTTAACAAGAGGTAAATCATATTATGTGTCGAGGCATGTCTGGAATCTGCCAATATTTCACTTTCTCAGCCTTCCCCATAGAGGGACAAAACAGTTTGAGGACATTAGTATATTACATGAACTATTGAAGCAATGAGGCAAAAGTGAGCATTACAAACCAATATAAAGACTAAACATTTGTGTAATATAAAATATATACTATACTTAAAATACTAAAAATCTAAATAAAAACGACTGTTTTAAACTGAACGTATAGAGATGTTTGTACAGTATTTTATTTTTTGTTAGGACTAAAAAAAATTTCAGCTCAAGTAAACATTGCATATTAGTATTATGAAGTTTTGTTTCCAGCCAGCCAGTAAAGCTTTAGTTTCATTTTCTTTACCAACTGTTCTAAAAATCCTTTTGTTTACAGAAATCAATAGCTCAATTTAAAACTTACACACAAGTGAATTAGACAAAGGATTGTCTTATCCCTTCTTTCAGCCATGTTCCATGGGATTATCTAGATTGTACCAATAGGCTCCAATTTGTGATTTTCTAGATATAGATAATTGGGAGGAAGCCAAAGGACAAATTCAGAATTTATGTGCAATATGTTGAAATCTCTTATGCCATGTTACTTAGTCTGTTGCTGCTGTGACCCCTATAAAGACCAGCAATACATGTTTGGCTAATAGATAACAACAGAAGCAGACCTTCACTCTTATTTAAAGGCTAAGTTCACCTTTGGAAACATGTTACATGTTTCACTCATTTTTATGGTGGAACATGTAACATGTTCCCATAGCCACAGCTGCAGCTGCCGCCCACCGCCCCCTCTCCCTCTGGCAGGTAGTATGGGGAGAAAACGCCTCGTACTATCTGTCAAATTTAAAAACAGTGTGGCCATGTGGGGCTCCGCCCACATGGCCGCATCATTCATTCACAGACTTCCGTGAATGAATGAACTGCAAGTCCCGACAGCCTTACCTTCTGTAGGCTTGTAGTTCATTGACGCTTCTTGTCAGAATATCTGCTTGCTCATACATCCCGTACGGCAAGCAGATATTCTGACAGGACTGCAGGAGACCTGCATGGCATCAGTGATCTACTGATCGCTGGTGCAAGGTTTTCCAGGCTCCTGTAGACAAAAATAATAAATGCACATTTTTTTACCTGCAAAAAAATGTGCATTGATTACCGTATTTTTCGCTCCATAAGACGCACTTTTTTCCCCCAAAAAAAGGGGGGAAAATGTCAGTGCGTCTTATGGAGCGAATATGGAGCGCCCGGTCCGGTCCGGTGTCAGAATACTGGGCCGGCTGCTCAGCTCTGCAGTGGGACCTTACCTGTTCCTCTATCCAGCGGCGCGCTGTCTTCCTGGCTTCTGTAGTGTGCGTGACAGTCGGGTCCCAAGTGCGCATGCGCAAGAAGCGGTGCTCTTTGTGAATGGTATGACACATGACACATGGGACCCTGGGACACATGACAGATCCCAGAAGCCGCCGGACCAATCACAAAGCGCAGCACTTCTCGCGCATGCGCACTGGGCATCCGGCTGTCCGCCGAGCGCCCACACTACAGAAGCCGGGTAGACAGCGCGCGGCTGGATAGAGGAACATGTAAGATCAAAGAACAACTCCGCGGAAGTAAGAGCGGGTACCTGTCAAATTCAGGTACCCGCTCCCCCTCCCTCCCCAAAGGTCAGCAGTCATCTCCTGTACTGTCCACAGTCTCTGGTCATCTCCTGTACTGTCCAAGTCTCTGGTCATCCCTGTACTGTCCACAGTCTCTGGTCATCTCCTGTACTGTCCGCAGTCTCTGGTCATCCCTGTACTGTCCGCAGTCTCTGGTCATCCCTGTACTGTCCGCAGTCTCTGGTCATTCCTCTACTGTCCGCAGTCACTGGTCATCTCCTGTACTGTCCGCAGTCACTGGTCATCTCCTGTACTGTCCGCAGTCACTGGTCATCCCTGTACTGTCCGCAGTCACTGGTCATCTCCTGTACTATGTCTGCAGTCCATTAGTTCAGAATTTTTTTTTCCTGTTTTCTGCCTCTAAAACCTAGGTGCGTCTTATGGTCAGGTGCGTCTTATGGAGCGAAAAATACGGTATCTTTGTCTAAAAGGTGAACTTATCCCTTAAGGCCTGGTTCACACATATGTGTTGCAATCAGCTGTAAGAAAAAAGTTCCTGACCTTTTCCAAAAATGCAGTGGCTGAAAACATTTAGATGTGAACATGTCCCATAGGAAACCATGTTAAATGGACTGTAGTGAGTCAATGCAAAATGCAAAAAGCACTAAAAAATGCATAGGTGAGAACTAGGCTTTAGAGATTGCACAATCCTAGACTTTTTGCTAGCTCCACCTCTCTCCCCATTCATTATTCTGGATTTACATCACACAATCCGGAAGGCTTCAGGACAGTCTCCTCCAGTCACAGCACATGCAGGAAAGGCAAGCTGTGACTGGTCAGGAAATCACAGCTGGCACCCAAATCCAAATTGGTGGCAACGGCTCGTAGACTGTGCTGAAAGACTTCAAGTTGTAGGAAGATAGTGCTGGACTTCTTGGGCTGGTAAGTTTGTGTTGTAGTACTATAGCCATAGTACTAGCTGCTGACTTTTACTTTTTTCGGATCTAGGTGAAGTTCCTCTTTAAAGTCAAACCCTTAGGCACAGCACAGTTGCTTAAAATAGTGAGAAAGGCTAGCCCTTCAACAGCTTTTTTTTCTCCTTTTTGTGTATATTTTTTTTAATAGTTTTCATCAAAGGGGAGAACCTAGAATATAGCAAGAAAAACCTAAAGCTTTGTAACTATATCCAATGCTAAAAAATAACCAAAAGATTTGGCTGAATTTGTGTCCAACTCTAGCTAAGCCTGTTTTTTTAGTTTTGGGTAGAGTTACGGTACGTGTCAGAAAAGAAACCTTGTTTGATTTTTTTTTTAACCACGGTTTGTGGTCTGACTTGGAACACTTCCATCTCCCTTTCTGTGTAATCTCTAAAACACAAAATGTAGGGAAGTCCTTTTAACAAAAAGCAGAGTAAAAACACATTTTTAGTAGAGTGGAGAAGGGTAAGGACAGGGAATGATATTACTGCAACAAGAGCACTTCACTTGTTCACTTCACTTTAATTCATTGAAGAGTCTTAGACAGCCCAATAAAATGTAAATACTGTACTCCCAACACAAGACAATTAACAGTATTTTTGCAGTCCAGAACGCTGTACCGCAATGTACATTGTGAGTTGTGTTTTGGTGCAGTACATTACAGCACAGGTGAATTGCAGAGGTGTGTTGGGGTGTTATTTTAAATGAATGGCATTACAATGCACCAACACGAACAAGATGCATTGCCATGCATTGAAAGGAAGGGCACATATTACAATGATTGAAGCTTTTATACATTTTAAAATACAATTTTTTTAAATCATACAGTATATTCAGCAGTATCTTGTAATTTACTTCAACAGACGGAAAACTGCAGTAGCTTTTAAATCTGTTGCTATGTACTATATTTACTTGTTAAACTGGACTTGCATTTTTCCACCAACATTACTCCACTTTCTTTAAATGTAAAATTTGACTACCACTGGTAATTTTAGCCCTGAAGGCAATATAGCTGCTAGACAAACAGAATGCCAGAAAATGCAAGCAACACTAAATTGGCAGATCGGTATATTAGTACATAGTCTTCTAAAAAGTGCATTTATTGAGACTCAATAACCTGGAACATGATATCACAGTAAATGTAATCAACAGAAAGGTAAACAGGTGCCAAAGGAAAAAAAAAAAGGTTCCCTCTTGAACATCAATCAGATATTCATTCGGGCATTGCAATAGGGCAACACATTACTCCACACCAAAAGTGACTTTTTCTGATAATTTTTTGTTCTAGGAAGATCATCTACTTGATGATTTGAATGTATGGAAACAGGAATTGCAGTAGTAAACTGTGTCCACTGGAAGGTCAGAAGCCATGTCATCATGCTAATGACACCTTCTTTGTCCTGTTCTCAGCCCAAGCCATTAATTTCCCATCTCCTCCATACCCCCTTCTTTCCCCATTTTTAAAAACTATTTTCTCAGTAGTTCTCTATCCACTGACTGTGATCAACAGCAAGAAGCAAATGTATTGTTTCCCAAAATAATGATTATTGATAACCTGTTCATTGCAATTAGAGCTTACATAAAATGTATGCCGGTCAACACTTTCATATGTAGTCCTCTTTCATGATTGTCCACAAGGGTGCAAATGTCATTTATAAAATACATGCATTTCATGTTGTACCATAACCCAAAATAGTAAAAAAAAAAGGGAAAAGGGGTTAATTTATCAATAAAAGAGCATAATTAGCTTATAATGGGAATTATTTTCCAGTGCAAATTTAGTGTGAGGTATGAGGTAAGAGAGATTAATCATATCAGTCTGGCCTGTACAGTGGCCCAATTAAACTGAGTATATGCATTGATATTTACATAAAGCAATAGGTAGCATTTTCTTTGCAGCATGTTACCTGCTGTCAACTGGCCCATCTTATTAATTATATGCCTAAAGGGCAGTTTGTTCAGTAAAACAATTATGTTTTGCATGAATAATCATTTCAGGACCAGATGTGAGCTTCATTTGAAAGGCCAGTGTTTATGGATAGTATCCATCTGTACTTTATTAGATGCTGTATAAAGCAATTTTAGCATATGGTATAATGGCAAAAAAAGTATTGCTGCAACTTGCTTTACACATATCAAACATCTTTTAAGAGTTACTCCAGACAATAAGTAAAAAAAATTGTGAACTGCTAACTAGAAAAGAAAAGGCTTAGTTATGGAGACTAGGTTTTGACAGACTGTGCCAATTTGTTTAACTGCTTTATATCCACCCTATAGCAGAAATACTGCTACAGGGCAGCAGCTGTGTGCAAAATTATTTATATATATATGTGATTTTGAATTTCCAGGTATTTCCCTATCTGCACTGTCATTTGCGACCGTGGCTGTCAACCACCGGGTCCCAGCCGATGCTTACTCGCCAGCACCCGGTGATTGCCTAGGATCTCCGATGGGGGGGAGACCTGTTAGTAAACAAAAACAGTTCTCCTCTCTGTCAGCTCCTGCAAACTGCCTTGCATGGCTGTGCACACCACAGCCATGAAAATCAGTGTGCTTACAGTGAAGCACAATCACAGAACATCAAGTAAAATGGCACACAGTTAACCCTTTGATCGCCCCACATGTTAACCCCTTCATGCCCAGTGCCATTAGTACAGTGTCAGTTTTTTTTTTTAGCACTGATTGCTGTATTGGTGTCACTTTTTGGGAATTTCTAAAGTATAAGACCTACCCCGAAAATAAGACCTAGTTGTGGTCAGGGCTTTTTTTTAGCCAGAATATGGCGGAACACCATTTCGCCACCTCCGGCACTGGCCTTGCGCACACCCATATCTACTGTCTGTTATAAACACAGAAGCGCTGCTGAAGTGACAGCACTATCCGTTCCCACAGAACCCCCCCTACCTCTGTACTCACTGTGGGACAGGGAAGGAACAGATATCTGCGGGTGCAGTGTGCTTAGGGGTGGGGCATCTCCTCCTGCAGCCTAATGTATAGAAGCCGATGCCCCAGGGGTGATCACCGGCCATTGGGGAAGAGGTGGAGTGGTGAGTAAGTGCGCTTGGTGCACTGTGTGGGAAGATAGGACCCGAAATGGGAGTTACTATAGAGAGAGGTTGGCTGCTGACAGCTGTGTTTTGCAAAGCTAGCTAACCATATGAGGGCAGTGGAGGGGGAGGGGGGGATGTGCAAATGTGAGCTGCAGTCAAGTGTTGCAAAGGTAAATTGAGTCAGGTGAGTTTCAGACAGGGTGCATAGGTGAGCTGTGGCTGGGGGGGTGCAGAGATGAGCTGAGTTGCAACCCACCTTTGCATCCCCCAGCCACAGCTCAGCTCTGCACCCCCTGGCCACAGCTCACCTCTGCATTCCTTGTCTGCAACGCACCCCTGCACCCTGTCTGTGGCTCATATCTGCACCCTGTCTGAAACTCACCTGTCAAGTCACCCCTGCAACACCTGACTGCAGTTCACAACTATCATCAACCGGCCCTCTCCATAGTAACCCTCATCCACAACTGCCAGCAGCAGACCTCTGCACTCTCTGTCCACACCTGGACATTTAAAAAATAGGACCTACCTCGGAAATAAGACCTAATGTGTTTTTTTGAGGTAAAAAAAATATAAGACAGTGTCTTATTTTCGGGGAAACACAGTAGCAGAATACATTTTGGCCTACATTTATGATGAAATTTGATTTTTTAATTTTTTTACTGGACATGTTTAATAGCAAAAAGTCAAATATATTGTTTTTTTCTCAAAATCGTTGGTCTTTTTTTTTATAGCGCAAAAAATAAAAAATAGCACAGGTGATAAAATACCACAGAAAGAAAGCTCTATTCGTGGGAAAAAAAGGATGTAAATTTAATTTGGGTGCAGTACTGCACGACTTCGAAATTGTCAGTTAAAACAACGCAGCATTGTAACGCAAAAAATGGCCTGGTCAGGAAGGGGGGTAAATCCTCAGGAGGGAAAGTAGTTAAAAAGTCCGCAAAAGTTAAAAACAATGGCTTTGAAATGACAGAGCTCAATTCTTTAACCACTTCCCGACCGGCCGGACGGTGGCAGTGCAGGGTCGGGTGGCCGTTTATAAACGGCCTCCCCGCACCCTGCTTGTGCGCGCTCCCTGGGAGCGCGCAGCACCACGATCCGGTGCCCGCTGTGTCCTCCGGACACAGTGAAACACCGATCGTCAGACGGGACCTCTGTACAAGGTCCCGATCATGTGATCACTGATTGGCCAATCAGTGATCACATGCAAAGTAGTAAGCAAGATGTCACTTGTGACATCATTGCTTACTACGTGTGAAATCTGTGAATGATCACAGAGGTCACATGGTACAAGCCTATTCACAACAGGCTTGTACCATGTGACAAGCTGTGACCAATCACAGCTCACTCAGTACTTCTCAATGAGTGCAAGAATGCACACAGAGAGAAAGAGAAATGATTGCTTTTACAGCCTATATGGGTGTAAAAGCAATGTGTAAAAAAAAAATAAAAATCTTCATCACCCCACACAAGTAGTACAGTGTCACCATGGTGACACTGTACTGCTAGGGTGACAGTATGTAAAAAAAAAAAAATAATATATGTAAAAAAAAAATAATAATAAAAAATAATAATATAAAAAAAATAAAATAAAAATGTAAAAAAAAAATGTTTAAAAATTATAATTTTGGTTATAAACCAATTTGGATTTTTTTTTTACTAAAAAGATAACGGAATAAATTTTGGCAAAGATTTATGATGAAATATTATTTATTTGCAAAATTTTATAAAAAAACACTTTTTTTCAAAATTTTTGGACTTTTTCTTTTACATAGCAAAAAAAATAAAAATCCCAGCAGTGAATAAATACCACCAAAATAAAGCTTTATCTGTCTCAAAAAAATGGTAAAAAATTCATTTGGGTACAGTGTTGCATGACCGCGCAATTGTTATTCAAAGTGTGATAGCGCTGAAAGCTGAAAATTGCCCTGGTCAGGAAGGGGGTAAAAGTGTCTGGTCTGGAAGTGGTTAAGGACTCATGGTTGTATCTCATCCGGTCCAGGTGCTTTATTCACCTTTATTCTGTCTAAATATCTCTGGATCATATCAGTTGTGAGCCAATGTGGATTATCTGGGGCTATGTCAATACCATACCCATTATGGGCAAGTGGGGTAAATCCTCTGGAAGGCAAGTGGTTAATGAAGATTTCCACAAACATTTAGGCAGCACAATGACTTAGTAGTTAGCACTTCTGTCTTGCAGCCCTAGGGTCATCCATTTGAACCCTAACCACAACTTTACCTGAATAGAGTTTGCATGTTCTCCCTCTGTTTGCATGGGTTTCATTTGGGTGTATTCCAAAAACATGCTGATAGGTTAAATGGCTTATGTCTAAAGGTCTAGGCACTTGAGATTATAAACTATTTGAGGACAGTTTCTGATGTGAATGTACAATATGTGTAAGACCCTGTGTAAACTGTCAATGATACATAACTACCTGTAATAAAAATAAATAATACCAAAATGTTTGCAGTACATCTCCCCCAGTTACATCTGTAAACAAGAAAAATAGTTAACAATACTATATAACAAAAAAAACAACAAGGACAAATGTTGAATAATAAATACAAACGTATAAAAAAATTCTTAAAAAAAAAGCAGTTCAATAAGTAGGTATAAATAATTGTCTCCACAAACTTGAAAATATAACAATAAGATGACAGCTCAAAGAATCTATATCAATAGTCACAGAAAGAAAACTACTGTATTGTGAATATTACAAATCAGCTGCAAGTTACAGCAAGAAAAAAACATTTTGATATTGATTGTCCAGTAAGTTTCAACCCATCATATAACTAGACGACTGCCACTAGTGACATGCCCATCATATAACTACACGACTGTCACTAATGACATGAAAAGTACAATTTAAGCTATTTGATGTTGTTTTGGTGTGAAATACCATATATATAGGTGTTATGTATTAATTTTCCCCAAGTTTTAATGTAACAGTAAAGCATTGTATTTTACAGGTATGCATTTTGAATTGCAGACAGGAGTGATAAAATCTCTCTAGCAGTTTAACTTTGAGTCACTGAAGAGGCATACCATAATTTAAAGACCATCTTCCACACAGAATCTAGGGTAAAATACAAAATGTACATGCATATATCTTTGCATAGCGCCCGAGTAGGATACTAGGGTTTAAAGTGTTACTAAATCCACAACAGTAAAATCACTGTGTATATGCAGTAAAGCATGCTTGATATACCAGGGATGTCCTGAGCTGTAAAGGTGAGTGTCTTTTTCTCTGGGTGTTAGTGGAAGGCTTTTTCGGGTGGGGGGGGTGATGAAGCAGGGGTGTTGTTGATCACTGTCAGGCTCTCTCCATAAGGGGGAGGGGATCTGGTGTTGGTCGGTGTCAGGCTATCTATGCCGAGGAGGAGGGGAGTCTGATTTTTGTGTTGCCTAGAGCAGCACAAAACCTAAATACACCACTGCCTAGGCTCATCTTCTCCCTATCCCAGTTCTCTGAAAAAAAAAAAAAGAAATGCACAGCCTATTCTCTGACTCAAGTGATTGGGAAATACCATGTGCCTGGATACTGTGTGCCTGTCAGGGAATGTAACCTGGGACCAAACAGCCAGACCAGTTTAGGCTCTGTGCTACATTTGCTATACTTTTTTAAAGGACAGCTAAGAAATAAAAAAAAACCCTTGGCATCTATTATAAAGTGTAGCAATGGAAACAGCTCTTAGAAACATACAGTATTTTCAATGCAATCTTCACCCACAATAAACATATTGGGAATAACAACAGCAGCAGCAGCAAAACCACTGCTTTTTCTCAATGTGTTGGAGGAGGCCATTTTATCTCTAGCAAACAGCATAAATTAGTAACTATAAAGTTTGTCTTTTATGTTGCACAAGGATGCAAAATCTTTGACAATGATCAAAAGTCTAGTAATTCATGCATGCCCCTAAGCATTGTAAAAATATATAACACAAATAATCAGAGAAAATTGCACAAATTATGTATAATAATTTATATAATATTATATAAGATAAAATATATTATATAATATGTACAATTGTGGTAACACACCCACAGGAGCTACCTATCATTAGGAAAGTTATTCCAGCTGTCTTAGGCAGCACTTAAGGAAGGGCTGCACTGAGGCTGATGTGCCCATATAGACACCCATATAGACACCCTAGTCTCTGTGCTGTTCAGTAAGGCTGAGCCTCATAAAACCACAGGCTCAGTATTACAGGGATCCGTGCCTAGCCACTTCACCTGTCACCCTGTTGCTGAAGTGGCATAACCCCCAGAATGCTCTTGCACAAGTGTTGTCAAAATACACTGGTATGAATGGAAAGTAAAGGTCCCATAGAGAAGTTCAGGTGGTAGGAGTGTCAGGACAAGCCCCATATTTACAAAAAAACTGAGATGTGGATAAATATGTAGCTGCCTACAACTCTGGATCTGCAGACGGTTTTGACCACTATTGACATTCTATTATATACTCAGTCTAAAGTGCCTAGGTTTGTGATACATTTATTTCATGCTTTCCTGAACAATAATGTTGATATGCATTTTATTATGTATTTGCATTATATATGTTCTCAAATTAATAAGGTGCTACATGAGTGTAGAGAACAGAACACTTATTTAAGGTATAAATAATGTTCTGTTCTGGCGCTAACTATGCTGAAAGATTTCAGGTCAAACCAGGTATTAACATATATAAAAACCCCATGCGCTATTAAAAAATATATAAAAATGGAACCTTTGCTTGTGACGGTGAGAGAGTATAGATATTAGAGGAATCAAGATAGGTGAGATAGAGCATAAGGTAGTGGCATATGCTGATGATTTGCTGTTTTATATTGTGAACTCTGGGTTAACGCTATACAACTTAATGAGACATAAAAGAGTATGGAGAGCTTTCAAACTTGAAAATAAATCCCATAAAATCAGAGATCTTGAATATCAATGTTTCAAAGAAAGACACAGACTCTACGAAAGGACTTCCTTCTAAAAAAAATATATACTAGGTAAACTATATCCCATTAATTAACAAAATAAAGGAGGAGCTTAAAAGACTTTCAAGTGAAGAGTCTCTTGGATTGGGCGTATAAATCTGGTTAAGATGATGATAGTCCCAAAAATCTTATATCCACATGCTCACATAAGTCCTAACACTGACGTACAAAGCCGTCCACCATACTGCCCCGAACTACATCACTGACCTAATATCCAAGTACCGCCCAGCACGCACACTCCGCTCCTCACAAGACCTCCTTCTCTCTAGTTCCCTGGTCTCCTCCTCCCATGCCCGCCTCCAGGACTTCTCCAGGGTGTTACCCATCCTCTGGAACTCCCTGCCCCAACCCATCAGATTATCACCTACTCTCCTCTCCTTTAGGCGCACCCTGAAAACCCATCTCTTCAGGGAAGCCTACCCCACCCCCTGCTAACTTGCCAACCTCCTCCACTCTTTCTACCACTCCATCCCCCACAGCTATCTCCTCCTGTGCCCCTATCCCCTCCCTCCTAGATTGTAAGCTCAAAAGAGCAGGGCCCTCAATCCCCTCATGTTTTGCATTGTATTGGTATTGTTCTGTCACATGTTCTGTCCCCCTTTGTAATGTACAGCGCTGAGCGAACTATTGGCGCTTTATAAATACTGTATAATATTAATAATAATAATAATAATAATAATAAGCATAAGTATTTAGGAGGCATGTACACAAATGCCTATTATGCATACACATCCAGGAGTACATCAGACATTTGATGGGTAACTATTTTTAATTTGTGTTTTGCCTATTTACAGTTTTGGTTATCTAAAGTTCATATTCGAGTGCAATATTTGGTCTAGAAATATGTGTTATTTCTGTAATGAAGTCTTGTGTCTTTTTATGTAACCTGTTAGCAAAAGCCCATCTGTGCCTTAAATAATAACTAGTCAGTGAATTACATCATTTGCATTGGAAAAATGTCTATTATATAGGAATTTAAAATATACACACACTTGTCAATATACTGTATAGCAAAAGGTATATATATTTGGGGTCCCTGTACTCAGGATAAATAGGGAAAATTATTTTGTTTAAATAGCATTAATTTTACAAAGCAGGTCACACATTTAAAAAAATTAAGCTGCATTTTTGACAGTTTTGTCCATTTTTCTGCTTATTCTAAAAATATTTATTCAGGGTATTTATAAAGCAAATTACCAAATACAGGCCGCATATGTGCAAAAAAATGGTCATTTTAATATGCAAAGAGGTCAAAATGTTACAGTTGAGGAAACAGGTGCTCAATAAATAGATGAAATGTTGTCTCTCACAAGGGTTTGAAGTACCACATGACTTTAAAAGTTTGTTAAAAACAACAATATTGAGAAACAAATTTTGTGATATACACTGTAAATATATCCATGTTGGCCATCAGTTCAAAATATTGCCAACAATGCAAAAACATTGCAGTTACCAACAATTTTTAAGGTCATGAAATAAAATTTAAAAAATTATGGTACTCGAAAGATTCTGAATGGATATGTACTGAATATATACATACAGTATACAGTAGTTGGTAAGGTTGAATAAAGACAACAGTCCATTCAGTTCAGTGTGTGTGTGTGTGTGTGTGTGTGTGTGTGTGTGTCTTCAATTATTTTTTTTTTTTATAACTATTGTTTTTTATTGGTCATTTGATTGTTTACAACAATTAACAGTATTGTTGCAATAATGTATTACAGATTTGTAAAGGATATAGATAACAGAGTATGAGCATATCCAACATCTTACAAAATTCAGCTTATAAACAATGTGACTTTATAGTCATTACTGTCATCAATACCTATATATTTTTTTTTATCTACACCCCCTGCTGTGATCCATCAACCTAGAAGGGAGTTCCACATCCTTATGCTCTAACAGGAAAGAACCCCTTATACAATTTGAAATTCATCAGCTTCTTATCCAACATCATTGAGTGGTCATGTGTTTTTTGGAGACCTCCAATGCTGGAGTCACCATTTAAAAATTTGTATATCACAATCATTGACCCTCCTAAATGTCTCATTTCCGGGAAAAATACGTTTAATATTTGTAGTCGCTCCCCTTAACTAAGGTCCTCCAGCTCCAAAGCTATTATCTTTGTTGCCCTTCTCTGGACTCTCTCCAGATCCCTAACTTCCTTTTTGAGGATTGGTGACCAGCATACTGGACAGCATACTCGAGATGTGACCGAATCAAAGTTTTCTAAAGTGGCAGAAGTACTGTAAGTTCTTACTTACTTACTAGTTGAGTAAATACCCTTTTTAATGCATGCTAACAGTTTGCTGGCCTTGCTTGCTGCAGCTGGGCATTGCATGCTATTGCTGAGTCTGGGATCCCCAGCGACTTTTCCATCCTTGATTCCCCAATGGGTTCTTCCCCTAGTGTGTAAATCATTCATATTCTTAGCTCCCAACTTACTTTACATTTTTCAATAATAAACCTCCTTTGCCAAACAGCATAAGTGACTACAAACAGAAACAGACAAAAATGACATATTAACAGTATAGAAAAAAGGAGTATGGTTAGGGCTTTGGGGGTAAAAAAGAAGAAATAGCACACCACATATAAATAAACATAGAATTGGCACTGTGCTTATCCAAACCATGTTTCATTTCTTTACTGTTAATTGGCACACTACATTTATTGGAAGTGTGTCCAAAGCATTCACTACTCTTTAGATAAAATACTGCTTTTTAATGTTACTTTTGAACTTATCTGCTGCTAGTTTGAGGTCATGCCCCCGTCTTCTTGATATCAGGTTTATTTTGAAAATACTGCCCCTGAAAACTGTATTTACACCCTTAACTGCCTCCCGCCTGCCATACAAGGTAATGACGGGCACAAGGCGGTTCTCTCGTTCTGGGAGGATGTCATATGACGTCCTCTCATTCTAACTGAGCATGCGTGGCTCCGGGAGCGTGCAGCGTGGCGATCGGTGGTGCGCTGTGTCCCTAGGACACAGCGGATCACTAATCAATGGAAAGAGCCGAAGATGTTGGCTCGGTCATGTGATCAGCTGTGTCCAATCACAGCTGATCACATGTACATAGGGAAAATACAGTTATCAGCATTTCTCTCCTCACGAACTGTCACTCTGACAGCTCAAGAGGAGAGGAGAGCCAGTAATCAGCATTCCACAGAGAAGACATGTACACTGATCATCAGGGCACTGATTATCAGTGTAGCCCCAGCAGTGCCACCTGCCAGTGCACATCAATGCCAGCTGTCAGTGCTCATCAATGTCACCTGCCAGTGCCCATCAGTGCCTCATCATTGCCACGTATCAGTGCCTACCAGTGCACATCAATGCCACATATCAGTGCCCATCTGAGCTGCCTTTCAGTGGCACCTATCAATGCCAGTCAGTGCCACCTATCAGTGCAAGTCAGTGCCGCCTATCAGTGCCAGTCAGTGCATCCAAATCAGTGCGCATCAGTGCCGCCAAATCAGTGCCACCTATCAGTGCCAGTCAGTGCCTTCTATCAGTGCTGCCTATCAGTGCCATATATGAGTTCTGCCTTTCAGTGCCCATCAGTGATGCCTGTCAATGCCCATCAGTGCCACCTACTAGTGCCTTCTCATCAGTGCCCATCAGTGCCACCTATCAGTGCTCATCACTGCAGCCTCATTAGCGCACATCAGTGAAGGAGAAAAATCACTTATTTATAAACTAAGGAAAAACTTTTTTTTTCAAAATTTTCTGTTTTTGGTTTGCTTAGCAAAAAATAAAAAACCCAGAGGTGATTTAATACCACCAAAGGAAAGCTATATCTCAAAAAAAGTATAGAAATGTCATATGGGTACAGTGTTGCATGACTGCACAATTGTCATTCAAAGCTGAAAACTGGCCTGGGCAGGAAGGGGGTATAAGTGCCTTGTAGGCAAGTAGTTAAAGTGTAGTTAAAAAAGAAACTTTTGTTTCCTTTTTGGATAGCTTAAGGGAGGTTATAACCCCTGTCAGTTACCATCTGTGTCCCATAAGAGGGATTTCCCTTCACTTTCTATGCCATAGCCAAACCAGGAAGTGAGAAGAAACCATTCTGAAGTGAGGGAATCCCAGTGTGTCATCAGTCACTAGAACCAGTGTTCCCATTAGAACATTTACTGTTCTGATGTCAACCCAAAATTTGGGATGTTCTTTCACTTTTGACAATAACCGTAAATACGACAAATAGACAGGGCAAATCTCCGAAACAGAGGCATCTGCAGCAATACAACCTGAAAGGTGTTCTAAGCGCTCTCATCTCTATCTAAATCTTATAAAAACAATTTTGCCTTTAGTGACACTTTAATGCTTTTAAAAGTTTCAATCATGCCCCCTTTGCCTTCCTCAAGACTGTACAAAGTAATTTCATCCAGTTTCTCCTGAAATGTTTTTTTTTATAATTATAATATTTATTAAAGTTATAAAACAAAGTACAAGGTAATAACAAGTTCAGATATATTAACACATTCAAAGAATCAAGTGTACAATTGAATTATCAGAGCCAGTCTCAATATTGGTTGGTTACAGATTTACTTTATGGTGGTTTACTAAAGTATACACATTTTTAAATTGTTGTACAGTTAAAGAAGACAGACCAAAACAAGAGAAATAAGAAACATTTACAACTGTTGCTGAGAGTGGATAGAGACTACCAGGTTGCCATTCCTTCAACAGCGTATAACACCTACGTATATCAAAGAAACATGAAGTGGTGAAAGAAAAAAAAAATAAGCACACCATGGAAACCTAAATTTATTACCCAAGGTGTGGAGCTGAGCAATATATGAGGACCCTCTTAAAGGGGTCACATGCACTTTTTGACCTCACGTTCAGTTGGGGGTCAAGTGAGAGTACATCTAGTGCAGGGCAGCATTGTGGTGCATAAAATGGATGCATGTACAGCATTGATGGTTGAGAGAAGAATAAAAGGAACCATTAAAGAGACAATTGACAGTTCTTTAATAGAGACTTTTATCATTTCATTTGTTTTATTTTTTGATTAATTGACAACATACAGTACCTGAAAATCAAGTAGATGTATTCACACTATTGGTGGCTGGATGAAGTATGAGAAGCACTGTTGAAGACAGTGAATATTTCTTTGAAAGAGCAGTTTATGAGTTTATTCGATTTTCTTTGTTCAAACTTGGTTTGATTGATTGCTCAAAAATATTTAACATTATATTTATATTCATTTATAAATATATGATTGATGAAATATTAGTCTGATAGTCAGTGAAAGATTTTACACTAGAGGACTAGCAGTGTCACACCTCAATTATTACATTTTCAGCGAACACATTTGAGTGTGTTTGTAGGAGTGGGTGGCTTAGAGGGTTTAAAACAACAATACATCAGTATAGCAGCTCACAAGACTCACGTTTTCACACCATGAAAATCTGCTTTTCATCAGCCTGAACAGATAGTGCAGCATAAGGGTAGGTCAGGGAGAGGTAGCAATAGACGGTGGCATAGACTGTTATAAGTTTGTTTATGTTTTTTTTTTATATATTGGCAGTGCCCTTCTTCAAGAAGCCTATTTGGCAAAACGTGTTGGATTTACCACCTTCCAAATTTATTAATGAGCTTATTAAAGAATATCCATGATCCCATCATTTTTTATTTTCAAAGAAGGTGGTTTTGGGGTTTTGGGGTAGTTTATATTTAAGAGCTGTTTTTATCCAAACTGTCTCAATGGTAGATGATATGTCTTTGTGCTTTCAGTTTTTTAGATAATGTGCAATAAAGCTTTACTAACTATTATCTGAGTATATTTGTGTGTGTTTATCCTGAGGAGATTTTTGCACCATTAAAGTCCCACACATCCTTCTCTCTTTAAATAATAGATGGTGGCATACCAAAAAAAGGAAGGTCCCAAGGAGCCCAAACTCCTGAATTTTTTTTGTTCCTCAAACACCATTTTTGTTGTATATCTTTGGACTTGCTCTATTTTTATCAATATAGTTCTGTTCATGTGGTCTCTAGAACTAGACAGAGTGGGGTTTATTTACTAAAGCTGGAGAGTGCAAAATCAGGTGCACTTCTGAATAGAAACCAATCAGCTTCCAGGTTTTATTTCCAAAGCTTAATTGAAAAAGCTGATGTTAGAAGCTGATTGGCACCGGCACCTGAGTGAACCAGCTTTAGTAAATCTCCCCCAGTATTCTAACTTCTCACTTGAAGTCACATGATTTCAAAGTCAGATCCAGTGTGAACCAGAGCATATAGTGGAATTAGGACCTCTTTTGTCCTGCTGGTGATTCCTCTAGTGAGGCACCTGTGAAGCTAACTGTGTTTACTTTCCTTGATGCTTGGCTGCACTGGCACCTGCTTATTTTGCAATCATCTGAAATGAGCACACCACATCTTTTTCTTCTGTAGTTCCAGCTAAAACTATCCCAAATATTGTATTCTGGGGGAAATTTTTTCCGTAAGTGAATATTACATTTAGAAACAATAAACTGTGCTTTTCAGTGATTGATTCATTTTCCAACAATGCTAAACTATTAACCATGTTAAGCACATCCAGCACAGTGGCTAAATAGTTAGCACTTCCTCCTGGCAGCACTAGGGTCTGTGATTCGAATCCCAACCACAGAACCTCCTACCTGGAGTTTGCATATTCTCTCTGTGCTTGTGTGGGTTTCCTCTCACACTCCAAAGACATGCTCGTCGGTTAATTGGCTCCTGTCTAAACTGGCCCTAGTATGTACGAATGTGAGTTAGGGACCTTAGATTGTATGCTCCTAGAGGGTTAGGGACTGATGTGAATGTACAATTTATATATGTAAAGAGCTGCATAAATTCATAGCGCTATATAAGTACCTGTAATAATAATAAATAATAACAAAGCTATCACACACCTTTGTGTCATCAGCAAATCAGCATGCCATACCCAACAGACCTCCAATTATATCACTTACAAACAGTTCAAACAGTATGCCCCTCCTTGCCCAGCGGGAGGGAACCCAACAGTTCAGAACAGTAATGTAGAGCAAACCAGGTTCGATGTGCCAACAGCGTCTGTCTCTGAGGGTGGAATGTGACTTGGCTTGTCTTTGCCCAATTGGGAGGATTCCTGGAAAGGATAGCATGTCCTTATTCATTCAGAACCTGTCCCTATTTCTCTTCACTTTCCCTGACAAATGGGTAGCCTGTCCCTGCACCGCTCCTGTGTGAACTCAGGCTTTGACAGCCTGGGTTCACACAGGAGCAGTGGGGAAACCGCATGCACTTTGGACAGGAATCACATTCCTGTTCAAATCACATGCTATTCTTTGTGGTGTAATTTGCGTCCATACATTTTGCATGGACACAAATCACACCACAAAGTATCGGCAATCAGTATCAACGAGTGTTTATCGGTGCTTGCCGATTAAAAAAAAAAGTGTATTAATGCATCCCTAGTCATTTACATTGAGTAACTGCATGTTTTTCTTTTCCGCTGCCTGTTTGACTGTATGAGGCAACACTAGTCAATTATTGATACAAGTTGGATGACATCTATATGCATTTCTGATTTCTGTAAGGAAACCATGCTTATTGCTCCTGTAAAAACATAACATAGTTAGTATACTGTATATTTCTGTCTTCACTGTAGCACAGCTAGTGGACCAATTAACATATTGATAAAGCAACATGCAACAGTTTTTTTTTTCGTTGTGGGCTGCTGAGCTGTCGCTTTTGCAGAAAACATTACAAGTGTTGCTGGCAGAGCGATGACACATAATCACAGTATATAACCTTTTCTTGCATTCATGGATTTATGTCATAGTGATGCTGGAGTGTTACAAACTCAAGTTAAAATTAAAGTTGATTTAATTTTGGGAGTAAGAGCATGTTTTTGGACCATTATAATTCTTTAGGATAGCTTTAGATTTTGGGGATTGTTTGTGTTTTTTTTGTGTCAAATACCTACTGTAAAGCAGAACTCCAGGTATCTTTTTAATTACATATTTACATTGGTCCAGCTAGACAGAAGGAAGAGGGGAAGCTGGAGGAGGTAGCTTCTCCCACCTCAGTCTCTCTGGCAGGCATCTATACAGAAGCTCAGAGGTAGTGATGAGCCAAATGCAATTGGGCTCGGTTCAGTAGGGGCTCTGCAAACTTCAAAGAAGTTGAACCAAAACCCCACTGACTTCCATGGGAGCTTAATCTGTCAAATTAAAAATGCTAATTTTCTGGGTTAATAGGCAAGAGAGTCTAAAAAATAGCATGAGAGTGGGCACTGGCCTGGATAACGTACCACTGCAAAAGGAAATTATATAAAAAATCCATTTGGTCAAGAGCAGTGACTTTTTAAATGCTCAAAGTTAAGCATTAAACATGTCAAATTCCTTTATATAACATTCCTGAGGAGGATCCTAATCCTGTCTGTAAAGGAGCGCATCTCTGTGATGTACAAAAAGTGACATTTGACAGCTGTCATTGTCAGCCTCTTTGTAAAAGAAAAAAAACACAGCACACAGACCTCTTCAAAACTCTTCTATTTTAGAGGACCTTTGAGGGGGGCTGTGACCTTTTTTTTTTTAAACCACTTTAGGACTGCCCGCATTGTACTGCAGATGAACGGTTCCTGCAGATTGGTGTACCAATATGTTGCTGCCTGTTTCTGGGTTCAGGGCATGTACACAAGAAGGAGCAAAAAGCAGTGCACATTACACACAATAATGCTTGTTAGGCACACACAACCCCTTTGTTACCCTGAGATGTTAACCCCTTCCCAGCCAGTGTTATTAGTACAGTGACAGTGTATAGTATTATCACTGATGTGTCGCTAGTGATGTCAGTGTCAATTAGTCAGTTCCCACCCAGAGTTGGTTAGTATCAGATTGCCCGCCACACTATCACAGTCCCTCTATAAGTCGCTGATCACCAACATTACTAGTATACAAAAACAAATAAATAAAAATTACAGTATATATACCACAGTTTGTAGATGCTATAGCTTTCACACAAACCAAACAATACACTTTTAGGGATTTGTTTTACTAAATACATGTAGCAAATATATATTTTGGCCTAAATTTATGAAGACATTTGATTATTTCTATTGTATTGATATGTTTTATAGAAGAAGTAGAAAATATTGTTTGTTTGTTTTTTTAAAATTGCTTTCTTTATATAATAAAAAATAAAAAAAACTCGGTGGTGATCAAATACCACCAGAAAAAAGCTCTTTTTGTATGAAAAAATGACATACATTTCTTTTGGGTACAGCGTTGCATGGCCACGCAATTACTAATTAAAATAGCGTGGTCCTAAATAGAAAAAAATGGACTGGTCATGAGGGGTGTAAAATCTTCTGGAGCTCAAGTGGTTAAAGAGGCAATGAATGTAATTTGTTAGTAATTTACACAGTTTCATTTTTTTCTTTGTAAATGTCAGTTTTGCTGTAGCACATCCTTCAGCAAGAATGAAAAAAATGCACTTTGATTCTGGTTTGGATTTCAAGGGGACAAAAATGCATGAAGTCCCCCTAAAAATATAACAGACCCTTACTGGGCCATATCAGGCCACATGCCTCCAACATACCTAGGGGTGCCTGGCAAAGGAACCTGTCCCCATGTTGATGAGGACAAGGGCCTATTCCACACAGCCCTTGCCCGGTGGTTGTGGAGGTCTGTGGGCAGGAGGATTTTCAGAATTTGGAAACCCCCTTTAATAATAGGGGGGCCCCAGATACCAACCCCCCATGTTAATGAGTATAGGGTATACACCTATTCGTTCACAAAAAAAGTTATTACCTAGAATTAAAGACACCCAGACATTTGACAAGTGCTTTATTAATAACATAAACCCACCTCAAAAAATGTCCTTTGTTTTAAATCTACAGTTGAAAAAGATGTTTGGCACCTGAAAAAAGAAATGACGACCCAGCACACATGAATGATCCTGACTGCGCTAGTCGAATGAGAGCTCCCTGAACTATCGTAGGGGTTGATTTACTAAAACTGGAGAGTGCAAAATCTGGTGCAGCTATACATGGTAGTCAATTAACTTCTAAATTCAGCTTTTTCAGTCAAGCTTTGACCAAAAACCTTGAAAGCTGATTGGTTTCTATGCAGACCTGCACCAGATTTTGCACTCTTCAGTTTTAGTAAATCAACCCCATTATTTCAGTGCTAACCTCATTGACCAAATATGCCAATTTGGGCAGTGATGTGACTACCATTCCTGTCTCTACCTAAAAGGGGTAAGATTTCCTGTGACATCAGTGGTTCATAGCGACATTTTGGATTCCAGCACAAACAGCTACTTTAGGAACCAGGAACTGCAGGAAGCCATCTTATGTAGAAGCAGAAGAAATACTGCTTCTATATATGATGCAAGGCTCCCACCTAACAGGGTATCAAATGCCAAAAAATCCCAAATTTGGACCTAACCTGGGTTCAAACCAAACTGTCAGCTCATTCCTAATCAAAAGGAGTCAGCCCGATGTGAAGAGCGACACTTTATCAGACCATGTGGAGATATGTGGTTACTGTATATTTGAGCACAGATACTAGTTTATAATGTACAGAAACTGTGGCATTCTTCTAACAAACTGCAATTTGTGATTTTCCAGTTTCTGGCACATCACAAATCCTCTTCAACATAGGCACATTGAAGTTGATTTACTAAAACTGGAGAGTGCAAAATCTGTTGCAGCTGTGCATGATAGCCAATCAGCTTCTAACTTCAGCTTGTTCAATTAAGCTTTGGCAAATATCTGGTTTAGAAGATTGGTTTTAGTGAATCAACCCCATTATGTTGTTTAGTAGATGCATAGCAAGTGCGCATCCCATGCTTGCAAAAAATGTCAGAAAAACAATAGTTTATCTGGCCTACTATGTTGTTGGCTCAAACATGAAGTTAGCTGGACCATGCCTACAGAGTTTTTTTTTTAAGTCGCAGCAGTTAATGAAGAAAAGTAAATTCTGCCAGGAGAAGTGCACATGAAGTGTAAGAGTCAAGATGTTAAGGATAAAGATACACAAGGCCAAACCAAGACTTGCAGGGCAGCAAGGGCTAGGGGCCTTGCAATTCAAGACAAAAGAAGTTGCAGGATAAGGTACAAGAACAAGTTCTGGGATGGAGTTCCCAATCATCGTACTAGGCAATGTCATATAATTTACAAAATGTCAGGTTTTTGAGAAGACAGAAGCAGAATTTTTTCTCAGCCCATGAAAGAAGTAACTTGGTAATCGTCAACCCTGATACAGGGAGGAAGAGCATATAGAGACTCAGCAGGAGAGTCAGAGGTCTGTACACCGATAAGATATGTGCTTACAGAAATAAGGAGTAAAAGGGGCTCCAGGTATTGAAGCTATGTTCTCAATGTAGTGAGAAGTGGAGTCATAGTGGCCTTGAGTGGAGAAACCTGGGCGCGAGCAGTCTTGAAAGAGACTGCCAGCACTTGGATTCTCCTGTAGGGAAAAAGAGGGTGCTAAAGAGAGCATGTTCCTTACCATGGGACCCGACACTAACAAAAATGTCAAAAGGGAAAACGTGGATAAGAGATATGTCAAGATTGGACTTAGATACCCTGGGAAGTACAAGGTCAGGGGAACACCGTGAGATGGATGTGGGATCATCAGGAGATGTGTGAGCATCAGCAATTGGGCATACAGTTCCAGCAACCATCTCATTGAAAATAACCTGGAAATAATCAGTATGTAAATGGATAGAAAACTGGCTATAAGACCAAATTCAGAGAGTAGTGGTTAATGATTCATATTCTGAATGGTCTAGGGTTGTTAGTAGTATAGGATCTGATATTAAAATAACAGTTTCAGTCTTTGCAGATGACACCAAGCTATGCAGTGGAATAACGTCCTTAAAGGATGTCTCCAATTTACAAGCCAACCTCAATGCACTGTTTAATTGGGGAACTATGTGGTAAATAAGGTTTAATGTTGATAAATGTAAAGGTATGCACTTGGGGGCTAAGAATATGCATGCATCATACATACTAGGAGGAGTACAACTGGGGGAATCAATGGTGGAGAAGGATCTGGGAGTTCTGGTAAATCGTAAGCTTAATAATGGTATGCAATGTCCTCTCTTGCATTAAATGAGTTATAGACCCCAGAGAGAGAGATATGACTTTTCCCCTGTACAAATCATTAGTAAGACCTCATCTGGAATATGCAGTTCAGTTTTGGGCACCAATTTACAAAAAGAATATTGAGGAACTGGAGAAAGTGCAGAGAAAGGTAACAAAACTGATAAGTGGCATGGAGGAGCTCAGCTATGAGAAAATATTAAAGGAATTTAATTTATTCTCTCTTGAGAAGAGGATATTAAGGGGGGATATGGTCAACATGTATAAATACATCAGTGGTTCATATAGTGTATTCACCCTAAGGTCATCACAGAGGACAAGGGGGCACTCCTTACGTCTGGAGGAAAAGAGATTTAATCTCCAAATAAAGAAAGTAAGAGCTGTGAAAATGTGGACTCCCTCAAGAGTTGGTTCAGGCCAGCTTAGTAGATTGCTTTAAAAAAGGCCTGGATTCTTTCCTAGATACACATAATATAACTGGATACTAACATTTATAGGTAAAGTTGATCCAGGGAATATCCGATTGCCTCTCAGGGGATCAGGAAGGATTATACCTTTTTTTTTCTTTAAATGGTTGAACTAGATGGACTTTTGTCTTTTTTTCATCCAGACTAACTATGTAACCTTCTTGATCCCCTTCAGTCTGCATTTCACTCTCAACACTCCACAGAAATTGCTGTCCTAAAACTCACAAATGATCTACTAATGGCTAAAACCAATGGACACTATTCTGTACTCCTATTCCTGTACCTCACTTCTGCCTTTGACACAGTGGACCACCCACTCCTCCTCAAAAAAATTTATTCCTGTGGTCTCTGTGATTGTACTCTTCACTGGTTCTCATCCTACTTATCCCACTGCACCTTCCGTGTCAGTTACAATTTTACTTCTTTCTCTCCTCTTCCTTCCTCCGTCAGGATCTGAGGTCCTCTCCTATTTTCGATCTATGCTTTCTCCTCGAGTCAATTGATAGCCTCCCATGGTTTCCAATACCATTTCTATACTGATGACACCCAAATCTATCTCTCTACCCCACAGCTCAGACCATCAGTCTCCACACTAATTTACTAACCGACATATCAGCCTGGATATCACACCACTTCCTCAAACACAATATATCCAAAACCGACCTCATAATATTTCCTCCCCCATGTGTCTCTTCCTCTGACTTCTCTGCAAAGATCGATGGCACAACTATCACACGTCCCCGCATGCTAAGGTGTTAGGTGTTATCCTGGACTCTGAACTATCCTTTTGGTCCTACATCCAATCGCTGCTCAAAGCTTTCTGCCTTCACCTACATAACATCTTCAAAATACGCCCCTTCCTAACCACTGACACCACAAAGCTTATAAATTTATGTTGTCATCTTCCGCCTTTACTACTGCAACTCCCTCCTCATTGGCTTACCTCTACATAGGCTATCCCCTCTTCAGTCCATCATGAATGCTGCTGCCAGACTCATCCACCTTAACAACCATTCAGTTTCTTCTACTCTTCTTTGTCAATCCTTTGACAGGCTTTCAATTAGTAAATTTAAACTTACAAAGCCATCCACAACCCCCCAGCTATATCTCAAAATACCAACCAAATCATTTTCTTTGTTCCTCCTAGCTCCCTTGTCACTTCCTCCCATGCTTGCCTCCAGGACTTTTCCAGAGTCTCTCCCATCCTATATAATTTCCTACCCCAATCTGTCTGACTGTCTCCTACTCTGTCTACTTTTAGACAATCCCTTAAAAAGCAACTCTTCAAAGAAGCCTATCCTGCCCCCACCTAATAACTGTACTTTATTTTCTCCATCAGCTAATTATCCACAGTTATTACCTTTTGTATCACTTGACCCTCCCTTTTAAATTTTAAGCTATAATGAGCAGGGCCCTCTCTTTTCTCCTACATTGAATTGTATTGTAACTGTACCATCTGCCTTCACGTTGCAAAGTGCTACGCAAACTGTTGGCACTATATAAATCCTGTATAATAGAAAATTTTAATAAAAATTAGTCACAGGAGCCTTATAATACAAAGGTCTCCCAGACACCTTGAGATATGAATTTTCAGCATCTTATTATATAGCACCATACAGTGTGGGAAACTTTTTCAGCAATGTAACGACTTCTATGTGTGAATAAATGGGGAGTATAACACATTATTATTTTATAGTATTTATAAAGCGCCGATAGTTTGCTCAGCGCTGTACATTACAAAGGGGGACAGAACATGTGACAGAACAATAACAATACAATGCAAAACATGAGGGGATTGAGGGCCCTGCTCTTTCAAGCTTACAATCCTGTTGAATTTGCTATTATTAAAAAAATAATATCTCATCTGAGAAGTATAGTGGTAGGTCAACCGGAGACAAGGCTGAAGCCTTGCTACTGCAGTAGACATAGTAGTAGATATTCAGGAGACCACGCAGCTGCCTAGCTATGGCAGTAATTAGGACAGATGTTTTAAGGGCATGGCAGGACATGAATCAGTAAATGGACAAGGGTCCCTTCACATATTTATAAGTTGTTAATGTAGATTTTTAGTGTTTTTTGGAACTGTTGGTTTGATATAAGCAGAACGGATATTTGCGTAGTCACGTGCTGGTGAGCACAAAAGAGATTGTATTGTATGATTATTTACCTATTGGAATATGTATAGGTTTGAAGCTTTGTTTTTTTTATTTTTAATTTGTTTTATAATTATTTCTCAAGTAGTGTGGCATCCTTTACATTTATTTTCACAACATTTTGCAGGAATGCAAGTGGATGCTTGCAGCAACTTATTTGATATAGCGTTCATGTATTGATTTACTCAATAATTGACATAGAGGGGTAGCACAGGAGTTTTTTTCAATCCTTATCAATCCTTTAACACATGGTTAGGTACAAGATGCTGCAAACACCTACATGAGCTCAAGTATAAATATTCCTCTCACAAATATATTAGCATATCAATAGACACTTGTCTACTTAATTGTAAGTAAAGTAAGTATTCTGTCACAAGGCAAAGTAAGTGGGAATGCACAAGTATTAATAAATGGGTAACATAATCTGCTTGCACACAGTAAACTGACATAATTACTAGGCTAAAGCTTAGCAGTTAGTCTCAATCACCATGGTACTAAGCAATAATACCTAGTAACCGCAGCACCAGTGATGGGCAGTATAAGCAATTAACAATGTAAAAAATGAATAGTGTAAACGATGAATACAATGAATTAACAGTAGTGAAAAGTTTCACAGTAATTTCTCTGCAACAAATGATCAGTAGGCCTCTCAGAGTGCACACTGTGCAAATCCCCCGTAGGGAGTGCAGGTACAAGGGGCGGACTGACCATTTGGAAACTCGGGCACTGCCCGAGGGCCCGGGGTCAGTAGGGGGCCCCTATGAGATGCCCCTGGTACCTTTATCATAGGCTTTTTTTAGGTTGGTTCAAGGACACAGGGGCCCCATGAGTTGTCAGTCTGCCCCTGGTAGGTACAAATACATTTATAATGGGAGACTGCAGGTCAGGCACCAGACACTGAACAGCTAACTCCAACCGGCTAAATGGTGGTGCTCATTCTTTATGGTAGTGCACTTAATCACTGTTCCTTTAAGCTTGCATGCAGTGCTTTGTTTTTGGAGCTATTAGTCAAATAGGCTCTCCCTTCTTTTCCTGATGTGTTAAACAGTGGTAAAGTCAGCACAGCTGCAACTACTCACCTTTCTTGTCACCCAATAAACCTTGTCCTGGGTATATATCTGTCATTGGTCCTCAGGAACCTGGTCCTTGGGGGCTTCGTACCCAGCACTTTGGTTCTCAAAGGCTCAGTACTCAGCAGTCTGGTCTTCAATGGTTCAGTTGCAGCATTCTGGTCCTCAGTGGCCGTCTCTGGTCTCTGCACACTGCATCTAAGTGTGTACAGCTTCAGTTCCTGCATGGCAAGACCCTCTTCTTCTTCCAGAGCCTGGGAAAACTTTCTTTTTTCCCCCTCCTTTTGCAGTTTGTCTCTTGTAGATTGCAGCTGCATTCAGCTCCACAGCACAGCACTCGCTGTGAACTGCATTGCCCATGATCAATGCAGTTGTATCAGTCATTCTAGTCCTTTCTGTATCTCTATCTCTACCTAGTGTTGGGAGGTGGGACAGCATGGTGAGTGGGATAAAGGTATGTAAACAAGCAGGAGAAGACAGTGTCTGTGCACTGAGCACAGCAGAGCCAGTGTCTCAGCACCTGGCTATGGATAGAACAGCTCTCCTCCTCCTGGTATGCACTTTATTACAGTTACATTTTTAGACTGGCACTGTATGCCCCAAAATTCTTTTACTTGACTTCAGCTTTAAAGTTTTATTGTACAAGTCTAGAGTACATTGCAGTATTTTATAACATTCTGTAATTGACAACAGAAAAATGGTCCAAAGAAATTAATGCCTCCTTGTATCTCTCACAGCACCAGTATATAACATCTCAGCCTTGAAATGGATTGTGGTGTTCTGAAAATTGACACATGTGTGGGAATGACTGAGCTTGCATTTGATGGGTGGATGAAGTTAAAAGATCAAACTCTTTGACACTTCACATTATCAAGAAGTACAGGATGTTCTATTAAATTGAAAACCCCAGAAGATTGATGTTGCTGCCTGTTCCATAATTGTTTTGTTAGATTTTGCCATGTACAGATTTGAACAGGAGATCCATACTCACAATACAGTAAAGTATTTTTTTAAGCTGTCATTTCCAATACCAAATATTATGACATTCTGAAACTGTACTACAGGGACCTGTTGTAAACCCAAGACAGCAGTATGATGATTATTGGAAAAAAAATGCCATACTGCTATCCTGCTATTCTGTTATTATCTAACATTAATTATATCAAGCTTGTTCCAAATATTTTGCTATCACCTTAGCTAAATAGACACAAACTAGTAAAGGGTGCAGTCTGGTCATATATTTTTTCAGCAGGAGGCAGTAGCATTTGACAAGATACTTCTAGATAGTATTACTGTACATACAGAACTCTCACCTCAGATTGCCATGAAACCACATAATATGCTTCACTGCTTACTATTTATAATAAAAGAGAAGTATAGGTTTATGTAACAAAAAAAATATATATACTCAGCTAGGTAGATGCAGCTATATACTCACCCCAGCCCGCCCCCCCCCACCCTCTCCATCATGACCAACAACGCCACCATCAGCCCCACCCCGCAAGCCAAAGTCCTAGGTGTCACTCTAGATTCAAACCTGTCCTTCCAACCCCATGTCCAATCGCTAACAAGCTCATGCAGGCTCCACCTCAGTAACATCTCCAAAATACGTACGTTCCTAACCCCAGACACTACTAAACAACTCGTTCACTCCCTCATTATCTCACACCTGGACTACTGCAACTCCCTCCTCACCGGCCTACCTCATCACAGACTATCCCCACTTCAGTAAATCCTGAACTCAGCGGCCAGACTCATCCACCTTACCAACCGCTCCTCTTCTGCCATCCCCCTCTGTCATTCCCTCCACTGGCTCCCGATTGCCCAACGCATCAAATTCAAACTACTAGTATTCAGCATATAGCACTATCCTTTTACAAACGAAGTTCCCACCAAGTTACTAACACAATCCTTCCCCTGAAGTACAGATAACATCAAAACAATATATAGTAAACTTGATTACCCTCTAATCAGTAATTAGTGTATAAACATAAAGTACAAAGCCCCAAAAAAAATCTATAAAAATAATAAACAAAAACCAAAATCGTCCCAAAAGCAAAAAACAAAAGGTCCAAAATAAAGTCCCAAATGATGATTGCAAAAAAAAAAAAAAAAATCTTTATCTGTGATATCTTAATTCTTCATATCCCGAAATCCTTGTGATATACTTCAAACCAAATCTTCATATACCTCAAAGAAAAAAACTCAACATGTGTGATATCTTCAAAGAGAAAGGGGTATATAAAAACCGTGCCATACGTGTTTCATGCACATAAAAAATATATTAACGTGCCACCACAACCGTGAAAGAGGAAGTCCCTCAGCCTTAGGAGTCAATCCACTGCATACCACTAGAGGAAGTGTATAGTTACCCTCAGAATGGTATCAAGGGTCTGAGTACTTCTTTCCAACCTTTGAATATTCCTTCAGCCTTTCAGCCGCTTCCCACAGACCTCATAAACAGACCAGGGATCAGTATGTATCATAAAATTTATAGCACTTTATTGTAGTAACTTACATTCAAATAAGGTAACATCAGCTGGAAGCTGATGTTACCTTATTTGAATGTAAGTTACTACAATAAAGTGCTATAAATTTTATTTTAATGATAAAGATGATATGACAATGGTCTTACGCAACACTATGGCTTTGTAAAGAGAGTGCACAGCAAATGTTTTTTTTTCCACTAACTCCCTCTAATGGAAATTCCAATTATCTATCTGCATAAAGTAGGCAAGGCAGGGGAAGGACTAAATCTATACTTTCAGCATTGTGTATGCATTTCCACTTGAGCAGTTGAGCTCTGCTGAACTGCTCAAGTGGAAGCCAACACTGTTTTTTTCTTTTGTGTAACTAAGTTTATCCTGGAAAACTCATAAAAAGTAGCCCAAGGCATCACATGCTGGGTGTAAATATAAATATTATTATGCAATATTTGCCTAACAAAAACATCTACACATATTTTCCAAATTGTAGAGTTTGGTTCAGAATATATTAAATAAACAAATGAACTAATTATATAGCATTATATATTTCCTTTTAAAATACTATTTAAAATTGACCAAATAATTATTGTATATAAGGTATATTAATTTTATGTATTTATATAACATCACGACTACAAAATATAATGTGTCAGAAATAAGGAAAAATACATGTATGCCAGTTTTTCTATGCTTTGATCCATGTTCAAAATCCAATGATTTCTCTAGAGACTCACAAAATACATCAGCAACATTTTCTGAGAACAACACCAATAGCATTACACTTCACAGGTTTGTAAATGGCTCGAAGGCTATCTTTCATGAAGCATCAAAGTCATAAACATTTTGAATAGAAAATCAGCAAAACCAGAAAGAGCAGAGTCAAAATTTAAATGGCATATTTTTTATAAGTTGTTCATAGCCAATCACATTGTAATTACAGTAACACTGCACAAAATCCAAAAACCGTTTATAAACCTCAAGATGTCTGGATAAAAATGAATGACACATAAGTGTGTTTGGTTTTAGTGTACCTCATAAAAAATAACTAAAACTGAGAACAAAACTTGGATCATAGCTTACCCATCCTTAGATGTACTGACTGTTAATTTCACATTGTCCACCCAGGGACAAGAAGTTTTTTTTTTTTAGCTTAGATGCACTTTAAGACAGAGATAGGAAATCAAAGAAGCCTTATAATGACAGTAATAGCTATTTCTGAGCTCTAGATATCTAGCCAAAAGATCCATTAATCAGATTTTCTGTGCCATCCTCTCTTGTAATTAAAATTCCAGTATGTTTATTAGGAGATAGAATGCTATCCATTAATGACTTTTCTCGGGAAGATTATAGTTAAACACTGTATTCCCAGCAAGCTACTAATGGCGTAGTTGAACTTCATAAACCAGTAACTGTTTATCTGCTATAGAATTTTAAATTCTAAATTGTAAGCTTTGTGATACAGGCACCCCTGCCAGATTTATGACCTACAAAGCTTTGTCAAGTACACACCACCTGTCAGCTGATTAGGCAATCCTTTCATTCACTCTATTCCCTACTTCTTTTAGCTTGCTTACGTTCAGCACATGTGGACCAAAGCCAACCCTGATTTGCTGTACAAAGAATTACAAGAGGTTGATATAAAGACAAAACAGGTACTCACACAGGTACTTATTACAAAAAAAAAAACATGCTGTAACTTTTTAAATTGTTGTTTAGCAGGAGTTCAGCTTTAATGTTATGAATAAAAAATGCCACCATCCCGAATGGCATTATGCATATCTCTAAGTTTATATGAGCTCTTACTAATTGGGTGTACATACATCTTAAACCTGCTAATGTAATCTTAAAACTAATTTTTAATATGTGTACCTCGCAGCTTACATCATATTTGGAGATTGTGCTATGAGAATTGTTTAGGAATTTCCTGTTATAGGGTGATGACCAGGGCTTTTTTTCTCACAGAATAGGTGCAACAACTCCCTCCTTCTGAGTCACTCCTTGTTTCTGCCCCCCCCACCTACCTCCAAAAACAGCTCCTTGGTTCCACCCCCTACCCACCTCCCAGTACTGTTCCTTTTAGAGAATACTAAGTAACATTGTGTGCAATTTGTTAATGATAACAAGAAAAGCAGTAAAATAAATCCCTTGCAACCAGCAACAATAGCCTCCCCCCTAGCAACAATGGATTCCTCCAGAAACATTGGACCCCCATAACAAAATACCACCCCAGCTACAACAGACCCCCAGCAGCAACAACAGATTTCCAATCAGCAATCAATAGACCCCTCCCTTAACAGTAGATCCCTTCTGGCAACAATTGACCTCCCAACAACAATAAATCCCTCTCCAGCAACAATAGACCTCCAAGCAAAAATAGATCCCCTCCAGTGACATTAGATCCCCCAGCAGCCAGCATCAATTGACCTCCCAGCACCCCTTGCTATTACATAAATTCAGTGCTGGAGGTGCCGGAACTGCATTCCCCTGCACTTCCACTAAGAAAAAGCCCTGGTGATGACTCTCTGTCTCAGTCTTCCAATTTTGCTCTTGCATTGTCACCCTGTCATGAAGGCTTCCAATGGAGACTACAAATGGAACTGTAACACACATTATGCAGATATGGTTTGCTTTTGGTGCAATAAGAGAATCCACCACGAGA